>NC_136999.1:8535353-8600353 GCF_032717465.1 Coenobita brevimanus | reverse complement strand
GAAATTCGTTGCAGTTTTTGTAGTTATGAGGTAGGAATGAGTCTTGTTGGTTACTAGTGAAAATCAAGCTTCCGTTCTAAATACGCTTGGCCTCTTTGTTTTTATTTTAATTTCCTCCTCCTCCTCCTCCTCCTCCATGCAAACATTTTTCCGATTCACCTTCTCTCCCTCCCTCGTTTACAGTATCATGTAGAAGTGAATGTGACTAAACAGAACCGTTCTCTCTCTCTCTCTCTCTCTCTCTCTCTCTCTATCAGTCTGCCTGTCTGTATCTTACCCCTTATCTGTGTATGTGTCTGTATGGCAGTTCATCAGTCTCTGTCTATGTAAGTCCATCTCTGTCGTCTTTATCTATCCATTTATCTATCTGCATATCTCAGTCTGTCAGTCTGTCATTCGGTCTCACTACCTCTACCGCTCCCTCTTTTCATGTCTTTAAATCGATCCATCTCTCTGTCTATCTACCCATCTCAAACTATCCGTCTGTCACTCACTCTCACTGCCTCTACTACTATCGCTTTTCATGTCTTTATATCTGTCCATCTGTCTGTCTCTCTGCCTATCGCAATCTATCAGTCTCTCTCACTCACTCTCACTATCTCTACTACTCTCGCTTTTCATCAGTGTGTGTGGGTGAGTCAGCAGGGTAGTCTGTATATTGGATTTTTGGCCTGGGTGTTTGTGGTGTAGGTCGGTGTGTTTTCTGCAAATCTGGCCCCGTTGTGCGTCGTATCCCCATGCACATTCGTTCGCTGCCAAATGTTTTCCCTTTTTCCCCCGCAGTGTTTCTCTCTTTGCAGGAAAAGCTTCAGGGAAAGTTTTAGAGCTCGTTGTATATATATGAAGTACAGGGTCAGGTGTGTTGATGAACTTTTTTTACCCTTTCGTTTCGAGAGTTGAATGATGTCGTTGAATTTTTATATATTGAGATGCCTTCATGTGGTGGCACTGATACAGTCTGGCGGCTGCACTGCTTGGTTATACTGACGTCCCTCCACTGCCTCCCTATTCCCCGAAAGGAGGATTGTGGGCTGCAGGAGGAGGGCCGCTTAAGCATGCCTGCCACTGAGTTACGTTCAAAAGAGACTGAGATAACAACTACTATTGCTACAACGCCTACGGGAATAGTAACCTACACTGTATTCAACTCGGTATATGAAAGTTTACCTGGCAGATTAAAGTCCAGTCTTAGCGTTGGATAGGATAAACGGGGAAAGGTGGATCCCCCTTAGGTATGTGTATGTGTACATGGGTGTGATAAGTGAGAAGTGCAGGTAGGTATATCAGATTTATGAATGTGATGCATGGAAAATTTTCATTCAGCATAATGTACAGTAAACTAGCGGTGTCTGTAAATGTGAATATCTATTTTTATTTTCATGTAATGTGAGGCTGAAAAAAGGACGAGGATAAAACGGTGAACTGCTGTATAAAAAATGCCTTGGCATCATCTGTACTGCATCATCACACACTAACAAATTATATGCCTCACAGATTAACAAATTTTACGAGCAAAGTATAAGAGTATGTGCAGTATAATAGAGGTATAATAAAATAATAGTAGCGCTCGAAACTTGCAGAAATATGCTTGATTTTGTTTGTTATACGAATGAAATAAGAAGAATGCAGGGTGTTCCAGTTTTTATTTGTAATGTGTGTGTGTGTGTGTGAGGGGGGGGGGGATCTCGGTAGGTGTCGTGTAAGAGGATTGTCAGCGCGGACTAGTATTATTCTCTCTCTCTCTCTCTCTCTCTCTCTCTCTCTCTCTCTCTCTCTCTCGAAAATAGTCGGAAGGTATGTAGGTATGGACAGAGAGGTGAGGTGGGGATCTAATGTTGCCTTTGTGTGTGTGTGTGTGTGTGTGTGTGTGTGTACGGGGGTAGTGTACTGTATGATTTGAGTGTGTGAAGGGGGGAGAGTGTTGTTTGAGGCGTGTATGTGTGATTTGACTGTTTTTATCGTTTTGCGTATTGGTGTTTGTGTGTGGGGTGTATTCGTTATATTTGTGATGATGGTGGTGGTGTTTTATTATTATTATTATTACTATTATTATTATTATTATTATTATTTGTGGTAGGTGGGGACTCTCACCAACCACTCACTCGATGTAGTGCTGCTCTCGGGTGTCTGCCCTTTCCTCTCCATCATTCTTTCCTTGCATTCTCCTCTGTCTTTCCTTCCTTCATTCTTTCCTTGTCCTTCTGCCTACAGGTGACTTTACACTCCCTCTTCTGTCTTTCTTTCCTTCATTCTTTCCTCTTCCTTCAGCTTGTGGGTGACTCTACACTGTGTGACAAGCCAAATGGTTGCCTGTACATCAGGAAACCATTTACTACGCTGGGTGGTAACCATATAACCAAATTTTGGCGCCAGGTGGTTTAGTGGGTAATTATTGCGCTCCAATCGGATTGAGCCGGTGAAGATTTATATCCAAGGGGTGGTTGGGATTGATTGCTCATGTAATGCCACTCAGGGATGAGTGAGGCTGGTCACTCATCTTAAAAGTCGGGACCAAATGCCTAGCCCCGGGCTCCTACGCTCCTCATGGGGCAATGTAGGATTGGATGATGGATGGATGGATTATTATTATTATTATTATTATTATTTTATTATTATTTTATACCAAAAGTCCAGCGAAATGGGCAATATAGTTTTCCTGTCTGCTTTCCCAGTACAATATAGGCGTGTTTTATAATTCAGTTACTGGATATGAACGTTATGGCGAACACCGATCCCTCTGCCACACAAAAATAGAACAGATATTAAATTATGCAGAAAGTATGACGATAACAGAATAACAGACCAGAACAGACCAGTAGCACAAGAGAACAACAGTTAACTCTGTCAGATCGATGCTGTAGTCTATAATTTTATTCTTGGTATTATCAGATGATGCAATTCAACTTGGAAAGACTGCGTGTAATGAAGTGGTCAGTCTCTCTCTCTCTCTCTCTCTCTCTCTCTCTCTCTCTCTCTCTCAGTAGCAAGAGAAAACGAGAAAACAGAAAAATAAATACGGTATCATGATAGTGAAAGGGTTAACAAAACAGCACCACAGAAAAGGAAGTTACGGAAACAGAGCATCACAGGGGCCCGTAACACCTTTTCCTAAGCGATTTATTTTGCTATACCTTTCAGTCCTCTTTTGTGTAACATGAATCCTTCCAATATCATCATACTCTGCATAAACTTTGTACAAAGGGATCTTAATTAGCCTTATCCAAGAATAAATCGCGTAGGGAGAGGTGTTAGGGAGCTTCCTGAACCAGCGAGAGTACGAGGCAAGAATGTAATCCCATCAACCCCCCGTCAGACGATTTTATTCAGCTGAGGGTGTCATAGGAGCCTAGAGAGAGCTAGTGATGGCACCTTCAACCCTTTCGTGATTGTTACATCTTTATAAATTTGATTCTAGCATACACCAGACGATTATATTCATCTGAGTCTCATAGGAATCAGGAAATTAACAGAACATCACAGCGGTATTATATATAGAAGAAACAGCACAAAAAAAAAAAAACATCACAACAGTATTTCATGAGAGAGAGAGAGAGAGATATTATCACAACAGTATTTTTAGAGAGAGAGAGAAAGATAATCACAACAGTATTTTCAGAGAGAGAGAGAGAGAGTAATTTATTCATGCTGCCTCCAGACGGCTATATTTATCTTAAGAAAACCCTGTCTTAATTAAGAACCTGTATTCTCGTTCACTAAGGAGACTTCCTGACACCTCTTCCTTTGCGATTTATTTTTGGATCCGAATGGCCAATATTTTTCTGCCACACTTATGAAGAGTATGGCAATGTTAGATTGACTTAAGAAATACAGAAGACGACAGTAACGTATAATAAGCAAAGTAAATCGCCTAGGAAGAGGTGTTAGGGAGCTTCCTTAGCTGGTGAAAATGCAGGCCAAGGTGTCAGAGAAGAGTATATTTTAGTCTAATGCTGTACTAAAATTTTTTAAGTTAAATTGCACAGATTAGAAGCACCTGGCGTAAAACACACACACACACACACACACACACACACACACACACACACACACACACACACACACACACACACACACACACACACACACACACACACACACACACACACACACACACACAGTCCCTACACGAAATATTCCCCGGCATTAGGAAAATTAGTTGACGTTTACATTTTATTTTTATTATTCCACCAGATATTCTTCTATTTTCGACTCATTTCATCTTATCTCAGGCATTCTTTTCTAGACTCTCTCGTACTGTTTCTCCATTTTCCTTCTCTTTTTCCTTCCCCTACTCTGCTCCTCCTTACCCAGCCCAGTTGTAGCCAGCTCTATTCTCTGTGCTCTGTTTTATTCTACACTCTCTGTCTTCTAGTCTGCTCTACTCTCTACTACTCTACTGTACAGTACTCTGCTCTTCTCTGATCTCCTCTACTCTCTTCAGAAATCCAGAGCACTAAGCAATCGTAAACAGTCTCCCTCACCACCACCAACACAAATTTCAACACACTCAACACCACAGACTTTAACACAAACCCATTTTCAAGCACCGAACACAAAATCATTCCCCTATATTTAGAAGTTAGCACTGTCTCAAAACCACTAGTTAGCATTGGCAGGTACAGATTCCAAGGACCCCTTTTAAGTTATTTAGACAGGTAAACACGTAGACAGGTAGGCGTGGTGTGGGAATGATTCTGGTAATCAGTGGTGACCTTTACCTGGTGAGTGATGGAGGATGTTATTATGTTTGAAGGTCGTGATCTTTGTGGCACAGGAGACTCGTGGCATCTTCTCTTTGGCGACTTGTTTTGCCTGTTACGATTTAGCATTGTCTGGTGATTTTGTGTGTGTGTGTGTGTTTGTGTGTGTGCATCAGTAAGAAACAAACATTCCTTCCTTAACGATTTATTATATGCATTTTTTGGCAGTATGCATCAGTAAGAGACAAACACTCCTTCCTTAGCTGTTTATTTTACTTATCACCCCCTACCTCTCTCTTATATGATATTTAGAGTTTATTTTTTGTTATCGACTAAGCTTGCATCAGTGTCAGGCAAAAGGATATGTGGATATGATGTTTAAAATAAATCGCTAAGGAAGAGATGTTGAGAAATTTCGAAGGTTGTGCAGAATTCACCTCTGAGAACCATACATTATTTTTATTTACTTATTTGTTTTTTTATGTAATTTATTTATTACTCAGTACAAGCCCCAACACACAAAGGAATATTCTGAAGGCCAAGCAAGAATGGGTAGATTATGACAAGGTTAAAATGTCTAATTTTATCTGTCTGTCAATCTGTGTGTCGATCTGATTGTCTGTTCGTAAACTACAAGGTGGAAGTTCTGTCATGGATACAGTGGAACAGTATCTTAATTTTTCATCCCCATTTTAACCCAACCTCCTTCACTCAACCCTAGTCTACCACTCTTGCCTCACAGTCTGACCGGCATAAACAACAATATGCAATTTAATATTCCCACAGCACTGATACTCCCTCCCATCCCCCGCCACGAATATGAAGACACGAGTTTCTTCCAGTTGCCTCACACTCTTCCTTTTATCAGTAGGAAGGGAAAAAAACATGTAGTCGTAGTGTATCAGTTAATATTCTTGTGGCTCTTGAGGGATGTATTCTTAGTGTCTTTGGTGATTCCGTAAAACCCATTCCATAGCGATTTGTTCTGCATATTACACTTCATTTTCGTCGTGCATATTATTGATGCAAGATATTATGTCTATAAAACGATTGAAAAAAAAAAAAATCTTCCATGTATGTGTTGCAAGCTGAGGTGATATTCAGACAGTGTACAGGACTATGTTAAGGGTGTAATGTGCAAAATAAATCGCTAAGGACGAGGTGTTACAAAGCACCTGCCAAGTAAAACACTGCCCTCCTGGTTTCTACCTTTTTTTCTCTCCTAATATAAAGACAATTACGCCATTCTCCTAGCCACCAAGAGAATGTTAGGAGTGTAATAAGCAAAAGAAATCGCTAAGGAGGAGGTGCAACGAAGCCTTCTCTGCCAGCAATAACACTTCCCTTCTCCATTTTTTTCCCCCCCGTAATACAAGGCAATAACACCTTTTTCCCAGCCACACCACACCCCTTTCCTCTTCCATGCTTGTGCAGAAAGGATGATGAGACAGTGCAGGTATCTGGCCTCTGTTGGTTGATTGGACGGGGAACTTTAGATGGGAAGTGTAAGAGAGGAAGACTAGGCGAAAGTGAGGTGGGGAGGTGGTGGTGGGGTAATAGGGACGTAGGTTAGGGTTGTGAGATGGGGGGTTCGATTCTGGCTGGTGATGAAAGAGATTGATAGATAGGTAGGTAGGTTGGTTGATTGGTTGGTAGGTAAATTGATACACAGGTAGGTAGATAGATTGATAGTGGTGGGTGAAATGATTAATAGATTGATGAATATAGAAAAGGGATAGTGCTGGATAGATAAGTAGATGGATATGTAGATAAAAAAAAGCGATAGAAAAGCAGCTAGAGAGCGATAGAGACATGGGTAGATGGATAGACAGGTAAATAGATGGCTAGGTAAATAGACTCATGGATTTGACTGAATACGCCAATATATATAAGCAATAGATTGATAGACAGATAGAGGTGGATGGATTGACAAACAGATGAATGGATAGGTAAACAGATAAGTATATAGACAGATACTCAAACACCCAAATAGAAAAAACATCAGCTAGAGGATTTATAAACAAGTGATGTATATACGTGGAAGCTCCGTTAATGTTATATATACTGTTTTGGGGAATTATTACCAGTGGAAATATAAAAGGTAGTGACAAAGATAGTTCCAGCTATTTTTAACCTCATAAAACAGTTTGCAACTGTGACGGTGTGTGGATAATAACTTCACGTTTTTTATGCAGGTGATGCATCGGGTGAGTGGATGGAATTAGTGGTATGAAAGGTGTAGTAAATGTATGCATAGGTTTGTGTATTTAAATATATAGGGATACACAGTGTATTTATATACGTGAATGGCGAATTGTGAGATTTTGTACACATACACGAACTCGTATATGCATACGCGCACACAGTCGCAAAGCATCACACTGTCCTTAAACTTACACTGAAGTCACACCTCTGCATCAGGTAAATTACTCTCTCTCTCTCTCTCTCTCACACACACACACACACACACACACACACACACACACACACACACACACACACACACACACACACACACACACACACACACACACACACACACACACACACACACACACACACACACACACACACACACACACACACACACACACACACACACACACACACACACACACACACACACACACACACACACACACACACACACACACACACACACACACACACACACACACACACACACACACACACACACACACACACACACACACACACACACACACACACACACACACACACACACACACACACACACACACACCTACCCAAATTTCACTAAGGCCTGGCGATTAATGTGAGGCGCTAAAGTTTGCCGTCTTAACTCCACACCACAGCAAACTTAGCCAGAGAAGCAGAAAGATAAAGAAAAATATAAAGACGCTGCCTCAAGATTAAAGTTGTGATCCCTGAGTTTACCACCATTGAGACGGGAATATTTTATGGGGTTAGATTAGGCTTGTTAGTTAGATAGAGTTGTTAGTTATGGTTAGTACAGTTTAATCCCTGAGTTTACCACCATCAAGCTATTGGAATTTAGTAGTGTTAGAATGGGTATCTTTCTTCCTTGGAATGGTTTGAGGTGTTTTGCTGTTTGTACTCTAACCTGGCCTGGAACTTTTCATCGTAAGTGTTGAGTTTTATAGTAGATTAATATTCACATCTGATGCTAGTAACGAAGAGGTGCTGTGGAAAGGACGTGAAGCCGTAGGTGTCTTTTTCAACCACAGAGCTACGGGAAATGGTCTGCCAAAGGACGAAACTCTGGGCCAAGTTAATTTGAAATGAGTATAGTGTGATTTTTAGGCTTTAGTTGCATTATACCCCATGATTTCGATGGCGTGTTGTTTAGTTTATTTTTGCTGTTCCTTGACAGTTTTATTTCACTTGCGAGAGACTTTCTGATCTGGAAGGATTGCAGAAGCTTAAATTTACCCAAGAAGTCTTTCATAAGTTGAATGAAATCGTCTTATAACTTCAGGAATAAAGACAGAAAGGACGACACCCTGGCCTTGAGCGAAATGTAAAGGACGACACTCAAGGCTCATATTCTCGTCGGTCAAGGAAGCTCCCTAACACCTCTTCCTAAGCGTTTTATTCTGCGTATTGCTCCTTGCTGTCCTCTTCTGTGTCATTTCAGTCATGCTAAGAACACCATACTCGCCATTAATAACATTCACATTGATCTTAACCGGCCGTATCCAAAAATAGATCGCTTAGGAAGAGGTGCTAGGGAACTTCCATAACCAACGAGAACGCGGGCCCCAGGGTTAATAGTTTCAGGGTGAAGGCGTCGTAATTTTCTTTGCGACCACGCCATTTTTTATTTCGACTTCGGAAGGATCTGTAATATTGAAGAGGTTTTGATCTGTATTATTGAAGAGGTATATGTGACTTTATTTGACCCCACTATTTGGATATTAAACTCGTCACGCACGCACGCACGCACGCGCGCGCGCGCGCGCACGCGCACGCACACACACACACACACACACACACACACACACACACACACACACACACACACACACACACACACACACACACACACACACACACACACACACACACACACACACACACACACACACACACACACACACACACACACACACACACACACACACACACACACACACACACACACACACACACACACACACACACACACACACACACACACACACACACACACACACACACACACACACACACACACACACACACACACACACACACACACACACACACACACACACACACACACACACACACACACACACACACACACACACACACACACACACACACACACACACACACACACACACACACACACACACACACACACACACACACACACACACACACACACACACACACACACACACACACACACACACACACACACACACACACACACACACACACACACACACACACACACACACACACACACACACACACACACACACACACACACACACACACACACACACACACACACACACACACACACACACACACACACACACACACACACACACACACACACACACACACACACACACACACACTATTCAGTCCATTGGAAATCTTGTCTGCACCTCACAGGCCCAGATTTTCATCCTGTTGTAGCTTATAATCACGTAGCTCAATGGCAGAAAAATACAGTACTACGGCTCAACATCCATCCCAAGCACTTCTTTGTGACTAGTATCATATTCTAGTGTTAATTCATTGTTACGGCTTGTCATTCAGGATAGAGAGACGGCAGTTTTAGGCCAAGTTAGAGTAAAAAAGAGTATAGTATTAAAAAGAACCTGAAGAAAGTGGCGCAGGAAGAGAGGAGAGTAAGTCAGGGGTTGAAACTCTTGTAGCCAGCGGTGCTTCGGGAAGGTCCGGAGGATATCATAGGCTAAAAGTTCTTTGCCACAAACTTTTGAGGGCTTCTGGAGAGCTTAAGGCCACGGGAAAACAAGTGCGGAACAAACTTTTGACTCTGGCTGTTGTGTTTACTTTTACAGGGCATAATATACAGGGTAATAACGATACCTTTTTTTATGTGACCGAACTGAAAAAATCCGACGGTTCAGATACAAAGTAGTGGTTATGTGAAATTATAGAAGCCTTTGATTAAGCCTCCTTGGTTACTAGTCAGCTCTACTCCAATCTGACCACATAATTCAGAGTGTAATTATAGTCAGTTTGTTTTCATTTAACGGAACTGGCCCAATCCTAAAGCTCAGAAACAAGGTAGTGGTTATGTGAAAACTGACAAGACTTTTTTATGAGAATTAAGTCTCCTTGGTTACCAGTCAACTTTACTGTCCAGTCTGACTACACTTGGCCATCAACTGAGCTGAAAGTGGGTGACGGGTCTTTGCCAGGAGAGAACAAACGCACTATAGTTGAACGTTTTCATTACGATGTCGTTTGTTATTTTATTTATTTATTTTATTTTTTATTTTTTTTATTTTTTATTTTTTTAAGATTCTGCTCAATTCAGGGAAGACTTTTCGAACTTGGAGGGGTCAGATAAGGCCTTCATTAATCCCTTTACAATGTGGATCCTTTAGGTGAATAAAGACGCCTGGTGGTACAAAATGCGAAATTAAAACTCTGTGGAAAAACAGGTGTGGAACTAACAAACTTTTGACTCTGGCGGTGTTATTTTCCGTCGAACCAAATCGTTCTTGTTCACACACACACACACACACACACACACACACACACACACACACACACACACACAAAATAACGCGTAGGCCCTTTTCTCCGACTAACAGTTTGGTATTGAAAAAGAAAATCGTCTGACGGTAGAAAGAAGGAGAATATTGAGCTAGGGAAGGCCATAATGCTGTTGGGTTCACGTAAACTAAAATAACAACAACAACAATAATAATAATAATAATAAATCTGGGTGGTGAGTGGGCCTGGGGAGGTGAAATATGGAGGTTTATTTTTATTTCTTTAGTCATTTATGTGTCTATCTATCTAGCTAGCTCTTTATCTATTTATTTATTCTTGTCATCTAATCTTCCTCGGTTTCGGATAGACTTTTCGAACTGGTGGGCAAGATGGAACCTGCATTAACCCATCAATACTGAGTTTTTTTTCTTTTCTTTTTCTTTTTTAGGTGAATAAAATCGCTAGGTATCGCTGAGGATAAACTTAAAAGGCGTCACCGGACCGAAGGGGTTAAATTAACATGTCATTCTCTCTCGATGGGAGGATTCTGCGTCCGATAGAGGCTTGGTCGTGGGTGGGGGAAGGGGGGCTCTGTAGTGGTGGTGGGAGGGGGGGTGGAGCTCTGTGGTGGTGATGGGTGGGTGGAGCTGTATGGTGGCGATGCGTGGGTGGAGCTCTGTGGTAGTGGTGGGGATGGAGATTTGTGGTGGAGGGTAGAAGGAGCTCTGTGGCGGGATGGGTGGAGCTCTGTGGTTGTAGTATGCAGGGAGATTTGAGGTGGGGGATAGATGGAGCTCTTTTGTGGGGTAGGTGGAGCTCTGTGGTGATGATGGGGGGGGTGGAGCTCTGTGGTGGTGATGGGGGGGGTGGAGCTCTGTGGTGGTGGTGGGGATGGAGATTAGAGGTGGGGGATAGATAGATCTCTTTGGTGGGGTAGGTGGAGCTCCGTGGTGGTAGTGCAAGGGATGGATCTCTGTGGGGGAGGGTGGAAGATGCACTGTCATTTTTGGAGGTAATGTGTGGACCTACGTGGAATATAAATTAACACATCTGGTTAAGTGTGGAAAAAAGGAGAAAATGAAAGTCAAAGAGAAAATTGCATATGGGATGGCTGGATAAGGACAGGGAATGGCTATTTGCGGTGATTTAACCATTTCATTCCGAGTACTTCATTTGTAGAGCTCATCCATCCGTCGTTCGTCCACCTTGGCGGATATTTTCGTCCTTTGCAGCATATTCCACGTGGATCAGTGGGAGATTTCACGGTACCTCGGCTCTGCTTCTTTTCCATAGCACTTCTTCGTGATCAGCGCCATATTCTACTACAGATCATTGGCAGAATTAAACAATACAGCTACTCTGCATTATTTCTATAGTATTTCTTCGGGACTGCTACCATATTATAGTAATGATCTGCGGTTACATTTGACATCTAAGGGAGTGAGATGGTAGTTTTAGGCCAGGTTAAAGTGGACGGAGCATAGTTAGTTCTTGCCTGCTGTTGTCGTGTTATTTTATTCTGTTCAGGGGATGTCTGATGCTGGAGGACGGTGGAAACAAGCTCCATTGGGCTCTTCACTACTAGCGGATTTTCCCCCCATTCCTGAATATGCCTGTCTAGTGGCACAAGGATCATCATCATCATCATCATCCTAGTCATCATCATCATCATTGTCATCGTCATCATGTCATAGTCATAGTCATCATTGTCGTCATCATTATCATCATCATCCTCATTCTCTCCAGTGCCAGACGTAAGGACCCTCTACAGTCGATGCTTCTTGCTTCTAGCCATCGAAAATTGTGTCACCATTTCACGAATCACCTTCGGCAGTGATGCTCGTAAGCGCAGTAGCTACTAACATCAGCCTTATTAGAACAGTTACAAGGAAAACATTTAGTGATTTTCCTACCTCCTCAGTGAGGCGTATTGTGTAGTGGTTCCATTTGTTGAGTTGCAGACAGGTCGATGGTGAAAGTGACCCATAGTGTGTAGTGTTGTAGCATATGAGATGACCTGCAGTGGATTTATGATGATGATGATGAAGAGGAGGAGGGTGATGATGATGATGATGTGGAGGAGGAGGGGGAAGGGGAAGATGAGGAGGAGGAGGAGGAGGATGGAGATAGTGGTTGATGGTGATGATTGATAATGATGATGATGATGATTAGGAGGAGTTGAAGGAGGCTGATGATAATGATGGTGATCATAATGATGGTAGTGGTGATGATGATGATGAATTAAATGTTACCAAGTCCCAATGGTACCATAAAATCCCACAGTTCAGTACTACATCTTTGCACCCAGTTCTGTTTAGTTTTTTTTTTTTTTTGTTTTTTTTTTTTTTTTTTTTTTTTTTTAATGCGAGGAAGAAGGAACCAAAGGCCATGAGCCCGCAGTAACAGTTCCCTCCAAGAGAAAAACAAAATACAATAGAGAGCCAAATTCAAGATCCGATCATTTTGAGATGCCTGGACACACTGCGTTTGAAAGACTGGAGATCATAGGCAGCAGGAAATACAGATAGAGGGAGACAGTTCCAGAGCTGACCTGTTGCATAAATGAAATACTGGGAGTAACGGTTAACTCTTGCATTAGAGAGTTGGACAGAAAAGGGATGAGAGTTTGCTGCCAGACGGGTGCTACGCGCCCGTCGAAGAGGTGGAGGAATGCAAGCAGACAGTTCAGAGGAGCAGTGACCATTAAAGTAGCGATAGAAAAGAGATAAAGATGCAACAGTGCGGCGAAGAGACAGAGGTTGAAGGGAGTCAGTAAGAGGAGGAGAGTTAATGAGACGAAAATCCTTTGACTCCACCCTATTGAGAAGAGCTGTATGTGGGGAGCCTCCCCACACATGAGAGTTGTACTCCACACAGGGGCGGATAAAACCCTTGTATAGAGTCAACAATTGTGCAGGGGTAAAGAAAGAGCGGAGTCGGCTTACACATAAAACAAAGGTGATTAAAATTCGGCTATCAGATGTCAGATCTGAATAATACTTCTGTTGCTTGAGGATCACACGCAGCAGTTCTCTCTCACGGCGGTAACTGGAACATGAAATCAGCTAAGTAAAAGAACATGGTCATTGATGCGAGGGAGCAGCAGAGTCGTAAGCTTTAAATGATAATGTTGTAACACAGTGGACGGATGAAAATTATGTTGGATAGATTTTATAATGGTAATGAAAGTGGTCGTCGGTGCCAAGAATTAGGTTGGTGATATAAACAGTACTGGACGAGACAATGTATGTGTATTATATCTATGTATAACCAGATGCCTTAGTTCTGGAAGGGTGACCACAAACAAATGTAATGTTAGAAGTACAGAAGCTTCTCTTTATATCTCTCTCCGATAACGAGCGAATGGTTGCGTGGGCCATTTCGCTGGGTACTAAAGTGACGGTTTCTCCTTAACGTTTCCATTTTTCTGTTTCAAGTTTCAGTCCACTCTGTAATGACGGTAAATAGCCCAGGATTATGATCATCGTAATGGTTTTTGCGTACGAGATTAAGATAAATACATGCATAGGCACTCTTGGACTAATGATTGCAGGATTCATGTATTTTGGAGGTATTTTTATTGAACCTTGAAAAATCTAGACGTGAAAGCTGCCCAAAAGATGATTTTACTCGTCTTAATGTTAGAAAGAAAAAAAAAAAAAGACCATTCCTAAATTTTACTAGAGTTCATCGATCCTAACTTAGCGGAGATTGTTGTCCCTTTTTAAGCTTATTTCCCTTACAGTAGTTCAGTTGCAGAATAACACGATACTGCTAGGCTACACTCTTTCCATAGCACTTTTTGCTGACTAGCACCATATTCAAGTGTCATTATCTTGTTAAAACTTGGTATTCAAGATGGAGAGACAGCAATTTTGGGTCAGGTTAAAGTGTGCAGAATTGATTGGGAACTTGACGAAAGGTAAGAAGCTTGTTGTAAGAAGTACCGGTAATTGAGGTCTTGTGTGTGTGTGTGTGTTTAATGCAACTCTCTCTCTCTCTCTCTCTCTCTCTCTCTCTCTCTCTCTCTCTCTCTCTCTCTCTCTCTCTCTCTTATCCTGACCACCACTTACTGCAATAATCTATTTTTTTATTCATACTACCAACTCGAATCATCCCAACTATATATATAACTCTTCAAGCTAACGCCAGACGATTTTATTCAGCTGAAAGTGAGTCATAGGAGGCTGAGTGGTAATACCGGTACCGTTAACCCTCTCACGGCCGGGACAGCTCTTAACCTATTTCCGCCATCACCAGACGATTTATGTAGCTGAGAGAGAGAGAGAGAGAGAGAGAGAGAGGTGCAAAAGTTCTCCGTTACTGCGCCGCCAGCATTGTTTTGCCTTCTGTATTTCTCATTCCACACGACACAGAGCATCATTCCCTCTCATATAGTTTTGCTGTTTTCGTTTTGTTATTTACTGTCACGCAATAATTCTTCATGTAGCGCCTTCCACTGCCACAGTCGCAAGAGAAGTGGTGGCGAACTTTTGTTTATGACTGTTTATACTGGACATTGCACTTTGTTACTTTTAGACCTGGCTTCATTGTAGACAAGTGGAAGTTAGGTTTGTGGGAAAAAAAAAAAAATGATTGTAATTGTAGTAGTAGGAGGAGCAGCAGTTGTAGTAGTAGTAACTGCAGTGATGATGATTGATGATGATGACACCGGTAATACTAAAATTTTAACCCATTCAGTACGATGCGTTGTGTGTGTGTGTGTGTGTTTATTTTATTTTATTTTATTTTTTTTGCATGCTGCTTCCAGACGATTATGTTGATCCTTTGAGACGCTTCATTTACCTTCTCACCATTAAAATGTCTTCCCAAAACTGACGATAATTAAGGGTAGCAGGAATGTAAAAGAAAAATATGCATAGTGGATTTGTGAAGGAATAATTCACAGGGAAGAGTCACCGTAGTTATAATGTTACCTTGAATTTAGACTGAGGTAGACAGTGTTCAGTTGATGAGAGGGTAATTTGGTAACGCTTACATCACGATTACTTTTGTGTGTGTGTGTGACCTGATTTAATGGTGGATAAAATGTTCTTGTCTTTTTGTAGTAGTGTTTTTCTTTCCCTTCTTAGAATCGAGACTAATACATAACTTTGGCGTAATTTGTGTGTGTGTGTGTGTGTGTGTGTGTGTGTGTGTGTGTGTGTGTGTGTGTGTGTGTGTGTGTGTGTGAGAGAGAGAGAGAGAGAGAGAATCTAAGCCATCCACATGTTTTTGGTGTTGTCCCTTTTATGCCTAGGCTTTCTTTCATGCGTTCACGTTTTCTTCCATAATATTTTAGGGTCAACTTCGCTCAGTATAGATTCAGTACCTGCAGTAGTGTCTAGCATTGCGGTTCTAGGGCTTGCAGAGTTATATATTTTTCTCTATGGCTTCAGTACACAAACTCATGTACAGGTATTGTCTCACTTCTAATATCAAGATTCGTGTGATCCTTGGCAGAGAAATCCCGTAGAGTTTTCAAGAAGTTAACGTCGTAATTCACAGCACGACCTGATTACATTAACTTCCTGCTGGCCGCCTTTCAGTTCTCTTACCTAGTTGTAGAAATCATGCTTAATTGGGGTTGTAGGAGTCTTATTCTTATGAAGCTTTCTGTCTCGCAAGGTTGCAAAGTAGAAATGTTGATCTCTTGGTCGCTGTACTCCTTTTGCTCTAGCTTGGCCCAGATTTTCGTCCTTTTGCAGCTTATTTCACGTAACTCAGTGGCAGAAAAAGACAGTACTACGGCACTACATCCTTCCCATAGCACTTCTTCCTGACTAGCATCATATTCTAGTGTTAATCTGTGGTTATAACTCAGCCTTCAAGATGGAGAGATGGCAATTTTAGGCCAAATTAGAGTAAAAGGGGTATAGTGTGGTGAGTTTTTTGAAGTTTTCGTGTACGTTGATTTGCCCCATATTATTCCAGTCCTTACCTCACAGTGGTAGGTGGTGGCGACCATCATCCACTCACTTGATGTAGTGCTGCCTGCTTCTTCCTTAGCCTTTATCGTTCATTTTCTGTGCCTGGCCTCCTCTCTTCCTTTTTCTCCCATCTTTCCTGTCACTTCTTGTTGCTTTTCTTTCCTTTACAGGTGGCATTATATTGAGTGACAAGCCAAATGGTTTCGTGTTAGCACAGAAACCATTCACAACGCTGGGTGGTAACCATAGAACCAAACCATACGTGCTCCCTACGTGTCAGCAAGTGGGTTGGTGGAGGGTTAGTGCCCCTCCCCGTAAAACAAATAACTCAAAGTCAAATGGCCACCCCTTACGGGATTATGGCTTCTGGCAATAGATCATACATACCTTACCTCACCGTCGGCATTCATATATACCAAACAGTGTAGGTTATTCATATTTACTCTCATCATCACTTCTCTTGCCTCCATCCGCCCAAAAGCGTATTAGATAGCGTTACTAATTTTCCATACGCCATGACTAATAGAGGTCTTGAAATAAAATAACTCGTGTGACGTGAGAACCGTAAAAAGGATAACCACACGAGGCGCTTAATACAGAAAACCTGGCTTGTTATGAGTGTATTTTGTTCTTTATGAGTGTTCAGGTTGTATTTTGTTCGTTATGAGTGTTCAGGTGTATATACTCTCGAACGGATGCCTATATTTAATCGCCTTGTCAGTTTCTTTCGTCATTTCCATCTTTTTAGTCGTGAAAAAGAGGAAGTATTGGAAAGGCTAGAGGAGGAAGTGCTGAAGTAAACAGTGGCTAAGAGAGAGAGAGAGAGCGAGCGTCTTCCTACCACTATACGACTGCTACCACACATCATTACATCTTTACTAACACATCCAATGATTTGTGAGTAGATGCTCTCTCTCTCTCTCTCTCTCTCTCTCTCTCTCTCTCATCTTAGTTTCCTCTACCAGTCACCTCTACACACGTCAAAGTTACTAATATCTTAATTCCTTGTGGTTTCACAGCCCTTGGTTAAAAAAACTTGCGTAAAAGGAAAAAAAATGTCTTCAAAATCAAACTTGGTTAGCGCGTGCGTGAGCGGGAGCCTGAACGGGAGTGGAGGCTCCTTGGAAAGAGGCCCAGGGGGTGGCAAGGCCTGGGGGTCAAGGGGCGCCTTCACCCCCATCGAGTGCAAAATTGAGGCCACCCGAGTGTTCTACGCCCTATCCAGCCGCATCCAGGCCAGGAAATGGCGTCAGAGCAGAGGTGGTGCGTCCTCACACCACACCGCCTCCACCTCAAACCAGACATCTCACTCCACCCAGACCCCCCACCCAACCCAGACCCCCCACCCAACCCAGACCCCCCTCTCTACCCAGACCCCCCTCTCAACTCAGACCCCACACACCTCCACACCCTCCACTTCCACCCCGCGCCTTCCATCCACCTCCACCGCCAGGGGCCCCATTGACGCCATCAAGAGGCCCAAGACGCCAGCCTTTGCCCCGGCCAGGGTACGGGATGCGGACCAAATGCTCCGGGACGCGGAGAGCAGGCGACGGGAGGCGGACCGATGGCGGAATGAGCAGCTGGAGGAGAAGCGGAGACGGGAGGAAGAGAGGAGGGTGGCCACCAAGAGGAGGGCAGAGGAAGAGCGCCAGAGGCGTGCGGACGAGCTGAGACGGTTTGTTGAAGACCGTGATAAGGCCGCTGATGCCAGGCTGAAGGCCCTGGAACGGAGACGTAAGGAGGAAGCCGAGGCGAAGCGTCAGGGTAATGAAAGACGGCAGGCAGAGGCGGCGAGGCGACGTAAGGAAGCGGAACAGGCGAGGAGGAAGGTTAAGAGGGGACGATCTGAGAGTTCAAGTGAACAGAGGAAGGAGTGAAGAGGGTGAGGCCCCAGGGACCTCCTCTTGAGGTTGGTGCTTTCGCCACTTGAATAGTGGTCTACCATTACCTCCCTTTTTTGGGAGGCTATATCCGCCTACCTCGCCCTCGTAGGAGGGTTTATTTTTCCTCCCGTAATGGGAGGCTACAGCATCTATCCTTCCTTCTCGGGTGGGTAGTTGTAACTATTCTCCCTTCTTGGGGGGGGTAGGTACAACTATCCGCCTTTGTTGGAAGGATAGGGCCCACTAGTATTAGTGGGTCCTTCTTCGAAGGAACACTGCCTTGCCGAGGCGAAGAAGCTTGTGCATCCCAGTGATCAGTGAAGCTATACTAGTCAGGTGCAACCATACTAGGCAGGTTCACTGTTAGGGATCAGACTAAAAGTGTTCCACGAAAATAAACAACCTTGCGGGGAACTAGCTTAATCTTACTCGTGTTTCAGAGTGGCAGGTTATGCCAAGAATTTGCTGAAAAGTTTAAAAATAAGCGAGAGAGAGAGAGTGAATGAGTGTATGTGTGTGTGTGAGAGAGAGAGAGAGAGAGAGTGAATGAGTGTATGTGTGTGTGTGTGTGTGTGTGAGAGAGAGAGAGAGAGGTTCACGGTGTAATGGTTCGTGGTTACGGCTGAGGGAAGTAAAGTGGATGGTGCTGTGAAGACCTTCATTAAAGAGAGAGAGAGTGAGTGATTGAGTGAGTGAGTGAGTTAGTAAACTGAGGCTGAAAAACTGCTACATGAAGTTACTAAAGTGAGTTTGGAAGGGCATGTTTTAACACCTTCAATTTGAAAAGTCTCCCCTAAACTGAAAAATGTATATGTTAGGAGGAAAAAAAAGATAATTCCTTCATCGTTCTGAAAAGGTTAATCCCCAATCCCCAGTTAATTAATCCACATCCAATCATCCAATCTCCTTCTCCCCCTCCTCCCCTCTCCCCAGTTCCTAATCCATATAATCGCCAGCCCTAATCTTAAAATACCGCGTCACTAATTATATTTTTCCATATTTCTTTACCTCCTTACCTCTTTCCATCCATTATATTATCATCATCTCCGTATTTCTTTCCCTTCTGTTCTTCTTAATTAGTCTCCTTCTCACCCTCCCTCCCTCTTCTCTTCACTATCCATCCTCCCTCCCTACTTTCCTCCCACCCATCCTTCCTTCTTTCCATCCTACCACCCATCCATCCTTCCTTCCATCCTTCCTTCCCTCACTTCGTCCTCATCCTCCTGTCAGTCTCCAGTTTATAATACCACACACACCACACATACACCAACACACACACACACACACAGCCTCAGATTTCACTCACCCTCCCCTCCTCATCCCTTAGCCTCCAGGTAATTATATTAAAACAAGTGATGCTCATGTAAACCTTGTAACATTATCTACCGACTCCTTATGATCCTGTTCACCTGAGGAAAGATCTTTGTACCTAATGAGGTGAAGAAGTCAGATAAGCTGAATGAAATCGTCTGGAGGTAGCAGGAATAAAAAATTCAATAAAAAATAAAGCAATTTGGCTGAATGGGGCTAACCAGTTAATCACCAATCCATCAGCTTCAGGTTTCAGTCCTGTTCCCCCACACGACCCCCTAAGCAAGAGTTAATTACAGAGAAAGCCAGGTAAGCTCAGGTATCTCACTCAGGTTACTCAGGTATCTCGTAAACTCCAGGGGTTGTGGTCACCTGGATGGCCTGATCATAAGTTTACTGAAGTTTAAGTTTTTTTTTATTTAGCCATGGATTTCCTAAACACTCAGGCTGATCAAGTGTTTATTACTATAGTCTTGCTACGTTTATTTATTTATTTTTTATTTATTTTAGGGTAGAGATCTGTTAGTGAAGATGATAAAACTACGTCTACAGTTCATTTTTTTTTTAAGCTGCACTGTATCGTCGAATGGTATCAAGATAAGGATAAATGAAGACGCCATCATTTTGAAAGAATTAACGCTATATTAAAACCATTTGTATAAGGCCTGCAGTGGATTTTCACACATATACGGTCGATAATCTGTAATAGGAAGAACTAGACAAGAGAAGCTTTTGCACTCCTTTCCTTGATCAGCCTGCAGAAAACATTATAACCTGCAGTAAGTTTCGTGTTGTAACTAAGGTGTATTTATGAACCTAGAACAGGGCACAGGAGGAAGAGTCGACAGTTTTCATGACCATCCTGCAAATCTCAACCTAAGTTGCGACCGAGAAACTGATCGTTAATGTGTGTGTTTGTCCCCGTCCTGGCTAAGAAGGGATTGAACTTACACTAGCCCCGGAAAGTTTGGGTCCACACTACGCTTGAGACATTGTTGGCACCCTGACCCGTACCACCTCTTCCTCAGCGATTTAGTTTACATACCACACTTTAACATTCCCTTGGGTGTTATTTCCTTACTTATCGCCATAGTTTGCGTCATTAAAATACAAGAGGATATCAAGGTGTCATTAAAATACAAGAAGATATGAAGGTGCCGTTAAAATACAAGAGGATATCAGGGTGTAATGTTCAGAATAAATCTCAAGGAAAGTGGTGTTTCGAAGTTTCCAAAGTCACTAAAAATCCCATACCATGTCCGATAACTACTGCAAAATATCCAATGATTCCGAAAAACCTACTTTCATGACGGTGTTTTATTTCGCTTGCCTTTAAAGTTATTATTATTAGTAGTAGTATTAATAAATTATTATTATTATTGTTATTTTGTGGTAGGTGGGGACGCTCACTATCCACTTACTCGATGTAATGCTGCTCTCGGGTGTCTGCCCTTTCCTCTCCTCCATCCTTCTTTCCTTCCATCCTCTTCTGTCTTTCCTTCAGTCTTTCCTTGTCCTTCAGCCTGCGGGTAACTTTACACTCCCTCTTCCGTCTTTCTTTCCTTCATTCTTTCCTCTTCTGCCTGTGGGTGACTGTACACTGAGTGCCAGGCCAAATGGTTTCCTGTACACCAGGAAACCATTTACTACGCTGGGTGGTAACCATATAACCAAATTTTGGCGCGTGGTGGTTTAGTGGGTAATTATTGCGCTCCAATCGGATTGAGCCGGTGAATGTTTATATCCAAGGGGTGGTTGGGGTTTACTGCTTACATAATGCCACTCAGGGACAAGAGAGGCTTATATGTCAGGACCAACTGCCTAGCCCCGGGCTCCTACGCTTCTCATGGGGCAACGTAGGATTGGATGATGGATGGATGGATTATTATTATTATTATTATTATTTTATTTATTATTATTATTATTATTGGTAGTAATACAAAAAATAAATAAAATAATTTGGTTTTACGCCAGGTATCCCCGAAGGGCTAAGGCTTTGCCTCTGGGTAGAGGACTTTTGGATTGGAGCGTGTAGTATTTTATGACCGCACATATAAATATCCAAAGTATAATATATTGATCTTCGGACATCGCTAGTTCTACTGATCGTTTGGGATGTCGTCTCCCTTCTGAGCGATACTTTTTGGAGTTATCTTACAGCACTTACAAGGGCTTTTATTTCTTATATTTTCTTGTTAATTCCGATAGTAAAACATTTCTCTCTCTCTCTCTCTCCATTTTCCGGATTTACAGACGATTTTCTTCAGATGAGAAAAACCCCACACAGTCGAAGAATTAAGTTGCCATATACAGACTAAACCGGCAGGGGGAAGTGTTAAGGAGCGTCGTATGCAGATTAGAGTAGGAAGTTTCCGTGGCCGAGCAGAGGGATTCACAAACGCTAATCTGCAAGTCTGCCTCGTTATCTGTGGGGAGTTGGAGTGCCTGGGAGGGAGTGAAAGAGAGGCAGGAGGGAAGGGGAAGAGGGAAGGGAAGTGTGGGAGGAAGGAGGGAAAGGTGAAGAGGGAAGGGAAGTGTGGGAGGAAGGAGGGAGAGGGAAGGGGGAAGGGAAGTATGAGAGGAAGGAGGGAGAGGGAAAGGGGGAGAGGGAGGGGAAGTGTGGGAGGAAGGAGGGAGAGGGAAGAGGATAGGGAAGTGTGGGAGGAAAGAGGGAAAGGGAAGGGAAGTATGAGAGGAAGGAGGGAGAGGGAAACGGGAATAGGGTAGGGAAATGTGGGAGGAAGGAGGGAGAGGGAAAGAGGAAGAGGGTAGGGAAATGTGGGAGGAAGGAGGGAGAGGGAAAGGGGAAGAGGGTAGGGAAATGTGGGAGGAAGGAGGGTGAGGGAAAGGGGAAGAGGGTAGGGAAATGTGGGAGGAAGGAGGGAGAGGGAAAGGGGAAGAGGGTAGGGAAATGTGGGAGGAAGGAGGGAGAGGGAAAGGGGAAGAGGGTAGGGAAATGTGGGAGGAAGGAGGGAGAGGGAAAGGGGAAGAGGGTAGGGAAATGTGGGAGGAAGGAGGGAGAGAGAAAGAGGAAGAGGGTAGGGAAATGTGGGAGGAAGGAGGGAGAGGGAAAGGGGAAGAGGGTAGGGAAGTGTGGGAGGAAGGAGGGAGAAGGAAGGGGGAAGAGGGTAGGGAAGTGTAGGAAGGGGGAAGAGGGTAGGGAAATGTGGGAGGAAGGAGGGATGTGGGAGAGGAAAGAAGGAGGGAAGCATGGAGGACAAGTACGAAGGTAGGAGGAAAGTGAAAGGAAAGAGAGGGAACGATAGGAAGGGAAAGGGATAGGATGAAGGGAATTAAGGAGGGGGAAAGAAGGAAGGGATAGAAGAGGAAGAGACAGGGAAAGTGGAAGGAAAGTATGAGAAAAAGAAGGAAGGTAAGAAGACAATGGGAGGGGGAGGGAAGTGGATGGAAAGAGAGAGAAATGTAGGAAGGGGAAGGGTTAGGATGAAGGGAAATATGGGGGAGGAAAGCAAGGAGGAATGGATGGAACAGAGAAGGGAGAATGGGAAGGATGAGGGGGGAGGGAGAGAAATGGTTAGAAAAGAAGAGGGAAGATAATAAACTAAGGGCAAGCAGGATGGAAAGAACGGAAGAGAGAAAGGAAAGAAAAAAGAATGAAAACTGTTTGGAAAGGATGGGAAGGGTTGTAAGGCAGTGAGGCGAGAACAGGAATATACCCGTAGCCTATATAGGGAGGTTAAGATAGGAGAGAGAGAATAAAAGGCAGGGAGATTAAAACAGAAGGAGCGGAAGAGAGATGGGATGGAGGAGTTTTCTTGGAGGAAATGAAAAGAAAAATGGAGAAATTTAGGAAGAGAAAAAAATTACCAGTGGACGTCAAAATGGAAGTAAAGAATAAGGAAAGGGCGAAGTCTTGGAAATTTAAAGTAAAGGAACGGAAGAGAGGAGGAACTGGGAAGCTGATTTTTGGGTCAGAGGAAAGAAGGAAGTAAATGGAATATTTAGAAGATGAAATTAAGAAGATTAAGAGAAAATAAAGGTAAGGAATGGAAAGAAGGGGGCCCCCACAGGAACATTCTAGGGAGGACATGATGAAAAGAAGGAAAGATTTGAAAGGCATAATTCTAGGAAGATAAAAAAAAATAGCGGGAAGGTTTAGATGATGGAAAAACAAATGTTGAGAAGAAAAATATGACTGAATGAAAAGAAGGTAGGAAAGGATAAATCTAGGAAGGGAAAGGAAGAAAGTAAAGAAAAAAGAAAATTTAAGGTTAAGGAAAACTGTAGACCTAGGATGCACCTTTTTTTTTTTTTTTTTTTGCGACATCCGTAAACTTTATGTGTGTTAGTAAGGGCCACAGGATTTATAAAGCACCATATTAAAGTGCTGAATATAAGTTCTCTCTCTCTCTCTCTCTCTCTCTCTCTCTCTCTCTCTCTCTCTCTCTCTCTCTCTCTCTCTCACACACACACACACACACACACACACACACACACACACACACACACACACACAGTCTTTCTGCGTGCCACACACCTTCGTATGTCACCAGTTCAGCGATAATAACCACCGTCCATATTGAATACGTGCCAGGGCTGTCTCATTCAGGACTGGAGTGAGTGTATAGGAGGTAGTTTTTTTTCTGACATGTCGATGGGTTTTGAGCAAGGTCAGTAAAGTCTGTTGTAAGAATAATCGTCATAAGTCATAAAATTCATCCCTTCCGTGCCTTGGATCGAACTCACGTCCTTCCCAAAAGCATACCACTTCGCTAACCACAACCAGCACCTCCACCAACATCCCACGTCTTTGTTTTCCTTCTCCTATTTCTGGATACGTGACCTAGTACTTCACCCGTATTGACCATGTAACTATATCCTGAGCCCACTAATATACACCCTAAGTAATTACATCAACACTAATATACACCAGCTCAATAATTACACAAACACTAATATATATGCGCTGACTCACTCAGGGCACTTAATTTTTGTGGGGGGTGGAGGAAAATTATATTGGAATTAATTTTTGGCTGGGTAGGGTTGAGTTATATTAGGATCCAGTCTCAAATCTAGCAAAATACTCCTTGGGTGAATTACAGGTCAGTGGAGAGGTGTATAATCGACCTCAGTGCCGTGGTTTTTATTGCTGCTGCTACCTTAACTTTTACTTATTCTCTTCTCTGTAATTTCTTCGTTTTTTCTAGCTCCTTTGCCTTGAATAATTCTGTAAACTTTAAGAGTGTGTGTGGTGGGAGTGTGGGGAGGGGGAGACTGGGGTGAATGTGCGTGGGGGGCAGGTAGGAGTAAGTGTGTGTAAGGGGGGTAGGGTTGAGTGTGTGCGTGTGGGGGGGAGGTTGGGGTGTCTGGGGGGAAAGGTATGTGTGTGTGGGGGGGAGGTTGGGGTGTCTGGGGGGAAAGGTATGTGTGTGTGGGGGGGAGGAGTTTGGCGTGTGTGTGTGTGTGTCACGTGTTTTACTGTGCTTGATATCTTAGTCGTCTATTGTACAGTACGTGACGACGTTCATAATTAATATTCAGTTAGACATAATTATACCTAACTACCGTATTTTGTGTATTTCTGTATGATGATACGCCACTAACGCCGTTTATTTCTCAGCACTGTGGTTGTGTCTGAAGTTAAGTGCCGTATGTTTCAGTGTTGTGGTTGCGCCTGAAGTGTAATACCAGACCATACATAGTCTAGTAGTGTACCTGAAGTGTAATACCTTAATTATATCCCAGTGCTGTGGTTGGGTTTGATGTGTGAGTGTGGGGTGTCTCTTCCCTCACCCAGGAGACACAAAAGAAACAAGTGTCATAAAACTTTGCCACGTTAATTTCCTCCAACAGGACCCACACGTCTCGCCCCACTACCCTCCCCTTGCCCACCCTTCCTGAATGTCCCCCACCGCCCCCTTAACGACGCCACTGCACCGTCTCTACTCTCCCCCTCCGCGCCCTAAGTTCCCCACCGTCACCTTCTCCTCCTACTAACCCCCTTCCCCCTTAAACACTTTACGTTCTCCTAACAATCCCTTTTCCCCGGTTTTACTCTGCAACACTACACCCTTTCCACTCAGCAGCCCCCCCTTTTCCCCAACTCCATCCATTCCCAACACCCCTTCTCTTCCCCATCAGTATTCCTCTTCCCCCCCATCACCCCGTCCTCCAGTCCCCCCTATCCTCCCTTCCAGTGCTCCCCTTTTCCCCTTCAAGTCCTCTCTTCCCTCACCATCTCCTCCCACATCACCCCCACACCCAGTGCTCCTCCTGTCCTCCCCTCCGATACCTCTTCTTACCCATCTTCCCTGATCATCCCCTGCCCCATCACCCTGTCTCCCCCATCCCTCCCCTCCATCTACCAATCACCCCCCCACCCTCTCCCTCCCTCCCCTCCATCTACCAATCACCCCCTCACCCTCTCCCTCCCTCGCCTCCATCTACCAATCACCCCCTCACCCTCTCCCTCCCTCCCCTCCATCTACCAATCACCCCCTCACCCTCTCCCTCCCTCGCCTCCATCCACCCATCCCCCCCTCACCCTCTCCCTCCCTCGCCTCCATCCACCCATCCCCCCCGGCCTCTCATTACCCAGGCAGCGTCCTCCTTCATGTGTCCTGCCTCGTTTCTGCTTATGAATTCTAGGTAATATCAGGTAATAACAGGAAGTGCCGTCACCTGGGCGTTAATTACACAACACTCAAGGACGTCATTTGGAAGTTGATTTGTAGCTTCTTGTACTTATCTGTAGTTTAGTTTAGCTGCTGCCAGACTTATTTTTTTTTAGCATATTATCTCCAGTATTGAAAGGGCTAGCGCATAAAATTGTTGAGAGAGAGAGAGGAATACGCTATCCGATTCAAGAGTTCAGTTACACACGACTGAAGGACTCCTCTTGACTCGGAAGAGAAGTAAGAGACACGTAACCCCTTCTACTCTCTTATTAATGCCACTCTTTGTTATGTATTATAGTAGTGGTACCCAGTCGTCTCCGTTCTGTGACCCCATCTATATCTTCCTTTTACGAGAAGAAAGGACAGTCGCAGTGGCATTCAGATAAGCTTGTTGGAAATGCAACTTTATTAACACAGGTAAATCACACACACACACACACACACACACACACACACACACACACACACACACACACACACACACACACACACACACACACACACACACACACACACACACACACACACACACACACACACACACACACACACACACACACACACACACACACACACACACACACACACACACACACACACACACACACACACACACACACACACACACACACACACACACACACACACACACACACACACACACACACACACACACACACACACACACACACACACACACACACACACACACACACACACACGGATGGAAGAACACTGGACTGAAAGGGTTCATTGGAAACACACTGGTACGATTTATATTGCGTTTTTGCCACGAATTGGGGCATCATCCATTGAGTCACAGTGAGAGCACAGAAAAGATCATCAACCACGTGGGACTGGCTTGTTTTGCTGTTCAGGTATTCAGAAAACTCAGCCTTGCAGAGAGGTGGACGAGACCCACAGAGACACCCAGACACCCAATTTTCCTTAGTAGGGCATAGTCCCATTCTCACCCAAAGCTCCGTGAAGCTTCTCTGCGAACGTGTCTGGCAAATTAGTTTCCACGAAGTTCCAAGAATTCATCACGCGTTGCCTTCTAATACACTCTACACTGAAGGATTAACAGAGAATGGTTTCCTTAGGCAGTGTGGTTGAGGAGAATGATTATGAAGTTGATCGTGCGGTCTTATCATCAGTGACTCCATGTGCTAAAAATTACCCTCTTCCCCCTCCCCCAAGAAATGCATCAAGGCCCCCGAGTAGGTAATTCCAGTATTAGAAGAACTCCATTAACCCTTGCAGCACTATGACGCCTTTATTTATTATTGTTGCTGCCGCCAGACTGTTTTTATGCATTTCAGTGAGACCTATATAGAAACTATCCCCATGATCCTCTCCAACAAATTGACGTCTTTTACTATTATTATTATTATTATTATTATTATTATTATTGGGTGAAAGATTGACGAAGAGAGTGTATGTGAGTGAGGTGGAGGGGGGGAGAGGGAGGGGGAGGCCAAGGATGAAATGGAGGGATGGGGTGGAGAGGTATATGAGAGAAGGGGATGTGAGTTGGAAGCAGGGCAGTGAAATGGCGGGGGACAGGGCGACGTGGAGGCGATTTGTTTGTGGCTACCCCGAACGGGATTGAGGCATCTGGCAATAGATAGATTATTGTTATTATTATTATTATTATTATTGTTGTTGTTGTTGTTGTAGTCGGTTTGTTTTCATCTGACGGCACTTGGCCACTCGTGTAGCATGAGAAATCGTGGTTGCTTGAAATTTGATTAACCTTTAGTAGGAGATAGGAATGAGTCTGCTTGGTCACTAGACAAATCAACCCTTCTATTTAAACACACTTGGCCGTCAACCGAGTTCAGAGGGGTTAGGGATTGTGTCAGATTATACAGGCTACACCACCAGACGATTTAAGCAAGTCGATAGAGACCCCGATTAGCGATGGCGATAGACAGTGTCCGGAAACCCCCGCGGTACCATGCTATTTTGTATACCGTGCTGCCCTCAGACGGTTTTATTTAGTATTGTTAATAAGGCCACTATTCTCGTAGGTTAAGGAGACTCCCTAGCACCTCTTCCTTAGCGATTTTTTTTTATGGATATGGGTGGTTAATATCTTTCTGTATCTTTTGTATGCAGATTATGGCATTGTTAGATGGATGGATGTATCACAGAATAGGACAGTAAGGTGCAATAAGCAAAATAAATAGCATAGGAAAAGGTGTTAGGGAGCTTCCTTGTACTAACGAGAATACGGGTTTCAATTAACCTTTTTAGCACAAGTTGGTAATTTTATTATTGCTACTGCCAGACGATTTTCGTTCATCAGAGGCCTATGACTGAAGGAGTAAACATTTTTCTCCCTGCCTGTTGTTATAACTTTGGAAATTAATGCACGTGTCAGAATTTACTATTGAACTAATTAGGGACAAACATATCGTAGCAGGAACCGAAAAGATTTCATTTAATTCATCAGACGCTCTCGTAATGAACTTTTTAAAATTCTCCTTTTTGTCCGCTGCTACTCACACACCTTACAAAATCAATAGCCGTAGATGACAAGGTTTCGATAGTGCGTAAGGTAAAAATAGTAGTCCAAAAACATGCTTCCAGTTGACCCTATCAGTCTAAAATATTGTATGTACTGTAGGTTGTAGAGGCGAAGGTGATTCGATTCGAGGCAGTTCTGTTGATCTTAACTCCATTAGACTTGTTCTGGCTGATAAAAGTTAATGAAAATGTGGGTTGAATTTACCCAAGACTTAAATAAATCAAGTACTTTGCGAGTAGAGCCGATTTCCACGTTCCGACCTTGAGAGCAGACAACTTTGACCAGTTTACGTTAAAAGCTTATGACAGCACAGCACAAGTAGATGCGAAAATTTTACACTAGGAACCAATTTACACTAGGAACTAATTTACGTTAGAAGTTTATGACAGCACAGCACAAGTAGATGCGAACGTTTTACACCAGGAACCAAAGAAAGAAAAATCAGGAACATCCCACAGTGAAGAAGTTAATATTTTCCTCTCCATCCGCTAATAATACCTTTGACAGCGGTCGTAGTGAAGCTTATGACAGGAAAATTAAAGTAGGATCCGTACTGTAGGTGGCATGGGAGGCTTCGTAACTCCTCTTTCTTAGTGATTTATTTTACACTTTCATCTCAACCTTTTCAGATATATCATTTTAATATCGACATAATTTGCATCAGAAGTATATTAGAGGATACTGAGGTGTGGTGTGCGGAGTAAATCGCTAAGGTAGAGGTGTTAGGAAATCCACAGCGCCACTTAGAATACGACAGCAGGAACCGAAGAGATTTTATCCCTCAGTTAAATGTTTTCCCCTCTCCGTCCCTGGCGCTTCAGAAGTTAATGGTCTTATCAGAGTTTACGACAGAGCATAAAAGTGGGTGGGAATAGTTCAGAGCAGGACCCGAGATCACACCAGGCAGTTAAAATAGCATTGACGTTCACCCAGAAATTGTTTTAGAGAAGGTCACGCCTGAGTACTGGAACCTTTACCTATTTTGATTGGAACCTTTACTTATTTTTTATAGGAACTTATATAATTTTAATGAAGCCTTTACTAGTTTTTATTGGAATTTTACATATTTTAATTATTTTATTAGAACCTTTACATATTTTTATTAGAACCTTAATTTTTGGAACCTTATTAGAACTAATTTTTATTGGAACCTTTATTTATTATTAGAACCTAACTGATTTTTATTGGAACCTTTATTTATTGTTAGAACCTTAACTAGTTTTTATTGGGGCCTTTACTACTTTTATTGGAACCTTGACATATTTTTATCAGAAAAGTCCATTTGATTTTGATGCCGAAAGCTTCAGAAAATGGGCAGGTTTACACTGAGGCTCCTACGACTCACTTCGGTGAAAGAAGAGAAAATCGTCTGCCGGTAGGTGGAAAATGACAGCCATGGGAGGGTCACTGATGGCAGTAAATTAACACACCTAAAACTCTCAGCTGAAGAAAATCGCCTGGCGTTAGCTGGAATGGCATACCTGACTTGTCCCGACCATGAATGAGCTAATGCAATATAAGAGAAAATTGATTCCCCCCCCCAGAAAAAAATATAATATATATAAAAATTGTAATCCCCCCAAAATCTACTGACTGCTTAATAGGTGACTGCTACTTCAAAGGTCTCTCATATTTGCTGGAATTTCACATGGCGCCATTTAAGTGATGGTAGAGGGCAATTTCAGCGAGCCGCAAGCGAGGTGGTAGCGCAGGTGAGTGGGTGGTGGCACGCTCTTTGTGTAGGTGCAAGGCTAGGGGTGGTTCAGGTGGTGTGAGGTTGTGAGGCGAGGTATAGTTGTGGTGTGAGGTATGGGTGAAGGGTATGGTGTGTGGTTTGGGTGGTGCGAGGTTGTGAGGTGAGGTGTGAGGGAGGGATCAGGGGTATGAGGTATAGTTTAGGTGGTGTGAGGTTGTGAGGTGAAGCTGAGGTGTGGGGTAGGGGTGTGAGGTGTGGTTCAGGTGGTGTGAGGTTGTGAGGGAGGGATGAGGGGTATGAAGTGTGGTTTAGGTGGTGTGAGGTTGTGAAATGAGGTGAAGCTGAGGTGTGAGGTAGCCGGGTTAGGTGTGAGGTATCGGGTGCGGGGTATGGAGTATAGTCAGGTTTGGTATGCGGAGTTGAGGTTGAAATGAGTTGTGGCGTAGATGTTGTGGTTGGGGTGAGGGGTGTGAGGTGTGGGGTTTGAGTTGTGAGGTTTGGTAAGGGGTTTAGGATGAGGTGAGGTGTAGTTGTGAGTTAGAAGTGAGGGGTGTAGGGTTGCAGGTGTGAGGTTGGGGATGCTTGTATATGACGTGAAGCAGAGTTGAAATTATAAACAAAAGTAAGATGTATAAATGTGAGGTGTAAGAAGATGGCAGGTTCGAGGGAAGAGAGATGTAAAATGCTTGTTAAACCTGCGAGAGATATGCGATTATGGACAGTGAAGCAGATGTGAAGTTATATTCATAACTGAGGTATGTTGGTCCCAGGTGTAGGTGGAGCTGAAGTGTAGGGAAGAGAGATGTGGCAGTTTGGTTGTAAAATTGTAGACAGAGGCATGGGTGAGAAGTGTAAGAAATAAGATCGAGGAAAAGGAATTACTAGGTGGGTTTGTGATGTTATGTTGTAAGGGGCGAAGCACCAGTGAGCCTTGTGGGGGTTTAATATTGAGTCAAGAACGTGGCCTCACTGTTATGTTTAGCTGAGGGGCCTTGTGAGGCATGTGTGGTTATAAGGCAGTAGTATGAGGAATGGTGTGGCGTGAGAGGAGAGGGTGGTGTAAGGTAGGTGCGATAAATGAGGTATTATTAGCCTATTATTATTTCCTCTGTCAACGAAATTGGAGGAGGTTATGTACAGTATTCATCCTTGTCCGTTAGAGTGTGTTTGTTTTTATATAAAATATCTGAAAATGTTGTTGTCGGATTGAATGGAAGTTGGTGGATAAGTGGGCAGTGGGTCAAGTAGTGGTTGGTTAGAATTTGAGGATGATTCGGATCCGGATGCAGGAAATTATAAATTTTATTGGCGTTGGCTGAGATATGCACTCTCTGAATTTGCGTAAGAGGGCAGACTGATACCTTAAATTTAATTGACTATGTGAGACCGTAAAGGTTTTTGTCTGGGAGGAAAGAGAAATTGTGGGAATATATCATTAATTTTACCTGCGTTGGCTGAGGTATGCGCTCTTTGTGCGTTTTTATATATATATATATATATATATATATATATATATATATATATATATATATATATAATGAAAAGATGCGAAATTTGTCCCTTCTCTTAAAAGAACAACAGAAGTTTAGCTAAGGTTAGATTCCGATCATTCCGAGATTGGTCGGGACAGTGATCGTTGTTGGACAGAATTTGTACTATACTCTTTTTACCCTAATTTAACCCAGAATTATGTCCTGTTGCAGCTTATCTCACGTAGCTCAGTGGCAGGAAAAACAAAACTAAGGCTCTGTATCATTTCCATACCACTTCTTCGGGACGAACACCAAAATTCTAGTGTATATCCGTTGCTACAGCTCAGCATTCACGATGGAGAGATGGCATTGTAGGCCAAGTTAGAGCAGAAATGGTATAGAAGCTGGGTGTACGGTGCTTAAAATAAAAATAGCTGTTTTAGGCATGACTAAGGAGAGCTCTAGCAGGATTCCAGGCTGAAAAGTAAAGTGCTTGTGAGTCAGGAGTAAGTTGGCGTGGGTACCATTTGAGTGCGTGATGAAACCAAGGCCTTTTGGCATGAGTCAGTGGGGAAGAGGATGGAATTTATGCTTTCACGAGTATGCTTTTATGCCCTTTAATTGGCACCAACCCTATTCCTGGTTCATATTAATGATCTCTTATCTGTCACGCACAATCCCATCCACTCATACGCAGATGACTCAACACTACATAGCTCATTCACACTCAGACACCCATTTACAAAGTCTATCTCTACCTCTTAACTCAGTACAGCCATCTCCATAAATCAAGACGTATCTACGATCAATGAATGGGGACAAAACAACCTTGTCTCTTTTGATGCTAGTAAAACTAAATATATACAATTTACTAATAGACAGATATTGCCAGATTCGAACATTACCTTCAGTGCTACTAACATTCCCATCTCCAAAAGTATTAAAATTATTGGCGTTTCACTTAACAATGTCCTCAGCTGGACCTCTCATGTCAGATCACTTGCTAAAACCGCCTCAAAGAAACTTGGATTATTGTAGAGTCCGTAACTTCTTCGCTGATGAGCAGTTAACCATAATTTATAAGAGTCATGTGCGCTTTCAGCTTGAATATTGCTCACCCTTGTGGAATGGATGTGGAGAGGTTGCATTAAAACAACTAGACAAAATTCAGAACAAAGCTGTTAGAATTGTTAACAACCCTGCCATTACAATTAAACTACCTCCCCTGCAAGTAAGAAGGAATGTTGCCTCCCTTGCATTATTTTACAGGTATTTTTCTGGCAAATGCTCAGACGAAGTTGCGTCCATGGTGCCACCTCTCCATGCCTTCCCTCGTGCTACGCGGGCATCTGGTAGCGCTCGTGGCTGAAATGTCACTCAGCCATATTGCAGAACTTCTGCCTGTCAGAATTCTTTCATTCTCCGAACTGCATCTCTCTGGAACTCGCTTCCCCAGAGTTGTTTCACTCCAGATTTCAACCTACAGCTGTTCAAGTCTGTTACAGATATTTTATGAACAGAGGACACCAGTAATCTGGTGTATGGATTATTATTTATTTTATTCATTTGTTTTTCCCTCCTCCGTTCTGTTATTTATATATATATATATATATATATATATATATATATATATATATATATTAAAAAAAAAAAAAAAAAAAAAAAAAAAAAAACTGAAGGCTGTAGTTCCTGAAAGCAACAGTCATTCCAGGGAAAGCTTGTAGATACAGCCAGAGAGTCTCCAAGTCAGAAACACCACAACGCCGTAAACGTCTCTTCTTGGGAACATCCAGAGGGAGAGATAGGGTTGGGTTGAAGTGGAATGCGTGTGTGGAATGCCATGTAGAGGTGGAATGTATGCAACGTTGGAATGTATGTTGAAGGTGAAATGAAGTGAATGAGGTGGAATGAACTGAAGGGATGGAATAGACCAAAAAAGAAGTGGAAGGTACTAAAGGTGTGAAATAAACTGAACGAGTGGGATGAAAAGCAGGGAGTGCAAGCATATGAAGAATCTTTTTTTTTTTTTTTTTCTGAGGTGTAATGGACTGCAGAACTGGAATAAATTGCAAGATTGAATGAAGTGAAGGATTGGATTAAAATTACAGTTAAATTTTAATTTCAAGAGTGGAATGCATATTAATAGCCTAATGACATTTTATGTCGAGAAGTGGAATAAAGAAGTGTACAGTGAGTTAGACGTGTGAGGTGAAGTGCAAGGATGAAGTGAACTGCGGTAGTGGAATGCAAATTTGGATTGGATTTTTTTTTTTTTTTTTTGCGAGGGTGGAATAGGCTTCAGGGGTGATTAAGTGACAGGACAGTTGACAATTGCAGGTGTAATGTCCGAGGCAAAAAAGAAAATTCGTCAGATGATCATGCTGTGTTCTGATTATTCTTTCTCAAGGCTGTTCAGACTTATCACAGATCACTGCAGTTACTTACATTTGCTACACAACACTCCACTCCACTCCACTCCACTCCACTCCACTCCATTCCATTCCACAACGACGCATACCTACCTACCTACCTTCACTCATTTCACTGTATTTCACTACGTAATACACATCATAATAGTAGCCTCCCTGCGTGCCTTGCCTGTCCACATTTCTGCACTACACTACACTACACTCCACTACTCTCAGGTATTCCACGCTACCTTACTCTACCTTACCCTGTCCTGTCCTACCCACACCACCCGACCTATATGTGCATCGGTACGTGCCTTCCTATATTACCTTCCAGTCGTGCCAACCCATCTCTTTCTGTACATAACTGCCAGTCCACCTGCCTATCTGTACGTGTCTTCCTAACTACCTCTCTACCTGCTTTCTTATCTACCAACCCAGTTGTTTATTTAGCTGTCTACTTGCCTACGTACCTACCAACCAGCTTGCCTCCCTACCTACTTCACTACCTACATTACCTGGCTACCGGTCTCTCTACATACCTGTCTTCGTAATTACCTACCTACCTAATTATTATCCTTCATCCTACTTGACTACTTATCTTTCTACATAGCTGTCTTCCTACCAACCTACCTACCAAAGTACCTGCCTGCCTACCTACCTACCTACCTACCTACCTACCTAATTATTATCCTTCATCCTACTTGACTACGTATCTTTCTACATAGCTGTCTTCCTACCAACCTACCTACCAGCCTACATGTCTGCCTGTCTGCGTACCTACCAACCTACATATCTGCCATTCTACTTACCTACCAACCTACCGCGCGTAATGATGAGTCTGCCTTCTGATTTGTACCTGTGATCACTGAAGCTGTACCACACATCACTGACAGCACACCACTTGGCCCTCACACTGCACTGTAATCATAGTCTGCTGCTTACACCACACCACACCACACCACACTACACTACACTACACTACACTACACTACACTACACTACACTATACACTACACCACACCACACCACACCTCACTACATCACTCGAAGCCACACACAATCACAGCCCATCACATCACACCACACCATACCACAGACTATCATAGCACATTGTACCAAACCATACCACAGTATACTCTTCCATACCACACCACGCTCTGTCCTACTACATTACACCACACCACACCACACCACACACTGCCTTACCACACCACGCCACATCCAGCCATACCACACTGCACTATTTTCCATCACACCGCGCCACACTACGCATCACATTCCATCATACACCTCGGTCTTTCATCCCTAACGCAGTCGATTTTACGCGACATTGCTGGACGTTGCACAACACCAAAGCAACACTACACTACCTGCCCACCTACTTACCTACCTGCCTACCTGCGTACACTAAACCGCACTGCCTGTCTACGTACGTGCCCACACTACGCTGCTTTACACTACGCTGCTTTACACTACATTACACCAACTTCCGCACATAACCTAAACTAACCCACCTACCTACCTACCTACCTGAATACCTACCAACTAACACGCATACATACCGACACCAGATTACACTCACTGCATACCTACCTAACTACCTACCTCCATTGCACACCACAGTACGCTACAGCACCGTGCAGTAAGTTACACTACTACTTAGCCCTACATCACATTGACACCAAAACACCACACGATTATTACCCCATCATCATTATCAGCTTGTCGCCCATGACTGCAAGACAAAGGCCTCTTCCGTCCTTCTCCGCTCCGACGTCTTGGTTGTTAGTTTGCCCCGTCTCCTCCAGGTTTTTTTGCGGATTTAATTTCCCCATTTGCGGATTTCATTTCCCCATCGTGTACTGTCAACTTTTTTTTTTTTTTTGTCTGGGTTGCCACTCTTCTAGGATGTGATTTGCCCAAGTCTGTTTCTCCTCTTTATATGTAGTTACTGTGTTTTCTTAGTTTGTCATATATTTTCTTCTTTTCTCAGTTCTGTTATCCAGTAATTTGTATATATATTGCACCATGTGATGTGTAAAATTATTCGTCAGCTAAGAGTGTTTACTCTCTGTCTTAAGTAAATAGTTCTTTTCAGTCAGCCCAGCCCTCCCACCTTTGAGTTATTTATTATTATTATTATTATTATTATTATTATTATTAGTATTACCTTGCATCCCTCCGTCCTTGAGTTATTATTATTACCTTACATCTAACCTTTGTGTTCCTCTTTGCAAATTCACCGGAAGTACCAAATTTAGCATTCCAGGTACTTCCGGGTGTAAAATACCTTGCGGCAATTAACGTCTGCCTTTCCTGTACATGTTTTTCAAGGAAATCTGCCACAGCAAGCTTTTACTGGTTTTTTTATACCATAACAACATGTCACACAATACAACACAACACTTACCATACCATACCATACCACCACACCACACCACACAGCTCCACTACCCACTCCATAACACTAAACGCAACATGGCACAACATTGCATAACACCACACAACACAGCAAAACACAGCACACTATAGAACAGCACAACACACCATACCACACTTTACAACCCAGCATCACAACATCGCATAACACCACACAACACAGCAAAACACAGCACACTATAGAACAGCACAACACACCATACCACACATTACAACCCAGCATAGTGCTATAGTACTTCACACTTTACAGCACCAAACACCGCACAACACCACACCACATCAAGCCAAATTTTGCCAGTAAATCTTGCCAAACTCCTCTTCACATTCCATTACACTCGCTGTCCACCATAGCCCACCATTCCATAAACAACACTCACCACACTCCATGACCCCCACCCTCCACTTTCCCCTTCCCCTTCACTCTTCTACTGTTTCCCCCTTTCCCCCTTTTTCCTGTACTTTTTCCATTTCCTCCCTCGCTCCTCCACTGTTTCCCCTTTTTTCCCCTCCCCCACCACACTCCTCTTTCGTTCTTCCTTTCTCCCCTTCCCCTACGATTCTTGACACTTGTCCCATTCCCCTTCATCCTCCCTTTTCCCTTCTCCCCGCTTCCCTCCCCCCTCTCCTCTCCACATTACTACACTCCACGACCCTTCCATTTCGCTTGCCTTCCCACTCCTCTTCCTCCAGTTCCTCCCTTTCTCCCCTCTCGCACACACACTCTTCCGTCTTCCATATTCCATCCCTCCATTCCTTCCCATCCACCGCACTCCACAACCTCGGCATCTACCCTTCCCCGTAACACTCCTCTCCTTCCCCCCTCCCTTCTCGTCTTCCCCTCCTGTTTCCCCCTCCCTCCTCCTCTCCCCCTCCTCTTTCCCCCTCCTTCCTCATCTCCCCTTCCCCTTTCCCCATCCCTCTTCCTCTTCCCCTCCCTCATCCTCTCCCACCTCCCCTTCCACCACATTCCACGGTCCTCCCTCCTTCCCCCTCCCCCTCCCCTCCTTACCCCTTCCCTTCCCCCGCTTTCCCCCATACCATTCAAGCGCACATGGTCTTTCTCGTTTGTCCCCCTCGATTACACTAGGCTCAGTCATCTCGCTCACTTATCACATTTATCCCTCATACTTAATCCTCACACTTAACACACTTTTCACCCTACATCCCCCAACCTCAGTACGTTCCCATACACATAATCCGCGCTCGTTTATTCACTCTCACACTCTTTTTCTCACTGACTGACTTTCTTTCTCACTGACTGACTTTCTTTCTCACTGACTGACTTTTTTTCTCACTGACTGACTTTTTTTCTTACTGACTGACTTTCTTTCTCACTGACTGACTCTTTCTCAATGACTTTCCCACTGATTGACTCTCTCACCGACTGACTCATTCTCACGGACAGACTTTCTCACAGATCGACTGTCTTTCCCACTCATGTATTGTCTTCGAAGCTTTTATTTTCCTTTCGTTACCTACCGTCTTCATTCACCTCACCGTCCGTCTATATCATATCCATCTGTTTCTTAATTCTTTCTGCCCTGCCTGCTGACGATTTTTTTTAACTTCGGAAAGGGCTGTCTTGCTGAAGGAGTTAATAAAGATCACAATAACCCCCTAAGTTTCGGAAAAGCCTCTCATAAGTTTAATAAAGTCTTTTGGAGGTAAGAGGAGTAAAATAAAAAAAATCTTGGTGAAGAGGTGAAATTCCTAGTCTTCACCATCCTTCCCCGTACTCCTTCACTGCAGTTAACCATCACGCTCTTCCACTGACCCAGCGACACACCCTTACCCATCCAGCCACAGTCTTCCACTCACCTTGTCAGTCATCCACTCATCCAGCCACAATTCATTACTCGCCCACTGTCTCAGTCGTCATTCGGTTCCACTTACCCTCCATCTTTATTTGCTCACTGCTGGTTTTATTAAATCTCCTTCCACCTTACTCACTCACCCACCCTTCACCTTACTCACTCACCCACCCTCCACACCTTGCTCACTCACCCACCCTCCACACCTTGCTCACTCACCCACCCTCCACACCTTGCTCACTCACCCACCCTCCACACCTTGCTCACTCACCCACCCTCCACCCCTCTGACTACTCCGTCTCGCTCGTTCACCACTGCTTGTCACACTCTGTCCATTCCACATCAGTTATTCCCTATCTCTTACTCACTCAACTTTCCACCTCATCCACTCACCATTCCACCTTACTCCTCACTCCACTCCACTCACAACACTTCCCCACTTAACACTCATCCCCCTAAACCACACCCATGAGGTCATGCAGTCCTTAATTATTTTCACGCAGTCATGCAACTCTTCTTAGGTGGAATGAAATAAAGATTGGGTCTGGCAGGATTGGGGGGTCAGGCAGTGGTTAGGATCAGGTAGTAATGAGGCAGGTGAGGGGCGAGGCAGATGTGGGAAGAGGCAGGTGAGGGATAGAGACAGGTGAGGTGTGGAGGTAAGGGTTGGATAAGTTGGGTATGTTATGTCGAAAATCGGTATGTCGGTAGTCGGATACATCGGAAGTCGTGTTTTTGGAAATTACTATGTCGGAAGTTGTTGTATCGGAAGCAGGTATATTTTAAGTCGGTATGTAGAAGTTGGATGTATCTGAAGTTTTACTTATCAGAAGACGTCGGTGTCAGCCGTTGCGAGTGTCAGAAGCCGGGTTTATCGGAAATCGGGATATTCTGACTGATGAAGAGAAGTACCAATGAACTAATAAGCATTGATTAGTTTGGTTAGATATATGTTAATTGGTCTTAGCACAACTTGGAAACCATGCAAAAGAAAAATTGACTCTAACTTATGGGCCATCGAATAACGCTATCAGTGGTAGTGATGGGGTTGCCGCGAGGAAAATATTTGTCTGATATTGAAAAAAAAAACTTGTTTTTTTGTACCTGCGTATGACCACCAATTTTGCAAGTGCTGTGTCTCCAAGCATTTCATTTTTTCCTTAATGCAAAGAAGAAGAAACCAAAGTCTAGAAGCCGGCTAAATTGTTTCCTCCTTTAAAAAATACAGATCTTAATTTGGTTTTCTTTTGTTTGACTTTCTTTGGGAAGGAAAGCTGACTCATACTTTCAGAGTTTATTTCCTGCTTTCTGTGCATTTCAGTCGTTTAGCAATTCAGCTCAGCAATTCACTTTCACTACACTTATTTGTACCCTTGGCTTTGTAGTTATACCTGTCACGTAACTCAGCCACCTAACTACCTCTCCCCCACCCCCACATACCACCTATTCTCCTCTCTTACTCCCTTCCCATTTCTCGTCTTATTCCCACTCCCTTCCACACTTTTTCACCCCATCTCTTCCCTTCTTACATCCTCCTCCCCATCACCCCATTCCTTTTCCCCATTAGCCATTCCATTTTCCCTTGTCTTTGAACCTTTTCCTTCATTCCCCCCAATTTTCCCCTCTTAGACCTTTCCCCTTACCCTTTTACACTTATTCACCCCCTCCCTCTCCCCTTTACCTCTTCCCCTTTCCCTTCCCTTCCCTTCCCTTCCCTTCCCTATTCCCTTCCACTCATCCTGCACCCCTCCTCCATCATTCCCCTCCTCAACACACTGCCTTACCCCTCATTCCCCTCCCCAACACACTGCCTAACCCTCATTCCCCACCCATCCCCCTCCACACTCCCCTTCCCCCCGTCCGTTTCACACTATTAAGAGTACACACGCACACTCAGGAATGTAAAGATTAAGTGAGAGAGAGAGAGAGAGAGAGAGGAGGGGGGAGGAAGAGGGTAACTATACTGCATAACCTTGACCTTTCCACGTAGCAGTCCACGTAACACATCATCATCATCATCATCATCGCGGTAAGGTTCAGGGTCCCTGTTTATTGAGGCTCTGGTGGTGGTATTCTGAGTGGCATGGGAGGCTTCGTAGCACTTCTTCTTCTGCGACTTATTTTGCTTATTACATCGTGACATTCTCGCCTATGTTGTTTTTATCGTTTTAATACTGGCAGTGTTTGCGTTAATAATATACAAGAGAATGCTGAGTTATGCAGAATAGATCGCCATGGAGAGTGTGTTACGAAATTTTAGAACACAACCCCTGATTAAATTTTACGATTATTAACTCTCCTTGGTAGTTTATTTTTGTGTGAAATTGTGTTGTTTTGTAGTTTTAATTTTTTTTACCTTTTCACCTTGATATACCCTGTTGTGTTGTATGGTAGGTATATAAGTGAAGACAGGAGTGTAAACAGACAATCTTATACACGGTTTTGAGTAGTATTTGGCCTTGAAGATTACGTGGCGTCTCTTCCTTACAGATTTATTTTGCCCCTTACAGTTTAAGGTCGTATTCTAATTGGCTTTGAATATTTCGTAACTTCTCTTCCCGAGCGATTTATTCCTCACATCATTGGCTACTTTAATTCCTCTTATTATGCTGATATTAAAACTATACAAATGGCACCCAAGAGAAGGTTAAGGTGCAGTATGGAAAATAAATCGTCATGGAAGAGGTGTTTAGCAGCCTCCCGTATTACCAATAATACATCTGTGGCCTAAGAAACTTTGTAAATATGGAACTAGTGCCTGTGGGTGGCGTTGGACTTGAGTGGGTGACTTTAGGAGCGCTTAAAGTCATTCATGCAAACTTTTTCAGTGAGTGTGATGGGTTATTCACTTACAGACTGGATTATCGTCAGTGATGGTGAAGGTAGTGGATTATAACACGCTGAATTGGTTGCTTTTTGGTGTTGGTTTATGTAGGTCGATTCTCTTTATCAATTTATATAAAGCCAGACGCCGTAATTCCGTAAGGGGTGGCCGTTTGTCTTCGAGTTAGTTTTACAGTGAGGGGCACTATCCCTCCGCCAACCTACTTGTTGACACATAGGGAACACTTATGGGTTGGTTATATGGTTACCACCCATCGTTGTAAACGGTTTTCTGGCTTGCAGGAAACCATTAGGCTTGTCACTCAATGTAATGCCACCTGAAAAGGAAAGCAGAATAATAAAAAGAGACAGGAAAGTTGGGAGAAATACGAAGAGGGGAGGGCAGACAGAGAAAAGGATTGATACAGGGTGAAGGACCAAGTAGGCAGCACTGCATCGAGTGGATGATGATCAGTTTTGTGGTTTTGCTAATGGGAACGATGTTTATACTATTTTGTCCGTGAAGGAAATGGAGCGTTATAACAGGTTGAACAAGTTGTAATGTCAGTCACGATATTTTTTTTTTTTTTATGTTCATCATTAACATTATCTCCAGCTTTGTGGTTTGTTAATGTGAAAGATGCTGGTGTTATTATGTCTGCCAAGGAAGAGGGGGTTATAACGAGCTGAACCATACAATTTTTTTTTTTTTTTAACTCAAATTTGGCCTAGAATTGCCATCACCGTCATGAATGCTGAGCTGTGAAAATAGATTTAACACTAAAATGTAATGCTAGTCACGGAAAAGCCATTGCATTGTTTTATTCTGCTACTGAGCTCGGCCAGGTAAAAGTAAAAAGAGTATAGGTATGTTAATGATGTTAGTATCTATCATGGATTATTTTTTCATTCACCATATAATCTGTTGTCAATTTGGTGGCCTTGGTATTGTGAAAAGAGGTATGTGTTGTGTGTGTGTGTGTGTGTGTGTGTGTGTGTGTGTGTCAGAGAGAGAGAGAGAGAGAGAGAGAGATTACGTGTGTGCGTGTGTGTGTGTGTGTGTGTGTGTGTGTCAGAGAGAGAGAGAGAGAGAGAGAGAGAGATTACGTGTGTGCGTGTGTGTGTGTGTGTGTGTGTCAGAGAGAGAGAGAGAGATTACGAGGAATTATGTCAACCTGATGGATTTTCTAAGTACCAGTTGATCGACTTCTTTTTTAATTTCCGACTCTGATCATGATTAAAATTGAGATAGGACTGGAGGAGAGGGTTAAAAGTGGTTGGGGGCGCTAGTTCTAGTTTGTGTGTGTGTGTGTGTGTGTGTGTGTGAGAGAGAGAGAGAGAGAGAGAGAGAGAGAGAGGGAGGGAGGGAGGGAGAGGGGGGATGATAAACAGGCTGGACTTTACTTTTTTTTCACTTTATCATGACAGAACATTTCCACTCCTCCATCTTGAATACTGAGCTGTAACAATAGATCAAAAATAGAATAAGGTGGTAGTCACAAAGAAGTGCTATAGAATGGATGTACAGCCATAGCATTGTCTTTTTCTGCCTTTGAACTGCGTGAAATAATCTGCAAAAGGACGAAAATTTGGGCCATGTTTGTGTAAAAGAAGTATAGCTGCGTTGTGTTAGTTTCTGTTTGTCTATTTTTTGTTTCATTCATCATATAGAGTGGTGCTGGAGAGGAACACCTTCTCCTGGTGGCACAGATATAACTGGACGGCACCACTGTCCGGTTATGCAAAATTAATTCAACTTCCTCCCTATCCCGCGAATGGAAGATGGTGGACTGCATAAGGGCGATTTCAGCCAGCAGTACACCGGATTCTTGATTCTAATGAACCTGGGGTCACAAGAACAACAACAATAAAAACAGCAACAAAAACAGCTATAAATCATTGTTAGTGAAGGTGTTAGTGATGATGATGGTGATGCGAGAATGGGTTGGTCTGTTAAAGAAGAGTATGTTATTAAAGGTTATGTGTAGTTATATAGTAGTATAGTGAAATATTGTGCTATGAGTCGATCTAAATATTAAAAGTCCTCATTCAGAGTATTGTAAATCTAGTGCAAGGGTTGAGAGAGTTGGTATAACAGGTTGCGAGTGGTTGCTTGTGTAAGAAAGAGGATTATAACAGGGTAAACTAATTGCGTTATTATGGTGAAATATGGTGGTGTTTGTTGGTGCGTCTGGGAAGTGACATACCAGAGCGCTGACACACCTACGCTAAACAAACACACACCCACACGCACACACCCACACGCACAGGCACCCCCCCACACAGGCACCCGCCCACGCAGGCACCTCTTTCACACTTCACTGATAATCCTGTCATAAAGCACACTCCTCTTGTATACATCACCACACACACACACACACACACACACACACACACACACACACACACACACACACACACACACACGATTTAATTCAGATTAGTAGAGCCCCACTCGAACTGAGAGTTGAGGAACGTACAGTCAGCATCAAAAGTTCTGTCGCTTCTCGATTTTTTTTTTCTTATGGAAGTGAAAATTCATTGTGGTGAATCCGTAGCAACCGACACTGATGGATTTATTTAGTCTTCAGTATAGTTTGATGCAGATTAAAACACCGATTTTTAAAGTCCATGGAGAGAGAAAAGCAGGAGAGGCGACAGGATTTTTGTTACCGACTGTACCATAAACCTCTTCACAACGATGACGTCTTATTTTCGTGACCGCAGACTATATATTTATTATTTATTTTTATTTATTTATTTTTTTTGCTTAAGGAATACCCCCTCGGACCCTCACCTCTCCTCTTGACACCTCCATTTCCCCATTTCTTCAGTCAGCCGCTCTCTCTCTCTCTCTCTCTCTCTCTCTCTCTCAGGTATTTTCCTATGTCTTGCCTTGCCCTTCTCACATCTCTCCTCTCCTCTCCTCTTCCTTTTCACTTCTCTTCCTCTTCACTTGCTCTCTTCTTTCAGTGTCTCCCATGTTTATCACTCGCTCTCACACCTCACATCCATTTCTTACTTTTTCCATCTAAACTGGTCTATTAATTTTTCTCTTGAACTTTTCTTTTCTTGCTATTTTTACCCATTTTTCTTGTCATTCTTTCCATTTTGTCTTTTGCCTTTGTCTTCGTCCTTCCCTTCCTTTATTCCTCCCTTCGTCATATAAATCTTTCTCAGCCATTTGATTTTTTTTTTTTTTCATTTCTGTTAATTTTTCTTTTTTCCCCTTGCCTAGGCCTCTTTATCTACACTTTCTCCTCTCCTCTTCTCATGTGCCACTCCGTCTTTTAACACATGTTCTCGTCTTCTTCTTTCTCCTTTTCTTTCCCTTCGTCTTCCTTCCTCTTGTCTCCTTTCCTCTCCCTTATTTCTCTCTTCCATTCTAGTGTCTACTCTCCTTTTCCCATTCTCTCCTAACTCTCTCACTCATTCTTTCCTATTTTTTCTTTCTAAGAGTTTCTCTCTCTCTCTCTCTCTTTCATATTCTCACCTACTTTCTCAACTCTCTTCTTCCTTCTCTCTCAGCCTCTCACCTCTTCCATTCTCGGCTTTTCTGTCCTCTCCTCTTCCTTTTTCTCCTTTCCATTCCTCTACTCACCTTTCGTCATTCCCACCACCCCTCCTCTTTCGCATCGTTCCTCCTCTCCCCTTTTTACTCCTCTTTTCTCCCCTTTCTCCTCTCCCCTCTCCTTTTCTCCATCCCACCCAACTTCATTACCTCTCACCGTATTTTGAGAAGCTAACACTACTACTTCCTTTCCTCTCATTTCCTCCTCCTTTCCCTCCTCTCACTTTCCAATCCTTTTCCTTCCTTTCCTCTCTCTTCTTCTCTCTTTTCATCTCATATCGCTTCTTTTCTTCCGTCCCTTCTCCTTTCTTCTCTGCCTCCTTTCGCTTCCCTCAAACGAAAAGACCAACAGGCCTGTTGCCGTCTTCCTCAAAGAAAAGGACCAACAGGCCTGTTGCCGTTTTCTTTCCTTTGTACCCTTTCTGACACAACATTCTCACCTCCCACTGTAACTTTCCATTCATTTCTTCTGCATTCCTTCCGTCTCTTTCTTCCTTTCCCTCCTCCTCTCCTCCTCGTGCCTGTTCATCTCTTTTGCCTTCCTTCCCTCTCCTCTCTTCATTTCTCTCCTCCTCTCCGTTCTTCTCCTTTTCGTGCCTGTTCTCTCCATCCCCCCACTCTCTTTCACCTCCAGCCGCAATGTGGTTAGCCAACACTACCTCTTCCTTTCCTGTTCGTAACTTTCCTCTCCTCTCCTCTTCCTTTCTTCTCCATAACTTTCCTCTCTTCCTTCTCTCTCCTTAACTTTCCTCTCCTCCTCTCCTCCATTCTTCCCTCTCCTTAACTTTCCTCTCCTCCTCTCCTCCATTCTTTCCTCTCCTCCTTTCTCACCGTTCCTCATTCTCTCTTCCTTCCCTTTCATCTCATCTTCCTTCCTCTCCTCTTTATCTTCCCCTTATTCTCCAACCTCCTTCTGTGTTCTGAGTAGCTAACATCTCCCTCTTCCTCTTTTCCTTCCCTCTTCTTTCCTTATGCCCCTCTCCTCCTTCCTTTATGCCCCTGTCCTCCTCCTTCCTTTATGCCCCTGTCCTCCTCCTTCCTTTATGCCCCTGTCCTCCTCCTTTATGCCCCACTCCTCCTCCTTCCTTTATGCCCCTCTCCTCCTCGTTCCTTTATGCCCCACTCCTCCTCCTTCCTTGATGGCCCTCTCCTCCTCCTTCCTTGATGGCCCTCTCCTCCTCCTTCCTTTATGCCCCTCTCCTCCTCCTTTATGCCCCTCTCCTCCTTCCTTGATGCCCCTCTCCTTCTTCTTCCTTTATGCCCCTCTCCTCCTCGTTCCTTTATGCCCCTCTCCTCCTCCTTCCTTGATGCTTCTCTCCTCCTCCTTCCTTGATGCTCCTCTGCTCGTCCTTCCTGTAATCCCCTCTCTTCTTCCTTGCTTTATGCTCCTCTCCTTCTCCTTCCTTTATGCCCCTCTCCTCTTCCTTCCTTTATGCCCCTCTCCTTCTCCTTCCTTTATGCCCCACTCCTCCTCCTGCCTTTATACCCCTCTCCTCCTCCTGCCTTTATACCCCTCTCCTCCTCCTTCCTTTATGCTCCTTTCCTCCTCCTTCCTTGATGCTTCTCTCTTCCTCCTTCCTTTATACCCTTTCCCCCTCCCTCCTTTATGCCCCTCTCCTCATCCCTCCTTTATGCTCCTCTCCTCCTCCTTCCTTTATGCTCCTCTCCTCTTCCTTCCTTTTTTCTCGTTCAAACCTGGCTCTCTCACCTGCCGTCGTAATCTCACCTGCCAACATGGGGTGATGTTGACCTTGCGAGTTTTGCCTGCCGCCCTTCGTAATTGTGAGAGCTTAAACAAAACCAATGGGAAACGACCGCGTCAACACTTGGCCCTACTGTGTGTGTGTGTGTGTGTGTGTGTGTGTGTGTGTGTGTGTGTGTGTGTGTGTGTGTCCGTATAAGATGGCAGGTGAGTCACAGGTGATACATATTTACCGGTATTTAAAGTGGCAAGGTGAGTTACAAGTGTTTTTATTAAAGTGGTGAGTCAGGTGGTAGGGTACTTATGTAGTTAAGTGGCAAGGTGAATCACAGGTGTATATATTTAAAGTGGCAAGGTGAGTCACATGTGTATATATTTAAAGTGGCAAGGTGAGTCACAGGTGTATGTATTTAAAGTTGCAAGGTGAGACAGGTGTATATATTTTAAGTAGCAAGGTGAGTCATAGGTGTATATATTTATAGTGGCAAGGTGAGTCGCAGGTGTATATATTTAAAGTGACAACGTGAGTCACATGTGTATGTATTTAAAGTGGCAAGGTGAGTCACAGGTGTATATATTAAAAGTGGCAAAGTGAGTCACAGGTGTATATATTAAAAGTGGCAAGGTGAGTCACAGGTGTATATATTAAAAGTGGCAAGGTGAGTCACAGGTGTATATATTAAAAGTGGCAAGGTGAGTCGCAGGTGTATGTATTTAAAGTGGCAAGGTGAGTCACAGGTGTATATATTAAAAGAGGCAAGGTGAGTCGCAGGTGTATGTATTTAAAGTGGCAAGGTGAGTCACATGTGTATATATTAAAAGTGGCAAGGTGAGTCACAGGTGTATATATTAAAAGTGGCAATGTGAGTCACAGGTGTATATATTAAAAGTGGCAAGGTGAGTCACAGGTGTATATATTAAAAGTGGCAAGGTGAGTCACAGGTGTATATATTAAAAGTGGCAAGGTGAGTCGCAGGTGTATGTATTTAAAGTGGCAAGGTGAGTCACAGGTGTAAATATTAAAAGAGGCAAGGTGAGTCGCAGGTGTATGTATTTAAAGTGGCAAGGTGAGTCACAGGTGTATATATTAAAAGTGGCAAGGTGAGTCGCAGGTGTATGTATTTAAAGTGGCAAGGTGAGTCACAGGTGTATATATTAAAAGAGGCAAGGTGAGTCGCAGGTGTATGTATTTAAAGTGGCAAGGTGAGTCACAGGTGTATATATTAAAAGTGGCAAGGTGAGTCACAGGTGTATATATTAAAAGTGGCAAGGTGAGTCATAGGTGGCACATATAAACTGAAAGATAAGCAGGCATTACAGTTTTCAGGTTGCCCGATAAGGTACCACCCTGTTTAGGAGGCTTTCGTACCTAACCCATGCAAAACAATGAACATGAAACAAAGGCTGATGTGAAATTACCTTTATAGTTCTTGTTCCTAATATTTGAGTGAACGTTTCTTCGCAAAAGAGCTGGGGATATTGATTAATAGTCACCTGTCCAAGCACTGTCAAGGTATTTACATTGTGAGTGCGAACGGAGTCTGCGGAGGTATTACACTGTTTTACCTACGAGGTGCAATACTGTAGGATGCGGTCTTAACACATAAAAGGCAAAGGTAAACTTAGGGATTGACTGCGTTACCCTCACCTTTTTTATCGGAAGCTTTGGAATGTAGATACTCAAAGAAGTTTAGCTAACCTGTGTATGTGTGTGTGTGTGTGTGTCTGTATGTGTTTCTTCTCGATTCTACTCAGCCCCAGGTAAACCCCGGGATTAGAAGCATTCTCCCGCCCTCACGTCTTTACTACCCCCCTTGCAACGTGGCCTCCCTCCCGCTAAAGCCACTCACTCGCCTACATTAGCATGGATTTGGTGCTGGGGGCCTTACTGTTGCCAAGTTTTTTCCTTCACGTTGTCGTTGTCGCTGAGAAATGCTGTGGCTTAGCACCGTCTCGTTGCCTTTGCACTCTTGGTGCTAACGAGAGAGAGAGAGAGATTTTTTCTTCCTCCTTGTTGACCTATGTTCACCTGTCGTCAAAAGGAGAGGGGTTAGGGGGGAGGAGAGGGGAGAGGGGGAGAAATGCTGTGACTCCTCCCCTCTCCCCCGTCTCTACCTACACCTTCGTGGCACCGAGAGGGAAAGGAGGAGGAGAGATACGAGGGAGAGAGAAGGAGCAGCGGAAGGGAGGTAGTCAGGGAAGGGGAGTAGGGAGCGAATGAAAATGCTTTGGCCTTCCCTCTCCCATCCCCTTTTTCCCTCATTACCTCAACCCACTTGGCATGAGAGAGAGAGAGAGAGACCTTTCCTAAAATTAAGTCGTTCGGTTGTAGCAAGAGTAAAAAAAATTATCGTCGTGAACGGGTAAATAATAATGAATGGATGAATGTAGTACAGTTGTGGTCGGGAATATCGCTCCACTCTTTGGTCGACGAATTACGAAACTCTTACACAATGTTCTGAAAAGGCTGTTGGGTTTCCCCAGAGTTGTTTTCCTCCAAATTTCAACCTACAACTGTTCAAGTCTAACTGTTACAGATATTTTATGAACAGAGGACACCAGTAATCTGGTGAATGGATTATTTTTTTTTTCCATTTGTTTTTCCTTCCTCCGTTCTGTTATTTAAAAAAAAAAAAAAAAAAAAAAAAAAAACAGCAGTGAGTTTCAAAAGCCATTGCTCACTGTCTCGTTAATTATCGTAAGGAAGTGTTATCGGTATTACTCTTAGCAGTGGTAAATATTCACTATAAATCATCAGACGTGGGGGATATTTTTGTTTTCAGCTAATTTCCCTTTGCTCGGTTGCAGAATGATGATGCTCCGGCGCTGCATACTTTCCACAGCACTTTTTCGTGACTAGCACCATATTCTAGCGTTTAATCTGTTCATATTGCGTGGCATTCAAGATGGGGCAACTTTATACCTAGTTAAAATGAACAGGATATAGGCATCTCAGCGTGGGTGTATGTGACGGAGGGTAATGTGTCGTGGGCAGAAGGATCGATCTGAGTTAGGACAAAATGCCCAGGAAATCACAGGGTGCGGTGTTGGGCAATGGATGTGGTAGTCTTTAGAGATGGCTGTTTTTTATTCTGTCCTGATTATGGATGATTGTACGAAAAGCATTAGATTGATGATGATGATGATAATTATTATGAGGGCAGTTATGTGTGTGATGGTGGTGAAGTTAATGGTGATGGTAGTGAATGTGATGATAATGATGATGAAGATTATACTTACGTAAATGGGACTTAGAATGATGGTAACGATGATGATGACAATGACAAGAGTGATAATAGCAATGATGATGGTGGTGGTGGTGATGAAGATAATAATGATGATGATGATAAAGCCAGCCCACAGAAGCACCATTACGCAACCAACACCACCATCCTCTCTCTGCTGTTATAGGTTTCTGGGGTGGGTTGTCCAGGAACTAATGGAAGGGGGGCCAACACGCGTGCCTGGGTAATGATGTGTAGTAATAGAGGTGCCAGACGGAGTGCCACGGTGCCAGTTCTTATCCGCCTATCCCCACTGCTTCTTTCTATCTATCTATCTATAGCCCGACGCCCTAATCCCGCAGAGGGTGGCCGCAGACAAAACGCCTCCAAGTCACTCTGTCACCCACCATTTGACTCCCCTCCCCCCAACTCACCCCCCCCTCCCTCATATACCTCTCAACTCCATCCCTCCACCTCATCCTCGGTCTACCCCTCCCTCTCCCTCCCTCCACCTCACCTACATACACCCTCTTAGTCAGTCTTTCATTCTCCATCCTCTCCACATGTCCAAACCACCTCAGTGTATTTCTCCTAATCTTTTCAACCACATCCACATCTACCCCACAACGTTCCTTCACTTCTTCATTCGTCAACCTGTCCCTCCATGTCACTCCACATGCTCCTCTCAAGTAACTCATTTCCACTGCTCTCACTCTTGACTTGTTCCCCTCTTGCAAGGTCCACGCCTCGCTTCCATACGTCAGGGTAGGGATCACAATACCATCATGCAGTGACTTCTTAACTTCCATACTCACCTCCCTATTTCTCATCACTGCTTTCAGTGTGCCAACAACCTTCCTTCCCTGCTGTACCCTTTCACGTACTTCATCCCCCAAAGTTCCATCCTTACTCATCACACTACCCAAGTACTTGAATGCACTCACATTCTCCATATCCTCACCATCCAACCTCACTACACACTCTGTGACTTCATTCCTCTCAAACACCATAACTTTACTTTTGTTTACATTAACTTTCAGCTTCCTCCTCCTACACACTGTCCCAAATTCATTCACCAAACCTTGCAACTCCCATTCATCTTCACTCAACAATACTGTATCATCAGCAAATAGCAACACCGGAAGCTTCCAAAACTCACCCTCATTCATTAGGGCCACCCCCACATCCACTGCCCTACCTTGTACCTCCTTTACGACCCCATCCATATATATATTAAACAGCCATGGAGACATTACGCACCCCTGTTTCAGTCCCACATTGAGATCAAAGAACTCACTCAGCTCACCATCCACTCGCACCGTAGCCCTAGCTCCCTCGTACATACTCTTCACAGCACTCAACAATTTCCCCTCCACTCCATATATTCTTAATACCTTCCACATACCTTTCCTATCTATTCTGTCATAAGCTTTCTCCAAGTCCATGAAGGCAGCGTACACTTTCCTTCCCTTCTCTAGATACTTCTCCACTAAACATCTTAGAACAAATATCTGATCTACACACCCTTTTCCCTTCCTAAATCCCCCTTGTTCTTCTCCAACTAGCTCCTCTGTCATATGCCTAACCCTATCAATGAGTATTCTACCATATATTTTACCAGTCACACTAAGAAGGCAAATACCCCTATGGTTACCACATACTTCTCTCTCCCCTTTTCCTTTGTACAGAGGAACAATTATACCTGATTTCCAGTCCTCTGGAACCCTTCCCTCTTCCCAAGCCAATCTACACAACTTCCATATCCACTCCACAACAATCTCACCCCCATACCTAAGCATTTCACCACACACTCCATCAATTCCTGGGGCCTTTCCCAACTTAATATTCTTCATCGCTTCCACTACTTCCGACCTACTGATCTCTTCCTCCCTCCTCTCATCTCTTCTTCTCCCAGCCATTCCCCAACCACTTATACTCACACTGCTCTCACTCTCTACATTCTTCTTTCACTATCGTTATTTCGTGTCTGTCTTATTTCTTTCACTTTCTCTATATTTTTCTCTTTTACTTTTTCTCTTACTTTAGGATGTTCTCTTCCTTTTACTTATTAATTTTTTTTTTTTACATTTTTTCATGCTTTTTTTGCTCTTTTTCTATTATTTTCACTTCACCTTTTTTCGTGTTTTTTTCTTTGACATTCTCTACATTTTTCTCTTACGTGCTTTTTCTCTTACTTTCATCCTCGTTTTCTTGTATTTTCGCTTTAGCTTTTTTTGTTTGTCCTTTCTCTATGTTGGCCAAGTAAGAGCAAAAAATAAATATATAAATTACTCAGCCACCAGGCGCCATAATTTCGTTAAATGGGTACCACTCAGCGTAGTAAATTGTTTCCTAGTGTACAGGAAACCATTTGGCTTGACACTCAGTGCAGAGCCGCCCGTAGACAGAAGAGGACAGAATGAAGGAAAGGGAGACAGGAGAGGAAGGAAGGAAAGATGAATGGAAGAGAGGAAAAGGCAGTCATCCGAGAGCACCACTACATTGAGTGAGTGGATGGTGAGCGCCCCATCTACCACAAGATAATAGTAATAATCATTATTATTATTATTATTATTATTATTATTATTATTTTGCTAATAATAAAGTTATGAGGATAACGAAAAACACACATTTGTATTACAGCGAGGGAAGAAATCCTTTATGTCCTTCATCGTAGAACACAACTTAGAAAATTAGATCGCAAGGAATAACTCCCGTAGACTTCTCCAGTTCATTTTGACTCGTAAAAAAAAAAAAAAAAAATCTGGCATAAAAGACCCAAATACCTCGCCAAATAAGTCACAGAACTCCGACACAGCCACACGAGTTTCATTAATACTTGAGCGGCTTGGAATTCATCTCTAAAGGAAGGATTAATTAGTGCTGAAAGGGTATTACGGGAGTGGTCGGTGGAGAAGGGAGAATATTGTGCTCCCCTCCTCCCCAGCCAAGGTCAAGTGGGGAGGAAGATGAAAGGAGGAGGACAGTATTTTTGTTTGGTTTATTTTTTCTTTTCGTTTTTCTGTTTTATTTTAGTTTTCATTGTATCTGTGTTTCTTTTTTCATTTGTTTTCGTTTTTCTGCTTTCTTTTCATTTTTGGTTATTTGTACTCCTCCGAATCCAGTCTCACCATCTCACAGTCCACCTTTGTGCCCTTTTTTGTTCCTGTGTCGGATGCCAAGTTATTGAGCGCAACGGAAGCTTATCTTGTTATTTCTTCTCTTGTTCCTGGTGAAACTTTTAAATTAATCTTCACTGCACTTAAACCATTCACCCAACAGCGCATCAGTTTTCACAGGATAAACGTTTCATAGCCTCTCCGCACCCCGATAAAAATTCCAATTCATTCCCACCCATTTCATCGCGGTGGATATTTAGCCACAATCTTTCACTGCTCTCAAACCACAGAGACTACTACACTCAATTTCACTGTGACTACCACTCTTCCCCAGGTCCACCACGCTTCAGAGATCGGTGAGCTCACGTTTTTCCTGCTTCATTCTCCACTGTCTCTTCATTTTGTTTCACTCTCCGCATTTATCATTAACAACCTCACTCTGCACTTCATTGTCGTCTTTTCGCTGTCCTTTCTCACCCCGATCTACTGCATTCTCACACGTTGCCTTATAAACGACCCCACTTTATTTCAGTGTCATTCTCCTAATTCATTTTCAGAAGGTACTTTTATCCACCCCATTGTCCATTTTTTTTTTTTTTTCGCCTTCTATCTCCACTTTCTTTCCTTTGCTCCACTCTTTCCTTACTCTCTTTTAATGGAGAGAAGAGGGAACGGACGGCTGAAATCCCACCCCACTGTCCTCTTCAAGCCCATTCTTTCGTTGCTCCAGTTTCATCTTAACCACTTCCCTCTCCATTTTTCCTTGCTCCACTGTTTCACTTAATCCATTCACCGTTTATTCTTTTTCACTCTACCTCTAGATCTTGTCTCATTTCACCCTCTCACCTTTTTTCTGTCACCCCACAATCAGTTTCGTCTCTCCTCCATGCTCCACTCTCCCTCCTAAGCCATTTAAACAAGTTACCGATACTCTTTTTATCCACCTCGTTTTCTACATCTGATCCTTCTTTCTTTTCTTAGGTCCTCTCTCCCATCGCCCCAGTCTTCGCTTCCTTCCCCCCAGTCCACTCCCGTATCACCCTAATCTCCACTTCTTTCCACCCACACCACTCTCCTGTCACCTCAGTCTCCATTTCTTACCCCCACTCCGTTTTTGTATCACCCCAGTCTCCACTTCTTCCCCCCAATCCACTCCCCTATCGCCCTAATCTCCACTTCTTTCCACCCACTCCACTCTCCTGTCACCTCAGTCTCCATTTCTTTCCCCCACTCCGTTTTTGTATCTCCCCAGTCTCCACTTCTTTCCCCAACTCCACTCTCCCATCACCCCAATCTCCAGGTCTTTCCCCCACTCCACTCTCCTATCACCCCAATCTCCACTTCTTTTCCCCACTCCTCTCCTATCACCCCAATCTCCAGGTCTTTCTCCCACTCTTCACTTCTCTCCCCCACTCCACTCCTCCACCTAATCCAGTCTCATAAGGTGCTCCATTAGGCCACCCTTACCCAATCCATCATCCATCAAAACGCCTCACCGACCTTCCTATAATAATTCCCTCTCCTTTGACCTCTTTCCATCCAAGTGATAAATGACCTTCCCTAACCACCGCGACCCCCTGCCAATCACCCCGACCCCCTGCCAACCACCCTGACCTCCTCCAAAATCCCCCCCCCTCCCCCCCCGACCCCCTCCAAACCATCCCAACCCCCCCGACCCCCTCCAAACCCCCCCCGACCCCCCTGCCAACCACCCCGACCCCCTCCAAACCATCCCAACCCCCCTGCCAACCACCCCGACCCCCTCCATATTACCCCGACCCCCTTGCCAACTCCTCCCGACCCCCTGCCAGCCCCCTGTTCGTCCCTGCCAAAAGTCGTCGTCCTGCACATCACATTTTTTGTTCTTTTTTATTGCTATGTAACCATCCAGTGACTCGATAGTGGTATCTTTGGGGGATTCTACACTGAGGTACATTTTTTCATTTTTCATTTTTTTTTTTTTTTTCCCATGAAGCCATCTACCGAATTGGGTGATATCTTTATATATTTGGTACAGTCATGAGCAAGAGTTGGCCGACACATCTCTGCCGACAGTGCCAATGTACGGTGTCATACGAACTATTTTTGTGTTAGCAGTATGAAGAACACAAAGGCATGAGAAGGAAGGGTACATATTGTCGTGTGGGGAAGAATGAGAAATATGGAAGGCAGGATACAATGCCGGTGGAGGATTGTTGGCGAACTTTTGCTCAAGGCTGTACCAAGTATATAATATGGACGCCTGGTTATCGGGGGGTTAAGGTGCTCCAACCAGAAGTGGCCTATTTGAGTTTAATTCTGAGGGAAGGATGGGGTTCATTGCACACACAGGTCCACGCAGGGAAGAGCGGCTGGTCACTCTTGCCTTCAATGTCAGAATTTGGTAGACTAGCCCATCGTTACCATGAGTTCTCTCGATCCTAATGGTGCAGGTGATGGTGGTAATGAACATGATGATGATGATGCTAATGGACAGGATGATGATTCTAATGAAGATGATAATAAATGTGATGATGGTGATATGATAGTGAACCTGATGATGATCATGAAGATAATAGAATGTGATGTTGGTAGTGGTGGTGATGATGATGATGTAATTACGGTCACATATAACTGGTCCAACATACTTGAAAGATATGACACTTATTTCACCCTTACTGCGCTGATAGTGACTCATATCGACCCTAGAGACGTAAACTAGCATCGTATTAAATTACAGGAATGTTTCCGTTTCATGCCAGTTTTATCAGAGACACGAGATCCATAGCCTCCACCTGTGAGGGACAAGGACCCGTATTCTCGTCGGTTGAGGATGCTCCCTAGTACCATTTCAAAAGCGATTTATTTTGCTTATATACTGTCTTATTTGATGTTACTAAATCTTTCAAACATCGTCATACTTTGCATAATTAACATACCAAAGTACATTGACCTCCCATATCCAAGAATAAATCGCAAAGGAAAAGGTGTTAGAGAGCTTCCTTACCCGATGAGTATACGGGCCCAGATGTTAGGCGATAATTAAGCCCTTGGCAACGATGACCTCTTGTCCTTTCTAATCTTGCAACTTCCAGACGATTTTGTGTGTGTGTGTGTGTGTGTGTGTGTGTGTGTGTGTGTGTGTGTGTGGAATGGATTAAATTAGGCCGTAACACCTTTGGCCTTTCCTAATTAGAGTAAAGTATCAGGAGGCAGCAGGAAGTAAACATACAATGAAGGAGTTAATCCTATTTCTTTTCCATCGACAGGTAGACATTCTCGACCATCGCCAGCCTACGCCATCCCTCGTCCCATCCCGTCCCCGCCAGAAGTCCAGCCTCCACCCATCACGCCTGGTATGTCCCTTATCATTTTTATCGCTTCTGATGTCCCCACTATGTCTCTTCAGTGCCCACTAGCGTCTCCTTCCTGTTCCCCGCACCAGGCCGTTCCGCTCCCCAGTACTTGCCTTCCTCGCTTCGTGCTGTCGATACTTACCGCTCCTGATACTGCGCCTTCTTTTTCTACCCCGGTTTTGTGTTTATCATCATCATTCATCGTTATTGTCATCATCATCATCATCATCATCATCATCATCTCTGCTTTCCTATTACTTATCATCATCGCTTTCTGTTATCGATACTTTCCCATCCCCAATATTGATCTCTTCTTGGCTACTCGTCCTCCTCTCCTCATCCATCATTATCATCATCATCATCATCATCATCATCATCATCATCATCATCATCTTTACTTTCCTATTACTTATCATCCTCGCTTTCTGTTATCGATACTTTCCCCTCCCAGTATTGATCTCATCTTGGCTACTCGTCCTCCTCTCGTCATCCCTTGGTTATGTGTTTTCTCATACAAGTGTGCGTGCCTGCGTGTGGACGCTTGCTACCCATATCCCACGCTGTAACCAAATTATTGACATTGTGCCCTTCATCTCATTTTTTTTAAACTGCTACTACAAGGTGGCTCACTGCTTGTCACATTCTCCCTTCATTGGGTTAGAAGCCATCCATAGCAAACGTTTAAAGTTAGTGCGGATAATAAGTCTTTTCATATACCAACAAATGTTCTTAAATCCCATTCAACCCGAGAATGTCTTTTGCATATTCCCCTTCCTCGTTTCTGTCTCTGTTCTCCTTGTTCACTTCTCTTTGGTCCCTTTTTGTTATTTTCCTTCCTTTTCTATGTCGTCCTTATCTCTCCCTCTGCCTTCTTTCCTTCACTATCAAAATCCATTCTCCATCCGCGTCTTAATTGCTCTTCCTCCATCTCCCCCCAAATTCTCTTTGGTCACTGTCTTTTCCATTCCCTCCATCCTTACCCCGTCCTCAGCTTCTTGTTTCACCGTCCATCCTCATCTTCTCCCTCCTTCCCTCTCTTTCCCCATCTCTATAGGATCTCCTTCCATATTTATCCTCAGTTTCGTAAATATCCTCCCCACGTTCCGTCCCTGTCCCCTTTCACCTTTCCATTCTTTGCTCCCTCAAGCTTTCAGCGTACCGCCCCTTCTTCCATTTCCGTTTCCCTTCTCCCCACCTCACACCCTCCCAATCTTTCCTTCCTCCTCTCTCCCAACCTCTGTTTCCTCCTGTCTCCCAAACCTCTCCTTCTCCTTCTCTTTCCAACCTTTCCATTGTCCTCTCTCCCAACTTCTCCATCCCCATCCCAACCTCTCCTTCTCCAAACCTTTCCTTCCCTCTCTCTCCCAAGCTCCTAACCAGGCCTGCGCATTCTCCCTACACCCCCTGCCTCTCCCCCACAACTCTCACTGTGCTCTAGACCAGCGAGGGAATACGTCGCTCTCCCCGGCTCTCACTAACTTGTTGCTCCCCCAGAGCGTGAGGAGCAACGCCACACACGCAAGTAAGTAGGAGGAGAAAGACACCAGGTTGACGTCGAAGGTGGACATAGTTGGCTTTCCGGACACTGCTACGTCTAAGGGAGTGTCGTGTGGCCGTTGGGATGATGAAGTGTTGTTTTGATGTCCGGATACGAAGTTACAGTTAAGGTATTTGGCAGTTTGAGTGCCACTGTATAAAGAAAGGAAACGGTTGTGGATTTTGGGATGTGGAAGGAAGTGTTAAAGAAGCTGTTCCGTCGAAGGTGTTGTTATTTTGGTCTATGTTCACTGGGTTACTCTCAAAATTTTATTATTATTATTATTTTTTTTGGCTATATGGACACGTGTTAATGTTGATTGTGGAGTTATTTTGTTTTTCTGGGACACCGTGTTACGTCTAAGGGGTTAGATGTTACAAGTACTACATTTACGTCGGTGTTATTCTGACCTTTAAGCAGAGGTGTTATGTAGGGATTTTGAACACCTTTTTACGTCGAAAATTAAGTTACTTGGCTTTTTGGACTCTACGCAGATTTGACGCTATTGTGCTTTTGATTGTGTGTGTGTGTGTGTGTGTGTGTGTGTGTGTTTGCATTGTTACGTATATATATTTTTGCAGTTACTTCTGTTGTACGGCAGCAGTGGCCTCTGTTGTCACCATAATCTTTTTAATGTAAAAAGTCAGTCAGCGTTACGTCAAAGTCGAGATATTTTTTCTTTGCGTGTTAGTACTGTGGACCTGGAGTGGTGGTGTGTGAAAAGGTGCAGTTCCTTCTGATTCTCTTATAATTGCGTTGAACATAAACTCCTTCCTTTATTCACCACTTCCTACTATTCTCGCGTGAAAACAGGAAGTTGATTACACCATCCGCTAAAGTTGTCAGCCGCCATGACTCACTTTCCCTCACCGTTGCGATTCTGTGACTTTACATGAAATCGCGAAAATTATTCCTTCCATCCATCCATCCATCCATCTATTTATCTCTATCATCTGTCTGTCTATCCATTCATTCATTCCTCCATCCAGCCATCCCTTCCTCCATCCATCCATCATCCTGTCCCTCTTTGCCTATAAGGACCGTAGGGGTCCCTGGGATAGGCTACGTAGGTCATATATGTATAACAGGAGTCACCAGTTAATCTCCAGCATAAGGAAGAATATCCTCATCTGTGACTCACCCATGCTCATACTCTCTCTTCTGATCACTATCGCGGTATAATCTGAAGGTGATATGGGGCGCCGGTATTTTCGTGTTGTTAGGAAGATGACAAACACCTCTTCCTTACCGATTTATTTCTGATTCGGCTCAGTTACTCTAGTCGTGCGTGTTATTCGTGCAATCTAACTCGATATTAAGAAGATATAAGAAGCAAAAAAAGAGGATGTTTATGAGTAGTTTTGAAAATAAATCGTTAAGGAAGAGGTGCTACGGGGCCTTAATACCCGACAAGAATACGAGCCGTGATTACAATTCTTTTACGTTGCTTGAAAAACGCGAAAAGGATTACAGCATCAGGTAACTCAGCCTACTATGAATAAATCATATAATCATCTGTACTCAGCCGGTTTAAACACTAGAGTTATCGCGTCATTGAGAGAGTTAAGGCTGACCGTATTAACAGACTTGGACTTATACGACACTGAAAAAAGTCTAACGTCAGATGCAGTAGACTAGACTTGTCCCGTTCATGAAAGGGTCAGAGCAACATTGACAGCCCCTTCCTTCCTGCTTCCTGATCATCAACAACCCCTCCTTCCTGCTTCCTGATCATCAACAACCCCTCCTTCCTGCTTCCTGATCATCGACAACCCCTCCTTCCTGCTTCCTGATCATCAACAACCCCTCCTTCCAGCTTTCTGATCATTGACAACCCTTCCTTCCTGCTTTCTGATCATTGACAACCCCTCCTTCCTGCTTCCTGATCATCCGCAACCCCTCCTTCCTGCTTCCTGATCATCAACATCCCCTCCTTCCTGCTTCCTGATCTCAATTCCTCCTTCCTGCTTCCTGATCTCAATTCCATTCAGCTGTAGACAGGGGAATCTGAACCTGACATGAAGAGGACTTAAACTCGCCAAACTATAACTTTCCCCCAGAACAAGATGTTTACAGTCGAGCGGCGAGAGAGAGGGAGGAGTGAGCGAGGTGTGGTGACGAGGGGCCAATGGAATATCTCGTTAGGCCATCTTTAGACGTGGTGAAGGGTCGGTTTGGGCGAGCTGTGGAGAAGGTTACCTGGTTTATCATGCTGTTTAGGCAGATTTGTAGTGGCGTGAGTGTGTGTGAGGTGGGAGCGATTATAATGATCGTAATGATAATGATATTGATAACAACAACAATAATAATAATAATAATAATGATAATGGCACTGCGTTTATCACCGCCAGTAACAGCACAATTCCCCCTTCATGTTTTTCATGACCTTGACTTTGACCTTTCGTTAGCTGCCTCTCCGTTATTATTGCAGATTTGATGGTTACATAGTTGTTGTTGTTGTCTAACCCCGATTTATCTGACCGAGCAGACCCGTCAACCACAGATGAGCAACAGCTTCCCTGGGTCCGTCCTACTGGCACTGTACAGTACATACGCTGTGTGGGGATCAGGCGCCTCCTTGCGGTAAACAGCGCCTTACCAGGGTAGGAAAAGGATTCCTTCCCACCGCAAGGTGCGGGGAACAAATGAGGACGTTTGACTCCAGTGTTTGCCCATAATGTTGCAGACATACAGAGAGACAGACAAACTGACCTAAAACCGCCTCTCTGGCTGAGGCAGTTCACATACAGTACTGGCAGTAGCGGTAGTACATGTAGTGACGCTATGTAGACGGGCAACAGTTTTTAGTAGCTATCAGCTGTAATGCACTACTCTTTATGAAGAGTAGGGAAGCAGTAGCAAAGGTACATTCCTGAGGTATTCCAAACGCCACTCGCTGCAAGGTATGTTCGTGTTGGATGCTAATCGGACCAGTGTAAGTCTGGTACGCAGCAGACGCCAGTGCACAGTCAGTAGGGTGGCCATCGGATAGTATTAATAACCAGGCTGGTAAATTTGGTAATGAAAAATATTTTTGGTAATGGAACAACATGATTTGTTACTAACCTTGAATTTGCTAATTGTAATGCGATTGTTTTTATTGTTTGCGCCAAGAAGCGCGTAACCAGGGATTTGGCACCCCGTTATAACGTGACAGCGCTCGGATTGGCCCTGTCAGATAGGTATATGTGAAACTACAGAATGTGACTTTTTTTTTTTTTTTTTTTTTTTTTTTTTTTTTTTCCCCTGTTTGGTGGAGCCAGGATTCCGAGGGCCTGAATGATGAGTGAATGGAAGCGTGGCCCATTGAATTGGGCAAACCCAGGCTGTCTGGACGATGCTACTCCTCACCCTGCCCTAGGGTGGGAAAGATCATCCTGTGGATATTATTAACGAATACAGTAAACGATAACTTCTCATGATATATAGTGTATATTTAGCGCGGTGAACTTATTAATGAAGAAATTATTTTGGTGATAAACTCTGAGGAGCGTGTAAATTCCGGGGAATGAAATTAATATAAAATAAACGTTATTTGAGTTTCAGTTAATGAAGTCATAACATTCACCTGGGACGTACTTCACTGGTGTAAGCATCAGTACGAAGGGCCGATATTTGATTATTGCAGAATTACGAAAAGAAAAAAACAACGGGAGGAAGATGGAGGAGTACAACTGAAATATGGGAGGCAGGGGGTAGAGGTAGAGCTAGTATAAGGGAGGGAGAGAGAGGGGTAGAGCTAGTATAAGGGAGGGAGAGAGATAGTGGGAGAGAGAGAGGGAGAGAGAGCTAGTATGAGGGAGGGAGAGAGGGGTAGAGCTAGTATAAGGGAGGGAGAGAGAGGGGTAGAGCTAGTATAAGGGAGGGAGAGAGAGGGGTAGAGCTAGTATAAGGGAGGGAGAGAGGGGTAGAGCTAGTATAAGGGAGGGAGAGAGAGGGGTAGAGCTAGTATAAGGGAGGGAGAGAGAGGGGTAGAGCCAGTATAAGGGAGGGAGAGAGAGGGGTAGAGCTAGTATAAGGGAGGGAGAGGGAGGGGTAGAGCTAGTACTAGGGAGGGAGAGGGAGGGGTAGAACTAGTATAGGGGAGGGAGAGAGGGGTAGACTGTTATAAGGGAGTTGTAGAGCTAGTATAAGGGAGGGAGAGCGAGGGGTAGAGATAATATAAGGGAGGGAGAGAGCTAGTATAAGGAAGGGAGAGGGAGGGAACGGTAGAACAGAGAGAGAGAGAGAGAGAGAGAGTCATAGCCACACTGTTTACAATAGGAATTTGGTCGTGTTTACATTCCTTCACATTTTTTCCTCGTACTTCCTTCCGAATTTTTCCAGCTTTTTTACTACGCATTTTTTTTTCTAATTGACATGCTAATTTTTTCCATTTTTTTCTTTATTTTTGTCAGCATCAATTTTTTTTTTTTTTTTTTTTTTTTTTTTTTTTTTTTTAGAACTACAACCCTTCAGCCCAAGAACACCATCTTCATTTATTTTATTTGTTTATTTATTTATTTGTTCTTACACTCCTGACGATTTTATTCACTCGCTGAAGGAAATCGTCTGCTAGCAGCAAGAATGAACCACAAAAAGGCGTCCTCGGGGTGAAGGGGTTGGGGCATCGATTAAAAAGTCCATTGACGAAAGTTCAGCGAAAAAGTCCATGCTCATATAATGATCTTGTCCCAGAATTATCCTAGAAATTTTAGCCGCCCCGCATGGTCGGGAGAAGTCTAGAATTCTGTTGCATCTAAGTCCTTTTTTTTTTTTTTTTAGTCGAGTGAGTCATAGAAGCCAAAGAAATGCGAAGATTTTGATATTAATGTGCAAGAGAATGGGGAGTGAGAGATTGACTAGGAGAGTGCATGTGAGCGAGAGGTGGAGATCTGAGAAAGGGGAGACTGAGGGTGAAATGGAGGGATGGGGTGTGAGAGGTATGAGTGTGAGGAGGGGTTGAGTTGGAGAGAGGGCAGTTTGATGGCGGAGGAGAAGGTGCCGTGGAGGCGAATCGTTTGTGGCTATATCTTCCAAGGCGTCTGGCTGTAGATAGATATATAGATAGATAGAAAAATGGATAAATAAGCATTCCATTGCCATACTTCCCCGCATTAAGGCGTCTGGCTGTAGATAGGCTCCATACAGTACATACGTAGGCAACAGACAGTCACAGATAGATAGATAGGAAGATAAATAGACAGATAGATAGATTATTGTTCCATAGTTGTATTTCGTCATCATGGGCCCTGGCATTTTACCTGGGAGATTTTGTAGTGCATATCACCCCATAGTCTTTCCTTGTATGTTATTCACTCTTTCAACCCCATAGATTTGCAGTAGTTCATTCTTTACCCCGCCTGACGATTTAATTCAGCCATAGAAAAGATCATGTAGTAGTCAGTGAAGTCTGTATCAAACCTCTCCCCCCCCCCCCCTTGCAGAAATCTACCCTAAACTTTAAAAAATCGTGTTGAGATAACCAGAATGATCAGAGTCGTATTCGGACAGAAGGGGTTGTCATTTTCACTTCAACAAACTCTTCAGGAATATCATCATACACTCGAGGCGGCATTATTATTATTATTATTATTTTTATTATTATTATTGTTATTGTTATTGTTATTTTATTATTATTATTATTATTTATTTATTTATTATTTTTTTTTTTTTTAGCTAGGAGTGAACCATTGTGGCATGTTCTTCGGTGACTTGAAAATTTTCCTAACGCTGCGCCCTCTGCGATTTATTTCGTGTTTTAGTGTAGTGGTTGTTAGTGACGATAATTGTGTGGAATATATTGCAAAAGGAAGTGCGTGTACAGAAAACGTAAAATTAATATAAAAACGAGAGTGAAGGAAAATCAAGAAAATTTAAATAATCGATGAACAGGGCAGAGTGAGCGCCAGTATCCTAAGTATTCTCCTCGTTGAAGTGATGCAAACTTTACCGAATAAATTGCTGTGGACATTGCATGCTTAGAAAAGATATTGCATGTTTCAGAACGGAAATAAAAGAGAAGCAAGGCAAGAGTATAATCCAGGAGGAAGTGCAAAGTCAACGCATATAACAGGGTGAGGGCGAAGGGAGGAAGGAGGAGGAGGTCAAGAAAAGACAAGAAAGTCATCCAAGAAGTAAAGTCAGGGCAGATAACAGGGCGAGGGCGATGGGAGGAGGGGAGAGGAAGTCAGAAATTGGCATCCAACTCACCTGGACAAAAACCATCTATGCATGCGTGGCTCTAATTAACCTTGAGTCCGCGATGCACGTGAAAATTGATCTGATTCACTGCACGTACACCTTCCAGTAATAGAACCTGTTGAACCCCATTTCTTATTATTGTTTTTTTCCTAATTTCTGTAATTGATGTCACGTGGCCCTTTCACTGCGATTGGTTCAGGTTCCCCCTCTCCTGCCGTCTGCCATAATCCTTTTGGGGGATAGGGAGTGAGTTGAGAGATGTTTGGGTAATCTTTCAGGTGATCCGTCCAGTTGTATCTGCACCACCACGTGAAGGCGTTCCTCTGGCACCTTCTTCAAAATGTTAATTGATATCGTTCAGAGCCAGGATTCCGGGAGCTTGGATGATGAGGGAATGACTGTGAGGACCCGTTTCACGAAGCATGATGTTGATAGTTCCGCTTTCCTGTTTTTTTCTTCTTCTTGAAACCTACCTCAGCCTCGTCCATAGTTGTGCAAGAGAGTCAAGTTGAGTATGCTGCTGCTGCTGCTGCTGATGATGATGATGATGATATGATTATTATTATTATATTATTTGGGGTCTGAGCTGAGTAATGTCATGTGACGTAATGTGAAATTGCAAAGTATGCAGTTTTTTTTTAAAGTCTTCCCATATATTTCTTTTTCTGTAATAGTTTTGACTCTAATCCATATTGTAAAAGACAGAGGAGGCTACGTAGCACCTTCCTAGGCTGCATATTTCAGTTTACGCAAGCGCTTCAGTATCGATATAATATTGATCAGGAACATGCAAGAGACAATTTGGTAGTAATGTGAAGAATAAGTCGCTAAGGAAGAGGTGTTTAGCTTATTGTACAATCGTTTTAATACCGCCATACGAGAGGATACCCAATTATAGTGTAAAGAATGAATCGCTAAGGACGAGGTGTTGAGCTTAATATACAGTCTCTTTAATATCGACAGTTTATGTAATAGCACACAAGAGGAT
>NC_136999.1:8447853-8530353 GCF_032717465.1 Coenobita brevimanus | reverse complement strand
AAAATACCTGAAAGAAATTGGAAATATTATTCACGTATAAATTTCGCTGTCTGCCTCGTTTCAGTATGTAAATTTAAAACACGCTAGATTAAAATGTCAGAAATTTGGCTTGAATTCTTAACACCCAGGGACGGTATTTTAGTACGGGCAGGAAGCTTACTAACACCTCTTCCTTGGCGATTTACTTTATACTCCGTTACTATATTCGTGTGTATTATTCGTGCAGATTATGTCGACACTGAAAAGCCCTAAGAAGCATACCAGGGAATATTAATGAGTAGTTTCGAAAATAAATCGCTAAGGAAGAGATGTTACGGAGCCTCCTTGCCCGACGAGAATACGGGCCTCAGACTACCATGCCTCCCTCTCAGCTGAATAAAATCGTCTGGCTTATCGGGAATAAATGGCTAGAGTTATCACGACCAAGGGGGAGTTCATTTAGCAGGTTAATTTAATTCCAGTAGTGAAGAGGAAAAAGTAATGAGACCGTTCTTCTTTTGGTTAATATCACGGGAACTAGGATCCAAAATATAACAGAATATATAACAAGTAGGATGCGAAATGTAGTAATATTTTTGATGTACAGGAAAGTCGAGAAATATTACAGCAAGAAAAAATAAATAAATATAAAATGACACACTCAAAATATATATACAGTATTTTTTTTTTTTAACGGAAGATGAAGGGAAAGGAAAAACAAATTAAAAGAATATAAAAATAATCAGACGTGAAAGAAAATTGAGACGTATTACAGCCAAGAAAAAGTAGAATAATACAGAATAATGCCCTTGAAAGTAAATAGAGCATTATTTTCTGATATCAAGGAAAATCGAGAAATATTATAGCCAGGAAAGAGAGGAAAGTGTGTTCAGGACGGAAAGAATACATAAGAGTACATTGGAAATACATAGAAAAAATAACTAACGCTAACGAAAATCTAACCAGAATGTGTGAGAAAAAGGTACAAAAGAGGAATCTAGTGTCAGATTTCCACGCGTAGAAAAATATTAATGTATTTTCAGATTTAAAGGCGATGCCAAAAAAGAAGGGTGGAAAGTACGTTCACACACACACACACACACACACACACATATATATATATATATATATATATATATATATATATATATATATAGTTATATATATATATATGTATATATATACATATACTTATTCGTTAAATATTACAACCTCCTCCTCCTCCTCCTCCTCCTCCTCCTCCTCCCCCCCCCCAAAAAAAAAAAAAAAAAAAAAATGTGGAAAGTGCATTCACATATATACCGTATATACTTTATCGCAACATAAGGCCAGGGGGAACAGAGAGAGAGAGAGAGAGTGCCGAAGTTTAGTAAGTAATGGTGTCCTTTTAGCGTCTACGACAGTTTTGTCCTCGGTAAAGAGTAATTTGACCTAACTGAACGTAACGATACCTAACCTAACCTAACTTAACCGAGAGGGAGTGCTGGTAAGTACCACAGTAAGGAGTATCTTATCTAGCTTAACCTATCAACCTGTATAACCTAACTTAGCCCAGCATAACTTAAGTTGACCTGACCTAACACACCTAATAAAATCTCGCAAATTAACCTGTCCAGCTTAATTTAAACTAACAGTCTAATCTTACCCAACTCAACCTTACCAGACAGTCTAAGGCAGGGGTCCCCAGTTTTCTGTTTGTTTCCATGCACCCCTTGATATATGTAGACAGCTGCTTACCCCTATGTTACTGTTCCTAGAGTTACTGGTCCGCAAATCAGTGCCAAAGAATAATAAAAGAAATGAGAGGCGAAATTGAAATGGTGAATAGGTGTATAGCCATCTCTGCCTGAAAAGCAACTGATAAAACACGGAAATTTGTTAGAAGTGAAGAAGTGAGCATGAAGGTAATTTAACTGCACAATTTAAAGCAGGATATCTGTTTAATTATTTTTCTGATTTTTTTTAGCTCAACGTATATCACTGGCAAAGCTCAAATATACTCCTAGTGGTGTACAGTCAGTCAAAAAAGTATCGCATCGCTGGGGCTCGCTGGATGTGGAAATGAGCGAGTTCTGCAGACACACATGTATCTTATAACCTCGTGCCTCAGAAATATAGCCCCTTATATGTGAAGGTTTATGCAGGTTTTAGTCGTAACAAATACTAAGAACAATATTTGCACATAAAATCAGAGGGTGTTCCATATATCACAATACTTCGTCCATGTTTCACTGTACCTATACTTTTTTGGTTGACTGTACATATATATCGCAGTTTGGTAGCCTTAAATCCAACCTAAGGAACCGAACCGACCCGTACTGTAGAACCGGGAGAACCAGCTGCACCCAACACCCCGGTTCACACCAAACTCAAACTTGCCCGGGGTTCAAAGTTTTCACCCCCACTCCTCCGCTTGGATCTTGTTTAACTTTTTTTTTTCTTTCTTTTTCACTCCTCACTAAGTAATTTTGAAATATGTCTTCCCTGTCTTCGTTTCCTTCCTCCCTTTCCCAATCAGCACCCTAACACCTTTTCCTTAGCAATTTGTTTTTGAATACGGCTGGTTAATGTAATTTTGTAAGTTATTTGTGAATAGCATAGTGTTATCGGAATGATTTAAATAACACAGATTATGGCCATGTGTAATGAGGAAAATAAATCACTAAGGAAAAGGTGTTAGGGAGCTTCAGTATCCTCCTCGTTACTAATGGAGAGTATGTCGATGTTAAAGGACAGTATAATTTCGGTATTCAGGAAGAAGTGCATTTCTACTGCAAAATAAATCGCTAAAGAAGAGATGTGACGCAGCCCGTATTGCCATCTAACAGCCCATGATTTTACAGTATCATGAATTTTTTTTTTGATGGAGAAATTTTTACATGTCGATTTTTTTATACAGAGAAGATACAGCATTTTAGACCCAGGAATAAATCGCTATGAGAGGTGGTATTCCAGGGGGTATTTGAGGCCTCGTTGCACCCTTTCTTTAGTGATTTATTTTGCTTATTCCATGTTGACTTTTTCCTTTATATTATGATCTTTTACATCGACATAGTTTGCATCAGTAGCACACGAGAGGATGCGGAGGAGTAATGTGCAAAACAAACCGCTAAGAAAGACTCATTAAGGAATTTTTACAGTTACTTGGAACACGACCCTCATTGTCATCAGCGTAGATTCCTGCAGATTCACTGATTTTTCAAGGTCCAGAGAGAGAGAGAGGAGTAGTAGAGGTGACAACTTTTTTTTTGCTAGTTATATAACAATTCTAATTAAGTATAGTCAAGTTAAAAGTTAGCTTATCATTCCCTTGTGGCCACTTCCCACGTAGAGAATGTCCGCCACTTTCCTTCCTGACGCATCATATTAGGAATTCACGTGTAGGCAGAGAAACATACCATGCATATTTCAGCCTAGGAGCTAACAGAGGAACGGAGAAGAGGTGGATTATCAGGAGAAATACTTCCCTGAGCGTACATATTCATCTTCTCTTGATAACTTTTAAAAAATAATCTACTCGCGTCCTTGTACTCGTTATCAGTATCACGGCTTCTTACCCTCGTTGTTATTGTGTCTGTGCTTATAGAAGGTCGGGTATGCGTCGTTTTTATGATCTATTTGGTAATGTTTTGCTAATAGTTTGTAATTTGAAGATATAATTGGCAGTATCGTTAGTTTCATGACTAGACGTGATTGTCTTCGCACCCAGGTTTCTAAGGCTTATAACCGTGTTCTCGTCGCTTAAGGAGGCTTCCTAACACCTCTTCCTTAGCGATTTATTTTTGGATACGGCCGGGTAATGTAATTTTGTATGTTATTTGTGGAGAGTATTGTGATATTAGAATAAAGTAAATAACAGAAAATAATTCGCTTAGGAACAGGTATTAGGGAGCTTCCTTAACCGACAGGAATATTGGCTTTACTCTCAGCTCAATGAAATCGTCTGTCGTTGCCGGGAGAGAATATAAGAGTTGTCCCGACCATGAAAAGGCTGATGATGGTATTAAAAATCATCCAAAAACCCATCACTCGCATTCTTGCCCCTTCGGTACCAGTCTCAGTCCTCACCAGTTTAAATCTCGTTGCTAGTGGGCCTGTGGTTATAGAGTGGCAGTTTCTTAAGTCTAGAGGGGCAGTTTCTTAAGTCTGCAGTATAAGGGCAGTTTCTTAAGGCTAGAGGGGCAGTTTCTTAAGTCTCAAGGGGCAATTTCTTAAGTCTAAAGGGGCAATATCTTAAGTCTAGAGGGTTAATTTCATAAGTCTAGAGGGACAATTTCTTAAGTCTAGAGGGACAGTTTCTTAAGTCTAGAGGGACAGTTTCTTAAGTCTAGAGGGGCAATATCTTAAGTCTAGAGGGTTCATAAGTCTAGAGGGACAATTTCTTAAGTCTAGGGGGACAGTTTCTTAAGTTTAGAGAGGCAATTTCTTAACTCTGTGGCTGGTCTTTTGCTCAGTACTAGAGTTTTCCTGACCATGAGAGAGTTGAAATATCTTGGGACAAAACAGAGAGTAATTTAGGTGCTTGACGTTATGTAATTGTTTTTCTTGTAAACATTCTAAACATAAACACATATGTCCCTCTAAATGTTATCACGCTTGTTCCTTCTTTATTAGTAGTGCCACTCACCTACAGACTTATCCCTACCATGTGAGAGTTAAAATAATCTTGACAAAACAGAGAAAATATTTAGTTTTTTTTTCAAATTTTAATCCTTATCACTCTTAATCATTGCAAACATTATCACTCTAATCACTGTAAACATTATCACTCTCCTTCCTTCGTGTCATTATCAACCCTCACCTACTTCCCTTCGTTACCACTGTGTCTTTGCGTATAGTAGGGCAGTTGTCGGAGTTTATGGCTGGGTTGTGACATTAGTGGGAAGACCGTCAGATAATGGTATGCAGGAGAGGCGGGGTTAAGTAGGAGGGAATGATCATTAAAGTCGATCTCAAACTTGGTAAATTCTCCTTTTGGGGGCTTTTTGCTGTGTGTGTGTGTGTGTGTGTGTGTGTGTGTGTGTGTGTGTGTGTGTGTGTGTGTGTGTGTGTGTGTGTGTGTCCAGGCAAAGAGTATTCTGCCATGAACTACAGATTATCACAATTTTGTTAACACATTCTACCTGATACTGTGATTTTTTTTTTTTTTAATGCTGCTGCTGCCAGACATTTGTATTCGCTAATCAACAGGATAGCATTTTCGAACTGGAGGGGTTAGATAAAGCCATCATTAACCTCTTGAAGACCAGAGCTTTCCATTGACACTCCATAAAAAACGTCTTGTAGAAAGAAAGAAGAAAAAGAAGAAAAGAAAGGAAGAAGACGAAGGGGGAGGAGGAGAAGGAGAAGAAGAAGACATGCTGTGATAGAAGAGGGTTGAATTAGAAGGCTGAGAATTAGATAAAGATGTAGTTCAGTGATAGAGATGAGGAGGAGGAGGAGGAAGAAGAAGAAAGACGAAGACGACGTACACTGATAGAAGAGGGTTAAACTTAAAGGCTGGGAATTAAATAAGAGATAAGATAAATGATAAGAAATGGGGGTGGAGGACGCAGGGGGCAAGGAAAAAGGATGACTGCCATTTTTCGTCCGGGAAGTGATGAGTTAGTGAGGGAAAAAAAGACATATGAGAGAAGGGAGGAGTCAGCTCTTAATCCTGTTTTTCATCTCTTTCCATATTCTTCTTTTCTTCCTTAGTTTTCATTTATTTTCATTCATTCTATTTTATTTTTGTCCCTTTTTTCTCGTTCCATACTTTCAGTCGCTGTTCTTTATACGTTTCAACCCCGTACTTCCATCTCTCTCTCTCTCTCTCTCTCTCTCTCTCTCTCTCTCTCTCTCTCTCTCTCTCTCTCTCTCTCTCTCTCTCTCTCTCTCTCTCAGGTGATTCTTACTTTATTCTTTTCACTTTACGTTGGTCTTAAATTGCCATCACTCCATCATGAATCCTGAGTTTAAACAATAGATTAACACTAGAATATGATGCTGTAGTCACGAAGAAGTGCTACAGAAAGGATATAGAGCCACAGTATTGTCTTTTACCTGCCACTGAGGTACATGAAATAGGCAGCAAAAGGATGAAAATTTGGGCCAAGTTAAGCGAATGACCTAAACCACCTTAATGTGTTTATTCAGTGTAGGAAAAGCCTTGTAAGAGATAGTGAAGGTTATATCAGAGTTTTATTTCGAAGTCTTTCTCATAACTCTTGAATTTCGAACGTCTTAAATAATTCATGTGGTAACAGTAAGAATAAGTAAATAAATAAATAAATAAATAGAACACATAATCTAAATACAGCCAGTTACAAAAGTTCGTTCGTCTCTCCTGCCTTTTTCATCGCTGGATTTATTGGTACGTGAATTTGATGTAGCGGAGTGAGGTGCATATTGTCATTAATCTGTATGAGAGAGAGAGAGAGAGAGAGAGAGAGAGAGAGAGAGAGACTTTAGAATTAGATTGTACATTTTAGTGAGTCTTCTTTTTTGCTACCACTTTCCTATTTTCTTCCCCCCCACCCCCGCCCACCCGTATGCCTTGACTGCGAGGCCCAGCAACCTTGGGATGAAGCTTACACACCCGGATTACGACAGAGACTAGGTAAATACGGCGGTTATTATCCCCTTATTATTCGGTATTTAGGTCGGACCAGAGTGATTACACCTAGCTAAATACATGAAGAGGGGAGGAGAAGGGAGGGAGAGGGTGGGAAAGAGGGAGGAGGTGGGGGAGAGAAGAGGAAGAGAGGGGGGAAAATAGGATGAACGTGAAAAGAGGACAAGTGATTACACCCTGCTAAATACATGAACAGGGGAGGAGAAGGGAGGGAGAGGGTGGGAAAGAGGGAGGAGGTGGGGGAGAGAGGAGGAAGAGAGGGGGAAAAGAGGATGAACGTGAAAAGAGGACAAGTGATTACGCCCTGCTAAATACATGAATCGGTTGAGAGGTTGAGGAGGGGAAAGGAAAAAAAAAAGAGGAAGAGAGGGGGAAAAAAAGAGGAGGAAGATGAAAAAGGGAGGGAAGAGGGAGGAAGAGGAAAATGCGAAGACAGAGGGGGAAAAGAGAAAAGGAAAGAAGTGAAGAAGCGGGAGAGAGGAGAGGGGGAAAGAGGGGAAAGAGGAAAAAGAGGGAAGAAGGAGGAAGGTAAGATCGGGGAGAGAGAAGGGAGGAAGGAAGAAAGGGGATGAGGGAAAAGGGGATGGAGGGAGGAGGGTATGGGGAAGAGGGAAGGGAGGGGGAAGAAAGAGAAGAGGAAAGGGAAGGGAAGGGGAAGAGGGAGGAGGGGAAGAAAGGGAAGGGAGGGGGAGGAGGGGGGAGGGAGAGAGGAGGGGGAAGAAGGAGAGTGGAGAGGAAAGGGAAGGGAGGAATGAGGGGGTTGGGGACGAAGGGGGTGGATTTTTAACATCCTCGTGTCACTTGGAGGCTCCCTTAGGATCTTCTATCAACCACTTATTTGGCTTAACCCTCTAGTGGTCGGGGCAACTCTAGTATGTTCCAGTTAAGGCCAAACGATTTAACGAGAGTGGGTCATAGGAGCCTCTTAATTTTTGAGTGGAAAAAATGGTGATGATTATAACGATGATGATGTGATGATGATTTTGAATTATGATTATAGTTATGGCCTGTATCTTTGTCTATCCATGTATCTGTCTATCTATCTATCCCTGTCTCTCTCTCTGTCTATTTATCTGTCAGTCTATCTATCCATCTGTCTGTCCATCTATCTATGCATCTAGCCAGACACCTTAATTCCTGAAGGGATAGCCATAAACAAACCGCCTCCATATCACTCTGTCCTTTGCCATCACGCTGCCCTATCTTCATCTCACATACCCTGTCCCTCGAAGTGACGAATTCTTTTCCATTTTCTGTTTTCCCTGTCATCTTTTTTTTCTGTATCTTCACCTGATGTTCTCTTTTCTCCTCACGTTCCTTTATCCTCCATTTTGCGAGGATTAGGGGGCAGTTAGGGGGATTTAACGAGCGAGAGTGATTACACCCTGCTAAATGGCTGACCTGTGGGGGGATGGATGGGGGGGCAAAGAAACTGGGTCATGTAGTCCTAGCACTTCTTATTTATTTATTTATTTATTTTTACTTAAGAATAGCTTAGGGTGGTGATGGTGGCGTTGATGATGATGGGGAGGATGAGGATGATGATAACATTGATGATGGTGATGGTGATGATGATGATGATTGATGATGATGATGATGATAATGATGGAAGGACAGAGGACTGGGAAATGTAAGCGGCGTTTAGTAGGAATTTGGAGGACTAGTGTAATTAATTCCACTACGAGAGAGAGAGAGAGAGAGTTGATTTGGAAACACTGTAAATACTCGTAGGAATACGGATTAGTGAGAGCCCGAGGTTGAGAAGGATTAGACAATTATACTGGGAAGTTAAAGGCAAGAATCGATATGAATATTTTTGGACGACAGTATTTCTTATCCCCTTGAGTCCGGGAGTCTTTTTGATCATATTCCTACCATCTTGTGACAGTGTTAGAGAGCTTAGGATAGACTTTTCTCAACTTAAGGGGCTGGGTAGGGCCTTATTTAACTCCTTGAGTACGCGAGGCCTTTCTTAAGCTTAATAAGATGGTCAGATAGCGGCGAGAAGAACCCGTAATCACGTCACGCGGGGTCAATGGGTTAAAAGAGTGCCCGTTACGTCACCTCTCACCTTGTAATGGTCGCACACCTAGTCATTCGTCCTCCTAACCCCTCGAAGAATCTCTAACACGCACGTCGAAGGTAACTCTCCTCTACAGCTCTAATTATCTCCAGCTTTATCTCCTTCTGTTGGGTCACGTGTTTTATGCATTATTCTTACTATCTCCAAACGCCTTTAATCATATTTGGACCGATTTTTCTGCTTGGAGAGGTTAACTGTATCCTTCACTAACTACTCCACTAGAGGGCTCTCCTAAATTGAATAAAATCATCACGTAGTAGCAAGACAAAGCTACAGAAAGAGGTCATCGTAATATAGAGGATGTTACTTCCCCAAAATGGACTCATACCTACCCATTTGCCCTCCTAATTCTCCCAAGGGACTCTAAACACGCACGTCAAAGGTAACTCCACCCCTACAACACTTATTTGTGTTTTATGTCCCTGGAGGAATGTGCCGTGTTTCGTTCCTGAAGTCATTGTTGGTGAGGAGACATGCAGTACCTTTCCCATATCGTATTTCTTTCACCAGTTGACATATGGACGTTTTTCTTGCCACTCCTAGACGATTTTATTCCTTTTTAAGAAGTTCCGCAGCAGTGAATGGATTAGGAGGTCCCCACTAACACTTTTTATTATTATCATCATGTATTAATCTGAGGGAAACCTATGCCGCCTGAAGGTTTAGCTCTTTCTCTGTGATAACACTTGTTCTGTAAATTGTACCTACTCTCAGACGATTTTATACTACTAAGGGAAGCCTCTGGTCGTTCAAGGGTTAAGCTTTTCTAAACAGTTGCTGTGTCCATATCCTTCTTCCTTCATTATGTAGAAGTGTATTGTGTAGTTGTGTGTAGTGTAGCAATCTGTGTGTGTGGTGTAGCAGTGTGTTGTGTGGTTGTGTGTGTGGTGTAGCAGTGTGTTATGTGTGTGGTGTAGCAGTGTGTTATGTGGTTGTGTGTGTGGTGTAGCAGTGTGTTATGTGACTGTGTGTGTGCAGTGGCAGTGTGTTATGTGGTTTTGTGTGTGTGTGTGTGTGTGTGTGTGTGTTATGTGGTTTTGTGTGTGTGGGTGGGTGGCAGTGTTGTGTGTGTGTGTGTGTGTGTGTGAGTGTTATGTGGTTTTGTGTGTGTGTGGGTGGGTGTGTCAGTGTTATGTGGTTTTGTGTGTGTGTGTGTGTGTCAGTGTTATGTGGTTTTGTGTGTGTCAGTGTTATGTGGTTTTGTGTGTGTCAGTGTTATGTGGTTTTGTGTGTGTGTGTGTGTGTGTGTGTTTGTGTGTGTGTGAGTGAGTGTTATGTGGTTTTGTGTGTGTGTGTGTCAGTGTTATGTGGTTTTGTGTGTGTGTGTGTGTGTGTGTGTCAGTGTTATGTGGTTTTGTGTGTGTGTGTGTGTGTGTGTCAGTGTTATGTGGTTTTGTGTGTGTGTGTGTGTGTGTGTTATGTGGTTTTGTGTGTGTGTGTGTGTGTGTGTCAGTGTTATGTGGTTTTTTGTGTGTGTGGGTGGGTGTGTCGGTGTTATGTGGTTTTGTGTGTGTGTGGGTGGGTGGCAGTGTTGTGTGTGTCAGTGTTATGTGGTTTTGTGTGTGTGTGTGTGTGTGTGTGTGTCAGTGTTATGTGGTTTTGTGTGTGTGTGTGTGTGTGTCAGTGTTATGTGGTTTTGTGTGTGGGTGGGTGGGTGTGTCGATGTTATGTGGTTTTGTGTGTGTGTGTCAGTGTTATGTGGTTTTGTGTGTGTGTGTGTGTGATGTGGTTTTGTGTGTGTGTGTGTGTGTGTGTGTGAGTGTTATGTGGTTTTGTGTGTGTGTGGGTGGGTGTGTCGGTGTTATGTGGTTTTGTGTGTGTGGGTGGGTGGCAGTGTTGTGTGTGTCAGTGTTATGTGGTTTTGTGTGTGTGTGTGGGTGTGTGTGTCAGTGTTATGTGGTTTTGTGTGTGTGTGGGTGGGTGTGTCAGTGTTATGTGGTTTTGTGTGTGTGGGGGTGGGTGTGTCAGTGTTATGTGGTTTTGTGTGTGTGTGTGCGTGTGTGGGTGGGTGTGTGTCAGTGTTATGTGGTTTTGTGTGTGTGTGTGGGTGGGTGTGTCAGTGTTATGTGGTTTTGTGTGTGTGTGGGTGGGTGTGTCAGTGTTATGTGGTTTTGTGTGTGTGTGTGTGTGTGTCAGTGTTATGTGTGTGTGTGTGTGTGGTGCAGCAGTGTTATGTGGTTGGCATGTGGTGTAGCAGAGTGTTACGTGACTGTGAAATATGATGGTGTATGTTGTGACAGTGTGTAATGTGACAGTTTTAATCGCAATACGTCAAACGGTTAGATGACAAGATATGGTCACAAAGTTCATCATACATTCTGACGTTTGTCAGTAAGATACCATGTTGAAACACAGTTGCATCATGGGCTACCCCTCGACACCTCAGCCAGACATGATTCAGATCGGTTGAAAACATTTACCCGTATTTCATGGCCGAAACTATTATCAGGCGCCCATGAGAATAATTCCAGCCCTGTGAGAATAGTTCCAGCCGGGCCAAAATAATAATCAGTTCCACCCAGATTTGGTGGATGCGATGATTAACCGCTCACGACGAAACTTACAGGATTTTAGCACAATAGGTCATACGGTCAGACCACAGGTTAAAGTCAGAGGTCATCATACGCTGTGTTGTTCATCTTTAAGATATTGTCATGAAACACAGGATCTTTCCTCATGATTGTCCCTCAAAATTGCCGTCAAATTTCGGTTGAAGTAGGATGAAAACTGTTATTTCATGGCCGGAACTATTCTCACGGTCGCCGTGCAAAACAGTTCCGGCCGTGCCAAAACCAACCCTGTTTCTTGGATTTTAACCAAAATTGATGGATGCATTGACCCAGCGCACACAACGAAAGTATTAGTTTGAGCATAGCCCGTCAGACGGTCAGGTTACATGGTAAGATCAAAGTTCATCATACTTTTTGACATTCATCTTTAAATCACTTCTGAATTACAGCATGTTTTGTCATGGGCTACCACTCAACGCCACCAACACTGCTCTAAAGCTTGTGAAGACTGTTCGTTGTTTCGTGGCCCGAACTGTTCTCATGGCCGCCGTGAGATCAGTTCCAGCCCCGTGGGAATAGTTCCGGCAGCGCCAAAATTAACCATTTTCTTCGACTTTAGCTAATTTGATGGATTCGTTGACCCACTGCATACAACGAAATATAATGTGTCAGTGAGGGGTGTGGCCGTGTTTTGTGGCATTAAGAGGTGTCGTAGTTTGTTAAGTGTTTTAACAGTGACTTTTGGCGTCCCCTGTGAAGCATCATTTAATAGGAAAAACCACAGTAATTTTCAGCTGACCTGTGTTGGGCTCCCTCTTATTATCACAAAATCGATTAAATGTGTGACGTTTACTCTCGGATTTATAATAATTATGGCATTTGAGAGGCAGTGTTTGTTAGTATGTTAAAATTCATGTCCACATAAGTTTATGTATCATTATACTCGTATTCATTAATATCGCCGTCTGGATCCATCATTCATCCCCCTATATCCATCTCTCCCTGATAACTACGTATGTGTCTGTTGAATGGATTAATGGATGGATGGAGGGCTAACTGTCCGTCTGTCCATTTATCAGTCAGTCTACCTGTATCTGTATCCATCCATCCGAGCATCACTCATTCATCCCTCCGTCACTTTTTCTCACTCCCTCCTCTCATCCATCCGTCTTTAAGTCCAGCTGATTCTTATCCATCCATCTTCACGTCCTAGGTATCAGTACCTCCTACATCCACTTCATTCCACTGAAGTCTTACGTACCTAGACTCTGTAGTTCCGTCCATCTACCACATTCTCAGCCCACCTTTCCTGCTCTATCTCCTTTTCTTCTGCTTCTCCTCCTCCTTATTTTTCTTTACTTTCCCCTCTTAATTTCTGCCTTCTTTCTACATCTTACTTCTCTGCTCTTGGCTCCATCCATCTACCCCACCCGCGGTCGTATATTTTCTTTTACCATTTCTCATTTTTCCTCCTCCTCCTCCTCCACTCGCAGTCGTATATTTTTTTACCATTTCTCATGCCTCCTCCTCCTCCTCCTCTTCCTCTTCCTCTTCCTCTTCCTCCTCCTCCTCCTCCACCACCACTCGCAATCGTATATTTTTTACCATTTCTCATGCCTCCTCTTCCTCCTCCATCGCATTTCAGTCCTCTCGGCCGGCCTAGTTTTTTCTTTTTCGCCATGCCTCTGGACTTACTTTATGTGTGCAGTACAAACATTCATTACGTGTACAGTTGAAATATAGATCTTACTCTGTCCACTTGACCTTGTTAGTGTGTGTTGCATAAGTTGCTATACTTCTAGTGTATATCATTTAATGCTTTCAGGCTTGTTTTTATTACCTCCGCCAACGAATTTGGAGGAAGTTATGTATTCACCTGTGTTTGTCTGTCTGTTTGTCCACACGATATCTCCAAAAGTTCTCAATAATTTTCAGTGAAATTTTGCGGAGGGGTGGTCCATGGGAATTGATTAAATTTTGGGGGCGGATCCGGATTCTTTGCATCCAGCATAATTTCTCCAAAAGTTCTTAATGAATTTGAATAAAATTTTGTGGAAGAATGGGTCATTGGTCAGGGAACAATTGTTTAAAATTTGGAGCGGATCTGGATCCTTTGTATTCAACGCACTATCTTAACGGATCCGAATCCGGATCTTTTTTAATAACAGTGGCATTGGCGTTCAAATTTATATCTGTCTTGAACTGTGTTTGTCGTTTGGTTAGTGTATCCTTGTAATAAATACCGTTGTGCTGTTCCCGTGTGTGTGTGTGTGTGTGTGTGTGTGTGTGTGTGTGTGTGTGTGTGTGTGTGTGTGTGTGTGTGTGTGCCTAACACCTCATTCCAGTAACAGTGGCGTCCATAGAAAGACCTCCATGTACAGTCTTCCCCCACCCCCATCTGTGCCTAGTTCCGCGTTTACAGACAGTCTTCATGTTTGTAGCAGTGTGACGGAGTTGTGTTTATGAGTACCTGTGTTTGGCGAGATGGGCCTCTTTGCAGGAGACGTACTTTAGAGTGGAACTAAATAATTTTTAAACAATGTTTCCGAATTTAAAGATATTGCCTGAAACTTAAAACTTGCCTTGAATCGTGGAACTTGGGGGGGGGGGGTGATGTACGGTACCTTTTCCGTCACTTATACACTTTTAAATTTAAGTGACTCAGGCTTCGTACATCTCCAGCTTATTTCACGTAGCTCAGTGGCAGAAGCTGACTAGTGCTACGATATATCCTTTTCTTATCACTTGTTCTTGGCTCAGCATTCAAGATGGAGTGGCAGACTTAGGCCAAGTTAGAGTAAAAGAAGTATAGAACGACGTCCGACTCACCATTCTCCCTCATAGGTATACTGGAACTCTCTCTCTCTCTCTCTCTCTCTCTCTCTCAATTCCTGCATCGTAGTTCAAGGGCAAGTGTGTGTGTGTGTATTTGCTAGTTTGTCTTTCTGGCTAGATGGATGGCTGTGTGAGTACATCCGAGTCTGTCTGTGTGTCTGTTCCTGTGTCTACCTGTTAGTGTGTGTGTGTGTGTGTGTGTGTGTGTGTGTGTGTGTGTGTGTGTGTGTGTGTGTGTGTGTGTGTGTGTGCTCGTTCGTGTGCGTGCGTAGATTGTTATTTTCAAGTTGTATTTCAAGATTGATAAAACTCATCATTCATTTGGTAGCATCCAGTTAAGAGTTGAATTTCGCGGTGTTTTTCAGCCTTGTTATGATGAAATGTAGTGACAGTATCGTAACGTAAAGCAGGATGTACACAGCACATTAGTATATCGTTTCCGTGCAATCTCACCCACGATGCTAAGTTAATGAGGTCAGGTGTGTGTGTGTGTGTGTTTTGCCATCATTTCGGACACCATCTGAACGTGTGATAAAATTTATGATCACGTATTAGCATTATCACGCTGTCAGTTAGCGCACAGCACATTAGCACATGTACTCTCTACAATGCCCAGATATTGTACTAAGCTTTCTGTTGATTGGATTTGCAGTTTTATGAGGGATACGTCTGGAAGTGTACTATATTAATGATAAAGGGTATTGACAGTATCACACCTTCATTTAGCACATAGCACATTAGCACATCATTTCCCCACAGCTCCCAGCATATTAATTCATCTGTGTTTTTTGTTAGGCGGTGGCTGAATCGGTAGAGAGGCGGCCTGCAGTCCTGGTGGACCCAGGTTCGAATCCCGGCTGGGGCGGGGAACAGTTTAAGGATTTAAATTTCATAAAAAGCAGACTCTCCTGATCTACCAGATGACCCGCCGACATGTAAAAATACCCCCGCTAATACCAATACACCAATCCTGTATAAGACAGCCCTAGCCTGTATTCAATATGGACGGTGGGTATGAGCGCCGAAGTGGTGACATGTGGAGATGTAGGAGGACTACTGGGCCTTGGGATAGGCTACTGCCCCCGAGATATAGGCCCTGAAGCCTTTGCCGAGAGTCGGACACATTAAAGAAAAAGAAAGAAAGAAAAAAAAGACAATAACCCCTTCGTTCCGGCCATGTCTCTTTAAGTTTATTCCGTTACCTTCCAGACGATTTTCTTTAATTTGGGAAAGACGTCGTATTAAAAAAGGGTTTAATGAAGACTAAATCCTACCCCTGAGATTCGAGGAGTAGATCATTTTGCTGAATAAAATCGTCTGGAGATTGCAAGAACATAACAAAATACTTCATAAGACTGGAAGGGTTAATTCTCCTGTCTAAAAGTATATTATGTTTTACGGTTTAGGGAACAGGCAGCATCATACCATCGGACGCGAAGTACACGGCACCGTAGCACATTGGCACATTTTTTCCTTATAATCTAACCTATCTTTCTGGCCCATCTTAGGACTTCAGGAGATGCATTTATAAAGGACCTTAACCAGTTTTTATTATAAGCAGGTTTCATTGGCACTTGATTATTATCCTGAATCTGTTTATCCTATTATATTATTATTTACCCTAGCTTGTTTGTGAAATATTATGTAGCTTTATGAGTTTGTAAAATTATAAATGGACGTGTACACAACTTTGAGGTTAAGAAAGATTATGAATATGGCCACGGGGATTTTTGTTTGCGTTGTCTTCAGGGTTTTTTGTTTGTGTTTGTCTGTTTGTTTGTGTTGGAGGTTCATTCCGGACACTAACTCAAAACCGCGGGTAAACTCTATCAGGTGTTCTTGAAACCCATAACACTAAGACAAACAGCAGAAATTTGTCCACGGCCATCACGTAGCATTTCCCACCTGCACTCACTTAGTAGTATTTGCCCAGCGCTCGTCATGGCCAGTTTCTGTGTAGTAGTCTGTTATTTTGCGCTGGTATTGACTCGATACTGAAGTGATATCTCAGTTATACCCCTTCACAGCCAGGATTGTTTTTTTTTTTTTATGCTGGCTCTCTATGGAATATATATTTTTTTTTTATATAGCTTCGGATTGATTTTTAGAGCTGGTGGATATAGAGCCTTCATTAACATTTATCTCTAGACTTCCCAACTTTCATTCTGCCTTGCTTTTTACATCCGTACTCCCATTTTCCCTCCCATCCTCTTATTTTCTTCTTCATCTGCATCTCTTTCCCTCTTGTGTTTTTTCTCGACTTTTCTACATCCTTCACTTGTTTGCTCTGCTCCTTGCCATGTGGCCTAAATCAATATTTCTTAGTCCTCATTAGGTCTCAGTTCCGTTGGTCAAGGAGGATGTCAAGCACCTTTCCTTGTTTGTTTATCCATGTGGCAAATGAATGTTCTCTTATACCTTCTATGGTTATATTGTTTTTCTGGCTCCATGATCATCTGAACGTGAACCCAGCGTATTGCAGTCTCAAGTTCCCTTTCTTCTGCAGACTTCCATCATCCTCTCGGGGGATAGGGAGGGAGCAGAGGGACGTTTATATGACCGGGCAGTGGATCCACCCAGTTATATCGGTGTCACCACATGTTGTAAGGCATTGTATGAAAAATAATTCGCTAAGGAGGAGGTGCTAGCATTGCCTCCTAAGTCCACGAGAATATGGACCATGGCCCCGAGCTTCTGGCCTTTGGTTCTTTCTTCCTTGCAAAAAAAAAAAAAAATCCATTATCCCCCACAAAAATATGAACTCTTGAAAGATCAGTTTTTATTTATTGATGACCTGTGTATGGCAACGAAAGCAGTTATTTATTTATTGTTAGGGGCCATTTTGATATTTAATTTCACTTTCGTTGTTCACAGAATATACCTCTTATATACAATAATGTCATTTTTCCTTTAATTGTGGCCACCAAGGGGGCAATTTGATACACTTTTGAAAAATTGTGGAGTAAAAAAAAAAAAATGATGAAGGCTGCATCTAAGCACGCTAAATCGAAGTGTCTCGCTCAGAGTGAATGAAATAGATAGTAGTAGCAAGAGTAAGATAGACTTGTTGTTGCTGGTTGTTTTGGTAGTTGGTGGTGGTAGTGATGGTGGTGGTGGTTGTTGGTTGTTGTCGTTTGTGGTTGTTGGATATTGTTTGTTTTTGTTGTTGTCTCAGGCTCATCTGAACAGGAACCCGGTGGACTGTAGGCTGAGGTTCATTTTCCTGCAGCCAGCGATCATCTTTTCCTTTAGTCATATCGGTGCCACTACGTGAAGGCGTCCCTCTCCAGTACCATATAAGACTCATGACTCAGGAAATTATAGCAAGCGAAGTAAATGGTAAATGTAGTCTTGATACCTGATAATTTTATATTCCTCATTTATCTATGAAGGAAAACATTTATTGAATTATCTAAGAGGTATAATAATTGACTTTTATTACCGTAGTAAAAATTTTTGCTAATAACTTTACCTTTAAACGTTTGTAATAATGTTTCTATATAATTCTTCTCACGTTTCCTCGCACATTTTCGTGGCCCGCATACTGTAGTTATGATTATTAAAGGTTATAGACAAATTTCCCGTCCTCAAGAATAAAATTTCCTTCCTCACCCCATTCGTTGATCTCCATAGTTAAACCCCCCGCCAAAAAAAAAAAAAAAAAAAAAAAAAAAAAAAGTTGCCTCCTCCCCTTCCACAGAAAAGTCTTCTAAAAATTTATACCCGTTCCCCTGAATTATAGACCTCTTATTTTCAATCCCCCCCAAAAAAAAAAAATCCTCCCACCCCCGAAAATAAGATACCGCCTCCCCACCCCCCATCCAGCCAAAAAATATTATAGCTTTCAAAAAAAATACCTACCGCCTTCCACCTTAAAAAAAAAAAAAAAAAAAAGTTACCGCCACCCTTTCCAAAATAAATAAAAAAATAAATAAACGCTTTCCCCATTTCCCTCCCTACCCTTTTCCTTCACTCACCTTTTTCCTCCTTCCCCTCCCTTCCCCTCCCCTCTCCTCTCTTCCCCTCCCCTCCCCACCATAATTGTTAACTCTGAGTCCTCCCCCTCCCCCTCGTGGAAAAGAGACCATATTTTTAAAGGACAAAAAAGACGAGGTGAAAAAATGTCGACACAACAGAGGTGCACCGGGCTACCTGGACGGGGAGGGGGGAGGAGAAGAGAGGGGAGAAATGGAGGAAGAAGAGAGGGGAGAAATGCAGGAAAGGAGATATTGGAGGGGGAAGGAAAGGAAGAGAAAGAGAGAGAGGTGGGAGAGGGAAAAGAGAGGAGAAACTCGGATGAGAGAGACGAAGAGGAGGGAAAGGAAAAGAGTAAGAGGAGGATGAGGGAGGAGAAGGGTGGATGGGAGAGAGGGGGAGAAGGGAAAGAGGGAGAGTAAGAGAGGGAGATGAAAGAGAGGAGGGATTGGGAGAGAGTGTAACAGGAGGATGAGGGAGGAGAAGAGTGGATGGGAGAGAGGGGGAGAAGGGAAAGAGGGAGAGTAAGAGAGGGAGATGAGAAAGACAGAGGGTAAAAGGGGAGGGAAGGAAAAGAGAGAAGGAGGAGAGGAGTGGAGGGAGGTGGGAGGGGAGGCAGGAAGGAGGGTTGGAAAGAAGCAAAATTTATGCGTGAAAGATGTAACAATATAGGAGAGAGAGAGAGGGGGGGAAGGGGCAGCGGGGGGGGGGGAAGGATTGATGTAAAAAAGGCGAAGGAAAAATATAAGAAAGGAGAATTTGTGGGCAAGAATGAATGTGCGTGAGGAAGATACGAAACGAGAGAGAGAGAGAGAGAGAGAGAGAGGGGGGGCAGCGGGGGGGGAAGGATTGATGTAAAAAAGTTGAAAGAAAAATATAAGAAAGGAGAGTATGTGGGCAAGAATGAATGTGCGTGAGGAAGATATGAAACGAGAGAGAGAGGATAGCTGAAAGGAATAGAGAAACAGAGAAAGAACGATGGAAAGAAGAGGGAACGAGAAAGATGGGAATGGAGTAGGGAAGAAAACCGGAACAGCATGGCAGGAACGAGAGAGAGAGAGAGAGGAGGGATGAAACAAGAAGTAAGGGGAAGTAAGAAAAAGGAAGGGAAAGAAAGGAGGAAGATGGCAGAAGAAAAAGAAGACTGAGGGAAGAGAAAAGTATATGAAAGAAAATAAAGAAAATGGAGGAGGAGAGGGGTAGAACAGAAAATTATAGAAGAGGGTAAAAGGGGAAAGATTAATGAGAATATTAGGAAGGAAATATAACGGTAGAAATAATGAAGGAGAATAGTAATTTGAGGAGAAGGGAGATGGGACCGGAGAAGGGGGAAGATGGAGAGAGAGAGAGAGGAGGAGGAAGCAGACACACACACACACACACACACACACACACACACACACACACACACACACACACACACACACACACACACACACACACACACACACACACACACACACACACACACACACACACACACACACAGATGGAAAGAGGAGAGACAGAAAGTAAGAGATAGAAACAGAAAGAGAAATAGGGAGAGATAAAGAGAGAAGGGAAGAGAAATGACAGAGAAGGAGTGAGGTAACGCAAGAAGGAAGGAGAGAGAGAGCGCACAATAGAGATAGAGAAAGTGAGAGATAGAGAAATAAAGAGAGAAAGTGAGAGAGGTAAGGAAGGAGAGAGAGGATAGTATTTTTCCAAAGACCAGACTGTAATGGCTACTGGGCTATACCTGTAAATACCATCCTTCCTTCCCTCCTTCCTTCCTTCCATCCTTCCTTCCTTCCGTCCCTCCTTCCATTTCTTCTTTCCATCCTTCCTTCCCTCCTTCCTTCCATCCGTAATTCCTTCATTCATTCATTCATTTGTTTTCTTATTTTTTGTTCCTTTCTTCCCATATCATTCTTCATTCTCTGTCTCTCCACCTTTCTTCCCCTCTTCTTTCCTTCCTTATCTTCTTCTTCCCCTTCTCTCCCTCTTAACTTCCCCTTCTGTCCACCTTCCTTTCCTCCTCTTAGCGATCCTTCCTTACTTCCTTCGTTCTCATATACATACATACGTGCCTTACATACATACATACATACATATATACTTACATACATACATACATACATCATCTATATATACTCTTCTTCCTCCATCACATCTGCCTTTTGCTTCCTTCCTCCTTTAATCCTATTTCTTCCCTTCCCTTTTCCTGCCTCTCTTCTTTGTACCATCCTTCTTTCTTTCCTTCCTGTCTCTTTCCCTTCCCCTTTCATACGATCCTCTCTCTCTCTCTCTCTCTCTCTCTCTGACCTTTACTGAGCCTCACTTCCTCCTCCTCCTCCTCGCTATCTCGTCTTCCTCTTCTAGTACCTTTCTCCCCATCTTCTCTCCCTTCTCCCTCTTTCAACACCTCTTTCCACTTCCTCTTCATCTTCTCTCCTCCTTTTCGCTAGGGTCTTCTTCTCCTTTCATTCTCTGATCTGTTTCTCACTCTCCTGGTCCTTTTTATAAATTAATTTAAATTCTCTCTCTCTCTCTCTCTCTCTCTCTCTCTAATTACAGTCTATCTATCTGTGTATCTATCCTATCTACTTCTTTGACAGCTGCACATTTGAACTCACTGCTTACTTGTACATCCCTACCCCATGACGGTGGACATGCAGCCATACAGACATTCGCCTTTTTTCTAACTCTGCAACGCAAGAGTCAACCAGTACTCTGCCTCTCACTTGCACAACCATACCCAGAGAAGTAGAGAGAGAGAGAGATGAAGGGCCGTAATTATAAACTTTCGTGAACTTAAGCTGTGTATAAGATTCCTTGTATATATGTTTATCCTCACTAACACAGACACTAAACACCTTACTGTCAATTTAGAGTGTAGATGAAGGTGATAAACGAAAAACAAAACAGTATATACAGTAGTGTTAGTTAAGTGATGATTGGTGACGTGCTTAAGGTAAAAATTAGTTGGGAACTTTTATAAATATTAGGGCAGATTGAGAGAGAGATCGGGCAGTGAAATGTGGAGAAAAAACTGGAGAAAAGGACAAGAGAAGGCGAAAATGAAGTGGAGTTCGGGGCTGAAAGAGAGCGAAGGGAGGGAAGATGAGGAGAAAGGTATAGGAAGAGGAGATAGATAACGCAAGAGAGGAGGAGGAGGAGATATGCAGGGAGGGAGAAGAGATGTGCAGGAAGGGATAGGAGATGTACAGGAAGGGAGAGTAGATGTACAGGAAGGGAGAGGAGATGTACAGGAAGGGATAGGAGATGTGCAGGAAGGGAGAAGAGATGTACAGGAAGGGAGAGGAGATGTGCAGGAAGGGATAGGAGATGTGCAGGAAGGGATAGGACATGTACAGGAAGGGAGAGGAGACGTGCAGGAAGGGATAGGAGATGTGCAGGAAGGGATAGGAGATGTACAGGAAGGGAGAGGAGATGTACAGGAAGGGAGAGGAGATGTACAGGAAGGGAGAGGAGATGTACAGGAAGGGATAGGAGATGTACAGGAAGGGAGAGTAGATGTACAGGAAGGGAGAGGAGATGTCCAGGAAGGGAGAGGAGATGTACAGGAAGGGAGAGGAGATGTACAGGAAGGGATAGGAGATGTGCAGGAAGGGATAGGAGATGTACAGGAAGGGAGAGATGTACAGGAAGGGAGAGGAGATGTACAGGAAGGGATAGGAGATGTGCAGGAAGGGAGAGGAGATGTACAGGGAGAACAAATGAACTTCAGTAAAGGTCAGAGAGAGAGAGAGAAAGTTATAAGGAAGCTCGCTGACACCGTTTCCATAGCGATTTATTTGCTTCTTACACCTTACTCTCCTCTGTGTTTAGTAAATTCTTCCAATATCCCCTCACCCTAGATACATAACGTCTATCTATCTATCTGTTGCCAGACGCCTTAATCCCGTAAGGGGTGGCCACAAACAAATCGCCTTCCATTTCACTGCCCTGCTCCCAGCTCACACCCCCCTCTCTCATATACCTCTCCATCCCTCCATCTCGTCATTGGCCTCCCCCTCCCTCTGCCCCCCTCCACCTCACTCACATATACTCTCCTCGTCAGTCTCTCTCTCCATCCTCTCGACATGGCCAAACCACCTTAATGTGTTTCTCCTAACGCTTCTTATCACATCCACATCCACACCACAACACTCCTTCATTTCCTCATTTGTCAGTCCGTCTCTCCATGTGACTCCACATTCTCCTCTCAGATAACTCATTTCCTCTGCTCTCACCCTTGACTTTTGTCCCTCCATATAACCACATAACGCGCAAAAAGATATTAACCAGCCCTATGTGAAAAAAAAAAAAAATCGCTAATGAAGAGGTGTTAGGGAGCCTCCTTAACCGGCGAGAATGCGGGCCTACATCCGTCTTCCTCATGGTCTTTCCCATTAATTATCGTTCATTCACTTTAACTTGGTCTGGATATTTTTCGTTCATTTTCAGCCTCTTTCATTTAGCTCAGTGGCAGAATAAGACAGTACTACGGCTTTACATCCTTTCCGCAGCACTTCCTCGTGACTATTAATACGTTTCCACAGCACTTCTTCGTGACTGTTAACACCTTTCCACAGCACTTCTTTGTGATTATTAACACCTTTCCACAGCACTTCTTCGTAACTATTAAACACCTTGCCACAGCATTTCTTCGTGACTATTAACACCTTTCCACAACACTTCTTCGTGATTATTAACTCCTTTCCATTGCACTTCATCATGACTCTTAACACCTTTTCTCAGCACTTCTTCGTGACTGTCACCACCTATCCACAGCACTTTCTCGTGACTATTAACACCTTTCAAACACTTCTTCGTGACTATTAATACCTTTTTACAGCACTTTCTCGTGATTATTAACACCTTTCCATAACACTTCTTCGTGACTATTAACACCTTTCCACAGCACTTCTTCGTGAGCATTTACACCTTTCCACAGCATTTCTTCGTGACTATTAACTTTTCCACAGCACTTCGTGACTATCAACATACTCATGTGTTCATCTGTTGTTCTGGCTCAGAATATAAGATGGAGATGTGACAGTTTTACTCCTGGTTAAAGAAAGGTACAGTATATGAGGGAGGGGGGTGTGAGCTGGGGGGAGGGCAGCGAAATGGCAGGGGACTTTGAGGCGATTTGTTTGTGGCCACCCCTTATAGGATCATGGCGTATGGCTGTAGATAGATAGGGTAATGATTTTTTTTTTTTTTTTTTTTTTTTTTTTTTGCGTATGTGTATTTATTGATTGATTTATCTAGTTTGTGGTGAGGTTATTCTGCGAGTCTGTCAGGTTTTAGTTTCCTTGTATTATTCACTAAAAGATAGATAAACCAAGAGACAGATAAGCAAACCACTGATAGGGGTTTCAGAAGGGGAGGCAGCAGATAGAACGATAATAGATAAAGATAAGAGATAAACACAAACCAAAGAATAATCACAAAGCTGAAGAAGGATAAAAATAATTGCCAAGGGAGCATTTTAAAAGGATAACAGCAAATAATAGAGGGAGGACTGATGACAAAGAGAATGTGAAGGACAAGAGGGAGACAGTGACAAGAGAATTAGATACGCGACAAAGAGAGAGAGAGAGAGAGAGAGAGAGAGACAGACAGACAGACAGATGATGATGATGGTGACAAATATGACCCAAACCCGCCTGAGGTGCAAATATAACTGAATTTTTCTTTCATCTTTATCTGTTGTTTTATCCATCCCTTTTTTTTTTTTCTTTCCCTCCTTTATCCCCTCTGTTTATTTTCCATTTTTATTCCCTCTGTCCTCTCTTCATCCATCCTCTCCCTTCTCCGGCTCTCCTTTCCTCTCTTCATCTCCTCTGCTCTGCTTTCCTCTCCTCTCCCTTCCCCGCTTCTCCTCGCCCTTCTTCGCCTGTCCTCTCCTCTCCTCTCTTATTTCCTCTCCTCTCCTTTCCTCTCATTTCTCTCACCCTTCACCCGTTTTCCCTCGTATCGGTGTGAGGTGGTGGGAGGGAACCAGAGGAGGGAGATATGAGAGAGTGAAGGAGCGAGGAGGGAGGGAGAGGTATTGATGGATTGAGAGAGAGAGAGAGAGAGAGAGAGAGAGAGAGAGAGAGAATCTTTCCAAAGTTTGACGAATACATTGCAGAAAAATCGAATCACCTGCAACACACACAATTAGAGATGGGGATTCCATTGTATTTCGCCAGTTGTAAAATTTCTTCAGACGGACCTGGGAAGATGGTGATTTCTCTGACTCTACCTCGAGTCGATAATTCCAAACTCAGTCGTGGTGGACATTTAAAGCGGGTAGTGGTAGTATGTCCTCTTATGTGCTTGCTTAATGCTTATGTTTGCACCTTTGTCGCTTCATGTGACGGCATATAGAGACTAGCACACACAGACATGGGCATTACATTGCTTCGACTTTGACATGAATTGCTCATCTTGCAGACTTCCCATCGCCATTCGTACTTGGCCACTATGGGGAAGGGTTAAATTCGGCTGTCATATTCTCTTCGAGCAAAAGGTCTGGTCGTGTAGTGGAATGCATATGTACTGATTACGAGCGAGCGAGCGCAGCGATATTTACGTTCAGCTGAGAAATGAGTGGCCCCGCACGACCCGACCTGACCGCGATGGTTTTCAGAGGCCAGTAACTTTAACACTAACCAGCAGGTAGTAGATACATTCAATAAATTTTGTTTTTACACACACACACACACACACACACATATTCAGTATATATATATATATATATATATATATATATATATATATACACACACACACTCATGAGACCAAAGAAACCCTTTGCAATCCCAGCTTTCCAAAGGGGCTTCAGTTGACATGCTCCATAATGAAATCGAATTAAAAAGATTCTGTAACGCTGTGTTTTCTTGCATGAATTCTAACACTTAAATGTCGGATATCACGCTTACAGTTTGACATGAACATTTTTTCTATGTTTAGGTGGTGAAATCAGCAAGGGTAATTGCCTCATTTCAGAGTTTTATCATTCGATCAGTAGCCAAGCGTTTACCGACGCAGTTCGTTGACATGGCAAGTCAGGAGCAGAGAACTGAACATTGCGCGGGTGATAAGTGCTACGTCGCCTCGCTATATGCACATTCTGAGAGAAAACGTGAAAAGGTAAATATTTTAGTCCAATTTTTTATGTTATTGTTCAGCTACTCATCAGAAGTATTAAAAATTTACACCAAGATGAAATTATGATGATAGGCTTATGTACAAAATATGCTCGCTCGCTCGTCACGCGCTCATAAAGCGCACTTTATTGGTAAAGATACAGATACAATAGTGGGTGTTGGTATAGTGGAGTGAATGGATGGGCATGGACAGATCATTGTTGGTGCATTGACCTCCAATACAGTTACCAGAAATTAAATGTGAAGACTGAGATATAGGAATAATATGTGGAAATATATTTGTTGGGTATATATTTTACGACTAAAGATATGGTTATTGTGCTTTGGAACCTTGAGCATTTTTTATCAGTTGCAATCAAGTTTTTATTTATTTTGATAAACTGAGAATAAAATAAGCGTTAGACGACAGATAATTTCGTGGAGGGTATGGAAACATGCATGTACCCTTTGTCCGCAACTGCGCTGATCCGTTCACAGACGAGTAGTTGTGTAAATTCTTAATAAATCTCCCCTCGACCAGGTGTATATCCTTGGCTCAGACTCCGACATGTATAAATTGAGCTCTGGAAAATTAGCGCTATGGAGGCGGACTACCAGCCTCCAATTAGCGCCATAGATGTTTTACGATGGACTGACCGGTGAATGAAATAGTGGAGACGGGAGGGCCAATGAAGGAAAGGGGGATTTGGCGGTGTTGGGAGGAGGTAATCGTATGTGGGTGTTGGGATAATCGTGTGTGGGTGTTGGGATAATCGTGTGTGGGTGTTGGGATAGTCGTGTGTGGGTGTTGGGATAATCGTGTGTGGGTGTTGGGATAATCGTGTGTGGGTGTTGGGATAGTCGTGTGTGGGTGTTGGGATAGTCGTGTGTTGGTGTTGTGTGTTGGGATAATCGTGTGTGGGTGTTGGGATAATCGTGTGTGGGTGTTGGGATAATCATGTGTGTGTTGGATGTTGGGATAATCGTGTGTGGGTGTTGGGATAATCGTTTGTGGGTGTGAGAGTATTTTCAGCCCCACAGAACCATAGACTGAGGCAAGTTTTTTTTTTTTTTTTTTTTTTTTTTTTTTAGCCGCACAGAACCACAGACTGAGGCGGGGTGGATCCAAAGGAGGTTAATTAGATACAGCAAGTCCGCCCGTCCTCTGTCTATGTGTGTGGAAGCAGTGCCTTTAATTTACATACCTGTACCTTAACGAAATCACCTGATCCACTTGAACCAGATCGTCTGCACTCATTAAGATAGATAGATAGATAGAGAGAGAGAGGGTATAATGCAGTATTTGTAAATGACCTTCAATATTTTACACTTTATTTTTTCATAGCATAATGTATAATGATCAGGAACTCATTAGATTATCAAGCCATGAAATAGGGAAGGGATTAAACAAAAAAAATAAAAAAGCTAGCAAACACCACGTATACATGATGGATTTTGCAGGCTGGAAATTCTGTGCCTACCTTCTGCTCTGAAAGATATACTAGTGGATGTATTCGTATGCATGTGTTACAGTGTGTGTGTGTGTGTGTGTGTGTGTCGTGTACGTGTAATATGAAATTTGCGTGATTTGCATGGACACGCTTCTGCCCACACCACTCTCTTGTCTCCTACCTTCCCTGCCTCACTCCTCCCCTGCCTCACCCTCCTTCTGCCTCACCCCTCCCCTGTCACACCCCACTCTTAGTTCACTCTTCACCTCACCCTTGCCTCATCCCTTACTTGTTTCCTGTTTCTCTACTCACCCCTTTCCTGCTTTACCCCTAACACTTGTCCAGCCTCATCCCTCAACTCACTCCTGCCTCACCCTTCATCCCTTCGCCTTACCCCTCACCACTGTCCAGCTTCACCACCTAGCCCTTTCTTGCCTTACTCCTAACCTCTCTCCTGGCGCACCCCTCACCCCACCCCTGCCTCACCCCTCACTCCATTCCTGCTTCACCACTGACCCCTTTCCTATTTTACCCCTAACCCCTCCCCTGCCTCACACCTCACCCCTCTCCCGCCTCACCCATCACTCATCTCCTGCGTCACCCCTCTCCTTCCACACTCATCTCCTGCCTCACCTCCCTCCTACCTCTCCTCTTTCCTGCCTTTCCCCCCTCCTACCTCTCCTCTTTCCTGCCTTTCCCCCCTCCTACCTCTCCTCTTTCCTGCCTTTCCCCCCTCCTACCTCTCCTCTTTCCTGCCTTTCCCCCCTCCTACCTCTCCTCTTTCCTGCCTCACCCCTCACACCTCACGTACCTCTTCCTCTTGTCATGTCACCGCACTCTTCCCTCTTCTCTGTCTCATCCTTCATTCCTTTCTCCACACCTGCCTCCCTCTCTTCATAACTCTCTCTCTCTCTCCCTAGTCCTCCGTTCGTGTTCGTCTTAGGTTTTTCTTCTTTTCTCCCTGTTTCTTCCTTTCCCCGAATCCTTCCGGTCTCTTAAATATTCTACCTTACTCTTTCCTCATGCTTTCTCCCTTCTTTCCTCCCTCCCCTTCCCTCCCTCCCTCCCTCGCACCTCTGGCACTTCCTCTCTCCCCTCTTCCCTCCCTTCCTTTCTCCTTGACTCTTCCTCCTCTCCCCCTCCCTCCTTCCCTGCGTCTCTCCGTCTCTCCCCTGCCTCGTCCTTCATTCCTCCGACTTGTGATAGTGACTTGGACCTCTCCCCTCTCCCTCTCTCACTCACTTTCCTTCCTTTCTCACATTATTCTCTCTCTCTCTCTCTCTCTCTCTCTCTCTCTCCAGACACTACTGTTTCCCTCCCTCCCACTATCTCCCTTTGGCAGGTGGTTGTGAAGTGGTAAGGTAATGAACTGCTGGCCAAAAGGACGCGAGTTCGATCTCAGACTGTAGGAGGGAAAAGTTTTGTAATATCGTAAAAACTGTACTTATCTGCACCAATACCCACCGACATGTCGTAGAAACACCACTAAATACCACCACGCCAGTTCAGCATGAGACAGCCCTAGTATGTATTCTGTAGGGACGGTGGACCCAAGTGGTGACATGTAAAGGTGTTTGATGTATTAGGGTTAACTCTCATGGAACGGGTCAACTTTTTCATGACTAGTGTTGGAAAAAAGGAATCCTGTCTCCTCTCTTCTCTGCTTTCCTCTCCTCTCCACTTTTCCCTTCTCCTCTCCTCTTCTCTCTTCCCTTCTCCTCTCCTCTCCTCTCTTCCCTTCTCCTCTCCTCTCCTCTCCTCTCCTCTCCTCTCCTTTCCTTTCCTTTCCTCTCATTTCCTCTCCTCTCCTTTCCTACTCCCTGCCCTCAGTTACCTCTCCAAGTCTCATCACTCTCTTTCCTCTTCCCCTTACACACTCCCTTCTCTCCCCAGTATCAGCCATTTTTAAGACTTCCTAGCCCTCTCTTTCATTCCAGACTTTCTTTCATTCCTTTTTCTCCAGACATCTTCTCTTTCTTTCTTTCTTTCTTCTTTGCTCTGTCACCCCGTCATATAAGTGTCTGTGTTTCTGTTTTAAGACCAGGCAGCGCCCCATTCTACCCCACCTCCTTCCCCTTTGTTACACTCTACCCCACAAACCTTCCCTCCCCTCCCCTCCCCACCCCACCCCTTACTTCCAGCCCAACACATCCCTCTCCTTTCCCTTGTCCCCCTTCCATTCCGTCCCTCCTCACCACACCCCATTCCACCCCTCCTACTCCATCCCACTTGCCTCTCCCCTTCTCCTCCCCTCTTCCCCCTTCCCCATCCCTCCCTTCCCCTCCCCCCCCTCCATCCCTCCCCCTTTTCTTTGTGTTCTGGACCCCTAAGCTGTCACAGAGTATCTTATTTGATTCTCTCTCTCTCTCTCTCTCTCTCTCTCTCTCTCTCTCTCTCTCTCACGATTGGCAAGAGCACTGAGGTAGAATATAATAATCATTTGACAGAAATATTATGGTATTGACATCATCGTATTTAAAGAACAGAGTGAGTGTGAGCTGCATAGTAATTGCACCATAGTTATTGCACCATAATAATAGCACCACAGTAACAGCACCACAACAATAGCACCACAATAATAGCACCACAACAATAGCACCACAATAAGAGCATCACAGTAATAGCAGCACAATAACAGCACCACAATAATAGCATCATAGTAATAGCACCACAATAATAGCACCACAACAACAGCACCACAACAACAGCACCACAAAAATAGCACCACAACAACAGCACCACAACAACAGCACCACAATAATAATACCATCATAGTAACAGCACCAACATATCACAGAATAAATAACATTGGTACACATTATTGACACTAGACTATAAACAACGGCATCGAGGAATAAATACATAAAGTAGTGCATTTTTATTGAGTTCTGACGATGGCTGTAGTAAATTTTTTGGGTCGTATTCTTCGTAAAGTAAAAAAAATAATAATAATAATAATAATAATAATTAGCTTTTTTTTCGTCTTTTAACTAGGCAAATTTTAAATACAGGAAGTGAAGGCGGTATTTTTGGAAGGTGACGTGATAAATTTGATAGTCCTTTTACCAACTACATATACTTTACACAGCTCTCGTTGCCAGAATCCTATCCCACAGAGCATGGTGCACACTGGATTTGAGGCCTTGGGTTCCTTCTTCTTTGCATTAGAATATAAAAATCTTATTAAAAACATTCACAGTTATGAGCAAAAGTTCTCCTTCAATTCTCTACCAGTGTGTGTCCTGTCTTACATTTTTTTTTATTTCTCCCCAAACGACAGGTATATATTTTTTTTGCCAGACTGTTATAATGTGATTTTTATAGTAGTATCACAAAATAAATTCTCGTATCCCTTTCCGTGGCCACAGTCATGAGTAAAAGTTCTTCCCACAATACCCTTCCAACATTGTGTCCTGCTTTTATTATTTTTATGGCCCCCTAAACGACAGAGATTTTTTTTGTCCTGCTGTTTTAATATCACAAAACTAGTGCACGTAACCCCTTCCATTGCCACAGCCGTATGCAAAAGTTAGTCAGCAATAATCTCCCAGCATTGTGTTCTGCCTTCCATATTTTTCGTGCCTTCCAAAATGACAGATTTAATTTTCTGTCATACTGTTTTGCTTTGTACTTCATATTGATATCAGAAATAGTTCACGTGGCTCCCTTCTTCGCCACGGCCGGCAGAGAAGCGTCGGCGCGAACTTTTGCTCCTTGCTTTACAGGTAGATAGTTAACCCCTTCATTCCGATGACGTTTTGTTATTCACGCAACCATCAGTCGATATTATTCAGCGAGCTCTCTTAGTGAAGGGGTTAATGAAAGCTATATCAACCCTCCCCCCCCCCCCCAGTTTGAAAATCCCTCCAAAGGTGTAAAAAAATCGTCTGAGAAATAGTGAAAATATACCAGAAATGATGTCACGAAAATTGAAAGGGTTAAGTATCTACCAAAGGTTTGACGAATACTTAAGGGAAAAAATCGAACTATCTGAGACACCCATTAATTTATATAGGATTTTCATTGTATTTCGCTTTTTGTAAATTACCTTCAGACGGAATAGGGAAGACAGTTTTTTATTTTTTTATTTTTTTACTGTACCATACTATACTCCTTTTCCTCTAAATTATCCATAAAATCTATCTTTGTCTTCAATTCTTAGTTTTAACAATTCATAAACACTAGAATATCATGCTAGTCACGAAGAAGTGCAGTGGCTAGAATGTAGAGTTGTAGCACGTGAAATAACTGCGCAGGGAAGAAAATTTGGGCCAGGTTAAGAGAAAAGGATTTTAGATTAGAAGTCCAAGGCTATGCTGTTAATTGCATTGTTGCCTGACGTGACTTGCAGTGAGTGGCAGATTGAGCATTGAACAACTGTCTAAGAAACTGATGAAAATGTACCGGCTGGAGAGAGAGAGAGAGAGAGAGAGAGAGAGAGAGAGAGAGAGAGAGAGAGAGAAGGATTATCCACAAAAATCCCTCCCAAGGATGAGTGTAGGTGGGAGAGCACAGAGAGAGAGAGAGAGAGAGAGGGAGGGAGGGAGAGTTGGAAAGACTATCCATAAAAATCCCCCAAAGATGAGTGTACTGTAGGAGAGAGGGAGAGAGACAGAGTATTCATATATCCTAACCACCAACCTAACCTCTATGTTGCGTCGCCGTGGCATGGTCTCTTGGTTCCCAGCCAGCCAAGAGCTCATATAATACTCCCGAGGGTCAGGGAAATCACCCCCGCGGAGGAAAGGTCAAAGGATTACAGGGATAACAGGGGAAGAGGAAGGGGGGGCCAGATTACAGGGTGGAACGAGGATTACATTATAGTTATTTATATAGAAGGATTTGTAATTGTGTGATTAATTCTTCAGGATTTCAGGTGAGGTTGAGTTTGTGTAAAGAGATGAGGGTAGGAGATGGAGGGATGAAAATTGTGTGTGTGTGTGTGTGTGTGTGTGTGTGTGTGTGTGTGAGAGAGAGAGAGAGAGGGAGAGGCAGGCAGGGTGTTGATGAGTGTTTTTTTCTTTCTTTTCCGACTGTGATCATAGGCATAGCAGCCCGTTCCCCGACGTTCAGCAGTCCAAAAACGTGGCACACAGGTCCACATGTCACCTTTTTGGCACTAATACCTACCGTTACTACTGGGTACATGATAGGGCTCCCATTGAGGACTGGTGTATTGGTATTAGTTTTTTATTTTTATTTATTTTTTTTTTTTATGGTTTGTCGACTGGTGTATTGGTATTAGCGGGAGTGTTTTTGTATCTTGTCAGTGTGTCTTGCGGATGATCGGTGAAGTGTGTTTTAATCGAGTCTGGAATCGAACCCGCGTCATTTTAAATACCAGACAACTTCCCTAACCACTGGGCCACCACCTCACTTCTACCTTTTGGGTTCTCGTCGGGGAATTAACCTCTTCAGTACAAGATATTCTCCCAGAGTTGAATGAAATAGTAATGGCAAGAATTCACTCTGAAAATGCGTCATCGGAGTGAATAGGTTTACTGCGTGGCAAATTGGAGCTCGCGTGACGTCATGGGTAATAATGGTGGCTATTGAGGTGCTATCAGCGTTCAGGTAATTGCGAGTGGTTGTGCTAATTGACCAAGCGTAGCGTTTAATGAAGCGTAGTGGACTGAGAAGAGATGATGATGAGGCTGATGCTGAGTGAGGATGGGGGTGGGGTGTGAGGGGAGGGGAGGGGATAGGGAAGAGTCAAGGGAGAGAAGGGGAGGGAATGTGGGAGAAAGGGAGGTTGAGGAGGAGAGAGAGGGAGGGAATGGTAGGGGAAGAAGGGAAGGGGAGAAAATGGAAGAAAGGGAAGGGGAGAGAAAGGAAGAAAGGGAAAGGGAGAGGAGAGAAGTGGAAGTGAACTGGGAAAGAGAGTGAGGGAACCGCAGAAGGGAGAATGGGGGAGAAGGGGTATGGGGAAAAGGGCGAGGTAGTACCGGTAGGAGGGGAGGGAAATGAAATGGAAGGGGAGAGAAATGAGGGAGGGAACGGGGGCGAACATTGAGGCTAAGAGCGGGGGTGTAGTGTGTGGGCACTTTGTATTATTGTTCTGCCTTTCTGATAACAAACTTTACTCTGCCCATCTATCTAGTAAAAAAAGGTATATTTGTTACTTTATTGAGTTGTCTGTAAATACCTATGCTTTTTTATTTACCACCTGTTCATGTGATATTAGTGGTGTTGTCCAGATGTCCTATTAATTTTCTTTTTTGCCATCAGCATCGTCACCCCGTCTTACTGCTCTGTCGGAAAGTTATGGTAGTTTCAGGTCGTGGTAATTCAGACTGCATACCTTTCCTATGTGATTAATGAGCACACCGCACTGCTAGACAAACGAATCTTGGAACAGCTTTAGGGACGACGAGATTGGTTAGTCTGCAGCAGAAATTAAAACCAGAGTAGCAGCAGCCTTGTGTGCATGCTAAGACTTACATGTATATTTCCCATTGGTTAGGACATAGGAATCACTTTACCTAGCACACAGCGGACGTCTTTCACTGTTCCCGGAACCTGGTCTTTGTGATTCACTGCCACCTACCCAAACCGACCCACCTGTCCCGGCCACAATACCTCCTGTATCTGCTTGTTCCACGTCACGTAATTCTCTCATGCTTGTACCCCCCCCCCTCTCTCTCTCTCTCTCATACCACTTTCCTGCTCCTCCCCGCTTTCTCATTCCGCTCGTGCTTCTCCCTCTCCATAACTCGCCTGCCTTCCCCGCCTCCAACCCCCAAACCTCTCTGTCTGTCTGTCTGTCTGTCTGTCTGTCTCTCTCTCTCTCTCTCTCTCTCTCTCTCTCTCTCTCTCTCTCTGTCTTTTTCCTGATTCTTCCTCCGTTACCCCTCTCTTCAGCTTCTCTCTCCCCCATCCTCTCCTGCTTCATCTCCCCGCACCCCAACCTCTCTCACGCATCTCTCTTCCCCATCTCTCTCTCTTACTTCTTCCTCTGCTACCCGTACGTCTTTCCTGCATCTTTCTCTCCATTCATACCTCTCTCTCTGTTGCCATCCTCATACTTCTCTCCTCACTTCTCTTTGGTACGGCACATCTTTGTTCTCCTTCACACCTTCTCTCCATCTCATACCTCTCACCTTTTCATGCCTCTCCTGATTCCTTCCCTCGAATAATTCCCTTTTCCCTAGTGCCTTTCCCCTCGACCTCCTTCCCTGGATTATGTAAACGAAATTGGTATAGGAACACAGCCAGTGGTTACCAGTCTTTTACATTATGTCCTTTTACCAGACTTCAAATCCCAGAGTTCATCTAAGGTGGCCGGAAAAAAATATATGACTTCGTATCAACACTCGTTCCTTTGTTTTGTTCACTTTACATATAATTCGTTAAAGCCGAATTTTCAAGGGCTACGAAGCTCCTCTGACATCGCCTCTTCATCCTAACGGATATTCCGTTTATATATATATATATATATATATATATATATATATATATATATATATATATATATATATATATATATATATATATATATATATATATATATATATATATATATATATATGGAGCCTCTGTGGTACAGTGGTAAAATGTGCGTTTTCGTACACTGAAGAACGAGGGTTCGCGCCCCGCCAGGGTAATAAACTTTCGGAGAGTTTTTCTGGCCACGTACTGCATTGGTGGACACAAGGGGTGCTGTGGTTGAACCAGTGTCTCATACTATAAAGTATGCTTGCACCCAGTCGGCTTGCGCGGGCCGATTACACTTGGTTCACAGACTACACACACATCCAAAGCCACTCCAACACTATAATTACACTTACAAGCACTTCTCACCCTACATACAATCTCTACTAGACAGCCTAAGCCACTTGGTAGAGATACATTGGCTGTATCGTCCCGACTTCGGTAGGGATTGGCCGGTCCAGCAGTGGACACTCAAACGGCTGATGAGATTGTATATATATATATATATATATATATATATATATATATATATATATATATATATATATATATATAAAGGACCGATGGCGTGTGCATAAATGTGAAAGAAATTAATATTAACCCATTTTGGATTCCCGTGACTCGCTTTCTGATGAATAAAAACGTCTGGCTTTTGGTGGAATAAGTTGTTCGTTGTCTTGACCACTGGAGGCTTAATGGTACCGGAACTAACACATCCACGGTCTGTGAATCGCCCCCAGCTGAACAGAACCGTGTGGCGTTAAATGAAATACAGTACTCGAGTTTTTTCGACGTAAGAGGGTTAACATACCATATACAGAATCAAATTGGTCATGGGAGTCTACCAAACCCACGGAAGTGCTGTACTCGGTTTTCCTGACCTCGGTCGTGCGGTCCTCGGTCTCCCGGTCCTCGGTCTTGGGATCCTCGTTCTTGTGGTCCTCGGTCTCACGGTCTTTGGTCTCGGTGCCCTGGTCTAGCGGTCCCCGGTCTCGCGGTACTCAATCTTCCTCTCCGCCTGTCAGCTTCGCTTCCGAAAACCAGTCGTCTACAGTGGGGTTAATTTGTGGCAGGCAGCTCGTGTTTCTTGTCCAATTAACTCTCTCTCTCTCTCTCTCTCCCAGCTGATTTTTTTTTTCTCTGGCGATGAAGCAAAAAATGTGAAGGCGAAGGTATATTCTTATGCTTTTCTCAAGACTGTAAGAATAAGGAAGTGAGTCCCTGTTGAAGAAAGTGGACCAAGAAGGAGGCGAGGGAGTCATTAAACTGACGTAATACCTGCTCCCCAGTCACCTGTAATTATGCCCTCCACCTTACCAACACACCTGCCAGCCCTGTTCATAAACGTTCCTACGCTTAAGTCCTTTATGAGAATGTTCGTAGTTTTGTCATCTTTATTATTTTGTCTTAAGAGATTGTTTTTATTTTTGTCTTACTGTTTATAATTTTGCTGTTTCTCGTTGCCTGTCTATACGTTTGTCTTTGTTTATAATTTTATCTTCTGTTATAATTTTTACCTTCTTTGTTTATACTGTCTTCTCATTGTTTATACTTTTGTCTTTTGTTACAATTCTATCTTCACTCATTTGTATATACTTCTGACTTCTCGTTGTTTATAAATTTGACTTAGTATTGTTTATTTATAACTCTGTCTTTCATTGTTTGTTATATATTCTTGTGTTTTGTCAGAGCTACCAGATACATCTAAGCTACTGTATAGTGACTTTTACCACTTCAGTACAATGACACAAGTACCGCGAAGTAGAAGTCATGTGATAGGTCTTTTTGTTTATCTTTACTTATTTCTACTTACTTGGCCACCGAACACTTTCAAACTCGAATGACAGTTTACCTTTTCACATCGATGACCTACTTATTCTTGCTGTCTAAAGCCCTTTTTACTTTCTTCTGGAGAGGCATACGACATGGAGGAGTTCAACACATCCTTAAGAAACCGTTTACTACATGGGTACTAAGATAAGAAAAGTCTTGTGTGTATTTTTTGTATTTTTTTTTTGCTGAATTATGTAAGGAATTTTGTTAATAAACTAACTCAAACAAGAACAAAATAGAAAGTCATTTGGTTTGAGGAGGTAAAGTCACATATTTTCACTAGTACAGCTGCCGAAAGCTTCTCAGTTAACCTAAATATTAAAGTGGAAAGCAAAACTAAACAAAATTACCTTTATAGGAAAATAATTAAGCACCGTGAGACTTACGTAACGAAAAAATTGCTAACTCTCTCCGACTAATGAAACTCGCTCTCGGCTGAATGAAATCGTCTGGTGTTGGTTTTGGAATTAAAATACTACAGTTGTTCATACAGTTAACGCTCCCATGCTTCTGTTACTCTAAGCTGTATAAAATCGTCTGGAGTTAGCTGGAATAAAATGCTAGACTTATCCCGATCATTAAAGTTAAAATCCTTTGTACATAACCCCCCCCCTTTTGTCTGGCGTTAGTTGAGGGAAATACTAGAGTTTTCTCTATCATGAGAGTGTTCAGATCCCTAATGAATGTTAGTCGTGGCCTGTAATTAGCGATAACCTGGTCTCCTTTGCGTCGCTCTTAATGAGGGTGCTTAGAATTGTATAATTTTATGTGCCCCAATTTTTGTTGTTAGGGTATTGGGTGTATAATTTATTTTTGTGTTATGTTATTTAGTGAGGTAATTTATTTTTATGGTGTAATGGTATAGACTAAGCTGATACTTATTTTGGACGAGTGGTTGGATCAGAAGGTACAAGAGGTGGTTTATATATATATATATATATATATATATATATATATATATATATATATATATATATATATATATATATATATATATATATTACAGGTATATATATTACGGCGTCAGTAAGGAAATCATCAAAAGAATTACACTAAAATACATATATACATGTAATGACACATACTCATATATAAACACACACACCTACACAAACATAAGCATATATTTACACATACATAATACAAAAACACGTACGCACACACGCTTTTAAAATGTACTTAGTAACTTAACAACAGGAAAAAAAGCTAACTCGATTCTTACCTCCTTTGTTGCTGTACAATCTTACATAATTATTTTTATTGTTCCTTATTTTCGTGCTTGCTTTTCGCGGAGTTTTTTTTTTTTTTTTTTTTATTGCATGCAGTTTGGTTGGTCTTCTTCCTTACTTTTGTCACTTTATTATTTCAAATATCTGGTTATACAAGTGACCATTTATCATTTCTCATTTTTTTTCCTTCACGTATCTTTTATCACGAGCCTCATGATTCCCAACCCCTTTACTTTTACGGGCCATTACTTTCACAGGCCTTTACTTTTTTGCCTTTACCTTTACCAGTACTTACCTTTACTTTGCAACCTTTAAGGACCATTACTTTGAAGTGTCTGCTTTTACATGCAACTTTTACGTGGCTTTACTTCTACATGCCTTTACCTTTAAATGCTTTTACTTGTACTTGTCATTACTTTTACCTGCTTTTACCTTTACATGCAGCTTTTGCGTGCCTTTACCTTTATCAGTAGGTGTCTTTACTTTTACATGTGGTTACTTTTACATCCTTTACTTTTACGTACACTCTCATGTACTTGCCTGTATGTTCCCTTTACGTTCCTTTACTTTTACTTGTCGTTGTTTTTACTTCATTTACTTTTACGTGCACTTGCACTTGCCTTTACTATTATGTTCCTTTACGTTTCTTTACTTTTACTTGCCTTATTGTCCTCGTTGTTTAAGATCTTAGAGAAAAATAGGATCGTGTCTCACTTATTTGTCCTTCTTTCTTGTAATTAACTTTTTAGAGCAGTTCTTAAATGTAATACCTGCACTTAGCACTTGACATTCTCTTACTGTTCCCGTGAGTGCTTTGTTGTTGTTGTTGTTGTTGTGTGTGTGTGTGTGTGTGTGTGTGTGTGTGTGTGTGCTTCTTGTTTCCTCGTGAACGTGTGTGTGTGTGTGTGTCTGTGTCTGTGTGTGTATTTCTGAGCATAAATTTCTGTGTGCTATTGTGCGTACAAGATAATTTTCACGAGGAGTAGAACCCTCGTATACTCATTTTTTTTTTTTTTTCTTTTTTTCCCCTCGGGGCGAAGATGCACTTGACAGGTTGGTGGTGATTGGGTAATTAATTTTATAGTTGCATTTAGCCAATTATCACAAGCCTCTCAAGTGCATCTTTGCCTCAATAAAAGAAAAAAAAAAGAGGTACGTGAGGGGGGAGTGTCGGGGAAAGAGTGGGAAGAAAGGGGAGGAGAGGAAAGAATTGAGTAAAGTGAGGGGATTGAAGAGAAGAGGGTAGGTTGGGGAGAAAAACGGGAGATTGAAGAGAAGAGGGTAGGTTGGGGAGAAAGAGGGGAGAGGGTTAGGTACACTGAGAGCGATAGGGGAGAGATGTGAGGGGTGGGTAGGGAGAGGGGTGAAGATATTGAGAGGGGAAAGTGAGGTGAGTGGACATAGGGGAGAAAAAGGGGAGAGTGGTAAGGGAAGTAACTGCTGTGGGGGAGAGGTGATGGCATTGAGAACGGGGGAAGGGGGAGGGTAATGTGAGGGGGGAGGTGATGATTGGCTTGGTTGTGGGGCAAGAGGGGGGTGGTGAGTGTTGAAGTGGTGAGAGTTGTGAGAGGAAGAAGGGGGAGATATAGAGAGGTGTAAGAACATTGAGAGGGGGATAATGTTGAATGTAGTGAGAGAGGGGGTGAGAGAAGATAGGGGAGGGTAAGGGTAAGGGAAGAATAGTGAGAAAGGAGTGGGGTGAAATTAGAGGGAGGGATGAGGATAGGGAGAGGGGTTAGAAGAGGGAGAATAGGATAGGTGTAGAAGGAGAGCAGGTGAGGGTAGTGAAAGGAGGAGGGGTGAGAGTGGTGGAATAGGAGTGTGAGGGGTGGGGAGAGGAGTAAGAGGGGTGGGGAGGGGAGTGAGAAGGTTTGTAAGGAGAGTGAGAGTAAGAGTTTGGGATAGTGACGTGTGGAGAGTCAAGGTTACAGAGAATGGACACTAATTTCCACGACTGGAGTGTAAAGCGGAATTATAGGATGATACCAAGTTACCCGGCGGCTGAGCGAAATTTAAATACTTCTCATAGTGCACTAATTCTAGGTTGCCAGGTGTGTGTGTGTGTGTGTGGAATCGGCACTAATTCTACCGTCCTTTTACACAAACTTAAAATGCTTCGTTTTTTGTTATACTCTTAAGCTTGGGGTGAAAAAGCGAAAGTTGTGTGTTTTATTTACTTTAAGCAACTATTTTATCCAGCTTTTTATTTTCACAATATTTTCTGGATTCTGCCCCTGCCGTGGTTTATGTATAAGTCATCATCATCATTATCGTCATTATCATCTTCATAATCATTGCCATAATCATCTTCATCGCCACTATCATCACTACCACCTTCATCATCATCGTCGTCTTCGTCATCGTTTTATGTAGCTTGTTTGTGTCTTACTCAATACTGTAGTAATTCTCCCTCCATTTCTATGCCAGCCAACCTTTTGTATCGGTATCCTTGCAATTTACGAATGACGTCTCTTCTGGTTCCCTGTCTGCCTTCCAATTTCACATCGAGATTGACCTGCCATTCGCTTACTGTAGAAATGTTTGAATATTAATTTATCAGCGTGAATTGTCCAGGTTAAAAAACAAATTGGAGCAAGTGATTGGGTACAGGTTTTTATTTATTTATTCATTTATTTTTATGGTGTTTGAGAGGAATGAAGTCACAGAGTGTGCAGTGAGGTTGGATGGTGAGGATATGGAGAATGTGAGTGCATTCAAGTACTTGGGTAGTGTGATGAGTAAGGATGGAACTTAGGGGGATGAAGTACGTGAAAGGTTACAGCAGGGAAGAAAGGTTGTTGGTACACTGAAAGCAGTGATGAGAAATAGGGAGGTGAGTATGGAAGTTAAGAAGTCACTGCATGATGGTATTGTGATCCCTACCCTGACGTATGGAAGCGAGGCGTGGACATTGCAAGAGGGGAACAAGTCAAGAGTGAGAGCAGTGGAAATGAGTTACTTGAGAGGAGCATGTGGAGTGACGTGGAGGGACAGGTTGACGAATGAAGAAGTGAAGGAACGTTGTGGGGTAGATGTGGATGTGGTTGAAAAGATTAGGAGAAATGCACTGAGGTGGTTTGGACATGTGGAGAGAATGGAGAATGAAAGACTGACTAAGAGGGTGTATGTAGGTGAGGTGGAGGGAGGGAGAGGGAGGGGTAGACCGAGGATGAGGTGGAGAGATGGAGTTGAGAGGTATATGAGGGAGGGGGGGGTGAGTTGGGGGGAGGGGAGTCAAATGGTGGGTGACAGAGTGACTTGGAGGCGTTTTGTCTGCGGCCACCCTTTGCGGGATTAGGGCGTCGGGCTATAGATAGATAGATAGATAGATTTTTATTCCTTTTTATTAACTTCTCAATCTCGTAGCGTTTTTTAAGTTTGTGATGACGGTGATGATGATTGCAACTCGACGTACAGAATTCCTGCTAGAAAAGAGGGAAGGCAACCGAATCATGGGCATATACAGGAATATTACTTAATATCTTCAGAAATTTTACATTTTTCTTACCACGTGAACTGGATAACATGAAAATGTGCGGGTGAGGAATAAGTGCGGGCATAAACAGATTTGTTGGTGCGGTTAGTTGACGGCTACACGTAAAATTTTTGGTGGTGTGGGGTGTCCGGTTGTAGGCATAACTAGAGCCGGTGTGGAGAAAATTCAAGCACCCACACCATGCTATGGAACACGGCAGGTTACAGTCCTGTGCAAAAATATGTTCGGTTCTCGTGCCTGTCATTCATCGCTGGCGTCACAAATGCTCGATTTGAAATAGAGGACAGCGGTGTAAATCGTCATTCATGTGTGAGTGATGATTTGCACCCTTGTCCACTACATCTCATTCAAGCATCTGACTCCAGCGATGAGGGAGGCAGGAGAGTTGTATGAACTTTTGCATTTGACTGTACCTGAAATGTTAGGAGTAAGTGAAACCAGGCACGAAAAGGCCATAGATTTTCACTTATTCTCTGTCTGTAATTAATTCTTTCTTTTCCCGAACCCGATGTCTTATTATTGACGTCTTCGGTAGGGTTATTATGTATCTGCTGATGATTTTATACAGATTCTGTTTATATACCCCTTGTAGTGCCAGAGATACAGTAAATTCCCTTGTCACATTGATTTCATATATTTTCACGAAGTTTCACCTACAGTTAAACCATGAATTTCTCCACAGTACCTAGCCGTGATCACTTCATTAATCCATCGCCCTCCATCACCATGCCCATCAGACCTTGCCGGATATTTATGAGAGGGGTGTAAATTGCCAGTATTGTTGGAATGAAGTGCTGGGGGCGTAATTAAAAGCAATTTGTTTGAGGTATGGGATGCAACTTGGCAAAAACATACCGGAATTGTATACATGTGGGTTGGAATTATACCACTCGTTATACAGACTTCGCAATATCAAGGGGATATCTACACTACTGATGTAAAGTAGCCTGGGTGAACTTGACTAGGAAAAACGTTGTAGTGTGTGTGTGTGTGTGTGTGTGTGTGTGTGTGTGGAGGAGAATACTAAAACAGGAGGCCATTGTATGAAGCCGAAGTAATTGCTGTTGTGTGATAAAGATAAATATAAATGACAACCTCTCTCCCTAGACACCTCCCTTGTTATAATTATGACCATAACACTTAGAAAAACAGACGAGGATTTAGTTTTTCGTTGTTTTAGTATCTTGTTACGATTCTTAGTCTCCTGGGATTAACTCTTAGATGAATATAATGGCTTGATGTTAGCTAGAATAAGATAATGGAGTTGTCTCGACCTTGAAGCGGTTAGTTAATCTTATATTTTGGTGGGTTAACGATAGCAAGCGTCCATTTTTTTCCTAGAGTGAAGATGAATAATGATAAAAAAGAGAATAATGATGAGAAAGAATGACCTTGTGTAGATGAAAAGTAACTGTTGGTCTGAGGCAGTTACGATTATTAATGACAGCGCTTCTCACCAGACACCCCCACTGTTGTAATTATCTTTATTGCACCTGGAAAACAGTTATTGATTATGTTTCTCAGTTTTAGACTTAAGACAGATAGCTTGCCATCCTTTTTTTTTTTTTTTTTTTTTTTTTTTTCCACAGAAATTTACCGTAAAGCGTAATTTAGAGTGAACGGTATTTTGAGACAAGGTTATTTAGAGGGGGTAAGTGAAACCAGGCACAAGAAGTCCGTAGATTTTCGCTCATTATCAGATTATTATTATTATTATTATTTTTTTTTTTTTTTTAAACAGAATAAGCGCTTTTCCTTTTTCTTTTTCTTTCTTTTTTTTTTTTTTTTACTTTGATTATTTTAAGCCATTCATCTTTTTTTTCCCCCTTCATAATAACATGGTTTGACACTAAATTTCCATGTGATGTGATGGGTCATGTTGCTGTTGTTCTCTATATCTTGTATGTTAGGCGATCTTATGCAGCTTAGAAACAACGTTTGGAAGTGATGGGTTTGGAACAGCCTGCATTAACCTCTTCATTTTCATCGGAGTAACGTCAGACGATTTTATTGGACTTTTGAATAGTTCTCGGTTAATGGAGACTATTGAAGGGGTAATGAAAGAGTCTCACTTAATGAAGATGATGGAAAGAGATAATGAAGGTTATATCCAGCCCCCGGAGTACGTTTTTTCCTGATCTGAATAAAATTGCCAGGAGATAGAAAAAAAATTAATGTATTAGAATAAGTCGTCGTGTTGAAGGGGTTAAAGGCAAGGGGGAGACACGAAACCATTAATATTCCTTGTTGTTTTCTTTTATAATCATTTCACTTCCCAGCCACTCCAGTTCTTATTAATCTTCTTCCTCACGTCTTCAAGTTACATAATAAGGATCTTGGGACTTCTAATGATTTCTTGACGTGATAGGCCATCTTCGTGCCGCCCTCCACTCCATCATATACTCCAGACGGTTTTATTCAACGATAGGAAGAGGTTTGGTAGTGAAAGGGTTAGAAGTAGTGTCTGGTAAAGAAGACGAACAATCACTTATTTCTCTCAGTATGAAGTTGCGAAAGGGTTGGAAGAAATCTCTGTTCAAGGAAGACTAACTACGGGTCACCTGATTGTCGTTTCATCAGGGTAGGCCAACACTCACTTTACTTCATCCTTTACTGGCCTTTAAGTCGATCATGCCTCCTCGTTTCATGATATAGGTCTAAGAGGGATCATTACTTTTGGTCAGTCTTGGTTGGCCACTTTTCTGTATCTTCTCCACTGTCTTCTACCTGTCGTGTCCTGCCGCCTACCCATTTCTCTCATATGTCCCTCCACAGCATCTCTCCATGCCTATTTCTCTCTCTCTCTCTCTCCACAGCATATCCCCATACCCATTTCTCTCATATATATCTCTCTACAGCATCTCTTCATACCCATTTCTCTCATCTCCCTCTCCACAGAATCTCTCCCTACCCATTTCTCTCACATCTCCCTCTCCACGGCATCTCTCCATCTTCATCTCTTGTCTCCCACCAGCCCTTTCTCCGTTTATCGGCTCCTTTCATGTCATTTCAACGGGTTTTTCATCATTCATTCTCATTGCATGTTCTTACCAGCGCCGTCTCACTTTTCACCATCTTCGTTATACCTCGCACACCTGATCTTCTCACTTGACCATTTCTACACACACACACACACACACACACACACACACACACACACACACACACACACACACACACACACACACTGATGTTATAAATTCAGATTTTTTTACACGAAGTATGTGAAATTAACATTGTCGAGATTCGCGTAAGTTATGATGTTATTGAAGACCGCATATGAAACCCTTCTGTGCGATTCTCTCTCTCTCTCTCTCTCTTGGTTATACTCGAGGTCGCTTGTAATACTGAATTTTCTCTCTCTCTCTCTCTCTCTCTCTCTCTCTGTTTGTATCAGTCCATCTCTATCTATCCCTCTGTCTATCTCAGTATCTAACTTATAAAAACTCTTTATTACTCATTTACACTGTTAATATCCTTGACTCTCGAGTCACGTTTTCTGTGTCCATCTGACGTGATAACCACCGTGTTACTGTTCATTCCGTCTTTTACGCAAGGTATATGAACGTACGTGTTTGGCAGACGAAGAAATTACGTGTGTTATTTCTTGTAGCCTGTGATGTCAGCGAATATATTAACTTTTTTTTTATGAGTTCTTGGTAATTGTATTTTTTTTTATTTTTCAAGTTTCTTTAACATTGGGGAGATTGCTTGACTTGGAGGGGTTAGATGTAGCTTTAATCAATCCCCTTACAGGTAAAATCCTCGCACTTGGAAGGGTTAATGAACAGCGAATTGTTACGTGCTGACAGGTATTGCATAAACTCATTGTGTTGGGTATTTAATTTGATTTATTTTCACTAGCATAAAGCCAGTGGAAGATTACCCTCGCTCCCCCAGTTTCTACATCACCTAGCCCCTTCATTACGAGAGGTCTTACCAGAATAAAATCATCAGACGGTAATAAGAATAGACCCGACAACGTAGTGAAAGGAGTAATGGACACTATCCCACGCCCTCACTACTAGAACTGAATAAAAAAAGTGAGGACGACTTCCCCGAACTAGGACCAGTGGAACGTATATTTCTGCAGGACAAAGAGAGGTATTTGGAGACACCGCTACGTCTCTCACCAAAAATATGCTACCTTGGTGCGCACTCGAACTGCCAGCCTTACAGTTGTGAAGTGCGAGCGCTGCCACTGAGCTGTTCTGGCCTCAGGGAATTGAATAAAATCGTATTCTCTTAACAAGAATTAAAGATAAGACATGGTACTCAAGAACAGAATACGCCTACGAGCAAGCAAGTAAATCTACGAGCAAACCAATAGATAGATAGATAAATACATTCCCAAACAACCAGACGATGTACTTTGGAGGAACGGGAACATAAGCAGTCTCAAGTAAGCGCTTCCTTTTTGGCATAACAGAATCATTGACAGAAAAAAAAAGAAAAAGACGACCTCGAGAATTAAATACATCAGCTGTTTCTGAGCCAAGAATATCGGAATCTTGAATGATATATATGTAGAGGTGCGGCCCATTTTTGCTGCAAACTTTCATTATACCTTCCCACTTTTGTTCTCTTTTTCTCCATTTTTTCTGCCTACAGCTTGGATGGTAGTGGTGATGGGTTAGGGAAATTATGCTTATGGCGGCTGTTATGGTGGTGAAAATGTTAGTGCTGATGGTAATGGTGATAATGGTGGTCGTAATTATGGTGGTAATGGTGATGATGGTGATGTAGTCAGGTCTGCGTTCCCTTGTGGCCTATTACCTGTTGCTTACCTGGACGATGTTGGTGAGGATGATGGTAGTGTTGGTGGTGAGGATGATGGTGAGGATGATGGTAGTGGTGGTGACGATGATGGTAGTGGCACTGACGATGGAGTTGAGGATGGTGGTAGTGGTGATGACGATGATGGTGAGTATGGTGGTAGTGGTGGTGACGATGATCATGGGGATAATGGTAGTAGTGGTGGTAGTGATGATGATAAGATAATGGTAGTGGTGGTGACGATGATCATGAGGATGATGGTAGTAGTGGTGGTAGTGATGATTTTGTCAATGACACATCGCAATAATATTTTATCAAGAATGTCCTCCAATATTACTCTGTATTTTTTATTTACTTTTTCATTACTGCAGTTTTGGTGTTACTTTTGGAGGGGTGCGCCAAGTTATAATACTCCAAAAATTGAGGGAACACTCTTTTGGCGAGCCCTAATTCTAGTTATTACGCCAGCATTCAACATTTCACCTCTGACCTACCTCGCTCTCGGGCCGTGCTGATTGGGGGCGATTGGTGGGGAGGGGGAAGAGGCCAGAGGGAATGGAGTACCAGAAGGGGAGGGAGAATGGGGTTGGTAGGAGAGAAAAGTAGGAGTGGGGAGGAATGGAGGAAAGACGGGTAATGGAGGGAAAATGGGAGGGATTGTACAAGGGGAGGGGAAGGATGAGAGAGAAGAAAGGGAGGAGATTTTAATGGGAGGAAGGAAAAAGCAGGGAGAATGAGGTAGGAGAAAGGAAAAATTGAATGGGGAAGAGGAATGGACTGGAAGATTAGGGCAAGGAGGTAATGGGTAAGGGAGAGGACTAGGAAGGGGAGGAGATGGGTAGGGGTGGTGAAGGGGGAGGAGGAGATAGGGAGAGGAAAGAACCACAAGATGAAGGGAAATAGATAGGGAGAGGAAACAGGAAGAGAGGATAGAGGTAGCGAAAGATACGGTGAAGAAAGTGCAGAAGACAACAAAGGGTAGAGGAGGAGTTGAGTGAAGGGGAGGGAGAGGGGGAAGGGGAAAGCAAGGAGAGAGGGGAGCCACGAGGGGGGAAAGGATAGGGGGGAGTTTGGGACGGGGTAAGAGAAATTAGAAGAGTGAGGTAAAATGGAGAGAAGTTTGGAGGAGAAGGGACATGAGGAGGTGGAGAAACGAGAAGGGATAGTGAGGAGAGAGGGTTGCAGGAAGAGGTTAATTGGTGCAGAAAGGTGAGGGAAGAAAGGTCGTCTGAACAGGTATGAAGCGAGATTTTGCAACCATTTCAGCCGGCATAAATTATACAGGATGATGGTAGTGGTGGTGAGGATGATGGTAGTGGTGGTGAGGATGATGATAGTGGTGGTGAGGATGATGATAGTGGTGGTGACGATGATGGTGAGGATGATGGTAGTGGTGGTGACTGATGGTGAGGATGATGGTAGTGGTGGTGACGATGATAGTGAGGATGATGGTAGCGATGTAAATGAACTATCGACCGTAGCTGTACCTTGCTCCAAGGGTACAAGAAATCACAGTAGAGGGTGCATGACGGAGCACATAATTCACCATAATCATGTACATAAAAATACCCCACCTGTACTTCACCTGGAGTGTTGGGTAGACTGGAGGTCATTTGTAATTCTCTCTTTCTCTCTTTTTCTTTCTTTCTTTCTTTTTTCTTTCATTTCTTTCTCTTTTCCTTCTTTTGCCAAATTTTCTCTCCAGTCTTTCTTTTTCTTCCTTTCATTCTTTTTTCTTTCTGGTTGTATCATCAGTCTGAATGTTTGTGTAATTTTTTCTTCCTTCCTTTCTTTTATTTATTTTTGTCTGTACATTCTGTCTGTATGTTTGGCTAATTTTCTTTTTCTTTCTTTCGTTCTGGCTGTATCGTCTTTGTTTTGCCCAATTTTCATTCTCTATTTCCTTTCTTTTTTTTCTTTGTGTTTTCTTTGTCAGTATATTTTGCCTAATTTTCTCTCTTCTTTCCTTCTTTCTGGCAGTATCTACAGTATTTAATAATTTTTGTGTTTTATCTCGCTTGTTTTTTTGACTGTCTTTCTCTTCCACCTTTGTTTTTGTCCCCTTCCTTTCGTCCTTTATCTTCCTTTTTTTTTTTTTTTAACCTTTTTCTCTTCATTAATATTTTCCTCCATCTTCCTAGCTATCATCTTGCTGTGGTTCATATTGCCTTTCTTTCTCATTCTGTATTTCTTTCTTACTTTCTATCTTTCGTTTTCTTTCTCCTTTTTTTTCTTTTCTCACGATAATCATGACTACATAAAAATATCCCATTTAGTAATTCACACTGTTGGTTATACTCGAGGTTGCTTGTAATGCTGTATTCTCTCTCTCTCTCTCGTCTTTCTTTGCATCAGTGTCATAATCTTCTTTCGCATTTTTTTTCTTTCCTTTTCCCTGCTTTTGTCTTTCCCTCCTTTTTTCTTCTTTATTGTCTTTCTGTTCAGTCTTAGTAATTCGTAGTAATCTTAGCGGCACAGAAAAACAAAGATTTTAAGTAACGCCTGTCAGCTGCACGTGGGTCACTGAGGTAGATAGTTATTTTTTGCTTAGTCTCATTCTTCACTTAGAATAAACCGGCTGTTGTTGATGTTACGTCCAGGTCCCTAATTGCCCTTCATACTGGACCTCTTATTATTATTATTATTTATTATTATTATTATTATTGTTATTATTATTATTGTTATTATTATTATTGTTATTATTATTATTATTATTATTATTATTATTATTATATCAGGAGAGACAAACGGGAGTGATACGAGTATTCTTTTCCCCACTTATACACTAATGCCATTATTTATCCATGTGGCTTATTTATTTAATTACAGCCATTCCAGTCTATTTATTGAATTCCGAAAAGACCTCTCGTAAAGATTGTCTCCTAACCTGAATGAAATCACCTTGAGGAGAGAGAGAGAGAGGGGAGGGAGGGAGGGAGAGTTTCATTGGCACTGAGTCAGTTCCTTCTTCTGAAAGTGTTTGGATACTTTTTTTTTTATTACTTTATTTTTTGCCGAATTTGCCCTAAAGCCTTTACCTGGCGCACGATCGGATTTGAGGAGAACTACTGATAGTAGTAGTAGTAGTAGTAGTAGTAGTAGTAGTAATAGTAATAATAATAATAATAATAATAATAATAATAATAATAATAATAATAATTCACTATTTACTACAGGTGATCGGATGTGAGGAGAGCCACGGACAGGAGCGAGGATGACCAAGGACCTCACCACCTCCTTAGCCTCCAAGGACAAGACGCTGAGGGAGGCACGCAAGTCCTCCGCCTCCCCCAGATTCCCCATGGCCTCCCCGGACCCCTCGGCCTTCTCCACCTCCAACCACACCCCGAGGGAACCAAACGAAGGCCAGGAAACACCGATAGGGAACCCGAGGGAGGGGCTGACGTCGGGAATGTCTCTGGGGTCAATCGTGGGCTACCTGATGGCTGGCGGGGCCAAGAAACACGGCATCACCAAAGGACCAAATTTGCCGGAGTATACGGGGTGAGTAGGTGATTGTTTCTCTCTCTCTCTCTCTCCACTAAAATACACTAAGTTTAGAAGCAAACATGTCAAATCACAGTTTTTCTTTCTTACACATTTTCGAAACCCAATGGATGTTTTTTAATTGTTATGCTTGTACGATAGAGAGAGAAGGGTCCAAAATTCAGTACAGCTCAGAACTAGAGAATATATTTTCCCATAGATTTATTGACTTTTTATAATGGATGACAGCTGGAAAAAAGAATTGGGTGGAGAGGGATGAAAGTTGGGAAAGTGGGAATGGCTGGGGAGGGAAGGCAAATATGGGTGTACGAAACTGTAGATATTTCTGTATAAATCCTGGATATTTTACCTCACATCGCCAAGAATAAAGAAATTACACACACACACACACACACACACACACACACACACACACACACACACACACAACAAAATATAAATCACACATCACCACCAAAAGTGATTGTGGAAACGAAAACAGAGGCGTTAAGGCTCTGTTAATTGACATCCAAGGAGAGAGAGAGAGAGAGAGAAACAGCAACTATGAAAGCGAAAACAGTAAAAGTATTATTGGTTACCATCTAAAAAAAAAAAATAAATAAGATAACGAATAATAAAAAGTAGTAGTTGCAACCCCAAGTTCATCTAAGCACGAGCCCCGTAGACTGCAGGCCAAAGTTGCCCATCTGCCGTCTACCATCCTCCTTTGGGTGGACAGGGAGGAAACTGCGGATGTTTATATACCCGGGCAGCTCCACCACTCGGTCATAATGGGGCCACCATAGGAAGGCGTCCTCTCCAGCACCACAAGCGACTGTAACTATGGCTTCAGTCCTCGTTTGCTTCACCAGCGTTTTTTTTTTTTTTTTTTTTTCTCCACTCGGTCATTCGTGTGGCAGTGATTTTCTTTTCTTTTTTGGGCCACTGTATCACACGACATTCTTGTGCACGAGTAAATTACATCGATTCTGAAGTGTCATGTCGCTGGAGAAATGCGGAGTTCATTTTTTCTACGGAGTTCATTTTTCCCCTTCTTTCATCCAGGGTTCTTTGTTTTCTTAGTTTTCTGTTGGTACCCCAGCGCCACCGAGAACGAGAGCAGGGTATTATTTTGATTGGCAATTATCTGTCTGTGTCTGTGTAAAAAAAACATCGTACAGTTTTGATGTGGTGTGGACCAAACTTAGTGGACGGGTTGAGGTTCTTGCCAGAGTTTGACCTATTGATTTAAAGGTGAAGATCAGATAGCAAGGTCAACTCTAACAGTTTTGATACATTTTGGACCAAACTTGGTAGAAGAGCTGAGGGTCAGGCAACGATGAGGGTTGAGAGGCAGGAAATAATTCGATTTGGATAACAATGCAGTCAGTGGGTGGGGTCATTTGTGCGGCCATTAAACCAGCTTTTGGTCGTAGGTATTGCACACTGAGCGCTCATTTTTCTTTTTTTCTTTTTTTTTTTGGGTGGAGGGAGGATACCTAGAATAATTCCCATTGATCACAAGTGTGTGTGTGTGTGTGTGTGTGTGTGTGTGTGTGTTTCGTTTTACTGCCCGAGAATTGGGCTAGAAACCATTCCATTCTCTATTCCTAAAAGGAGTAGCGTCGAATATGAATTCTTTCACAATACTACAGTATCCCGTGCTAGCCTGGAAAAAAAAAAATACGTAAGTGCACTCATGGAGATCCGAGGGGCGGCCGTGCACTCATGGAGACCTGAAGGGTGGCGGACTTCCTGTATAATATTCTTTAATGGTAGGGAGCTCGATTGGAAGCAGCCATTCCTTATAAACATTAGGGTTGGAGGAGGGAGGGTGAAAGTGAAAGGGTGTGATGGAAAATGGATGGATGTGAACTGGTCTGTTTTGGAGCTGGAGGAGAAATAATGAGTGGAAGAGTGTTGGTGAGAGATAAATGTAGATCGGACTGAAGGATGGAACTGTAGGTCGTAGATGGGTAGAATTTGAAAGTAGAGAACAAATTATGGATGGTAAATAGTATGAATGAAATGAATGGATGAGGGTAGAAGGGGATTGGATGTGGTTGTGGAGACGGACAGTGGTGGCAGGTGGATCGGCAAGGCTCGAAAATGGAGGAGAGATAATAAATGATAAAGTTGGATGATCAGGATTGAAATACAGACGTGGATGGAAGTGAAGTACAGGAATGCAACCAAGGACAAAAATTCAACTGATATTTCACCTTTGTTTCACACTTTCCTATGCTGGGTAATATTCCAAAGCTGAAAGAGGCTTGATATGTTTTTCTGCCCATCAGTGATTCTCTTTATGATGCGTCAGGGAAGTGATGGACAAGCGTGAAATAGACACAGTGGAAATGATAGCGAAGTTTTATCCCTGACTGCACGGTTGATGGGTGGGTAGGTGGAAGTGGACGAGGTGGAAGAGATATGATAAATGGTAAAGGTAAATGTGTGGTTTTGGAAGATAGAAGTGGATGGGATTGAGGGGTGGAACAACAGTACTGTAGGTGGATAAGTAGAGTTGGCAAGTTAGAAGTGATAAATAGTGAAAGTGGATGAATTAAATAAATGGTTGAATGGGAGTAGAAACTAGAGGAGGGTGGATCGACAGAATGAATGTGAGGATGGAGTATGAGAGTGAAGGTAGATGGATTGTTGAAACCGGAAGGCGGAAGCAGAAAATGATAAATAATGAAGGTGAAAGAATAGCGTTGAAAGGTTAAGGTGGGTCGGGGGAGGGAGACGGGTGAAAAAATATAAGTAAAAAAATAAAGTAATCCCCAACCTTGATATCCTAATATACTTTGGTTAATTGATGGAAGATGTAAAAAAAAAAGATTGCATAATACTAATAGATTTCCAAGGCTATTGAGTAATTACCTAAGTACCTACATCAGTATATCATCCCATCATAGACCCATCATTGGCGTAGGGACCTGGGGCTAGGTTAAGTAGTCCAGGTATTTAACCCTCTCTTTTCGAGGACGTCTTTTAAAATATACATAGAGAGGCGGACTTCTTCTGCCCATAGATATTCCTTTGAACGTGTATTATTGATATGGCTTTAATTCAGGGAGAAAAACTTGACACGAAAAAAGCTTGACCAAAGAAAACTTTGACCTGTGAAAATTTTGACCAGAAAATAACATGACCTAAGAAAATTTTGACCTGGAAGAAAAGACCTAAGAAAATTTTTACCTGAAAATAAAGAGCAAAGAAATTCTGACCTAAAATAACTTGACCTTAGAAAAGTTTGACCTGAAAAAATATTTGGCCTATGAAAACTTTGACCTGAAAAGAACTTGAGAAAAACTTGATCTCTCGCGCAACTTAAATACTTCGCCGCGATCGCTTGTCTCTTGAATTCGTATTTTCGGTGGTGAAGGAAGCTCCCTAACACCTCTTCCTTACCGATTTATTTTTGGATACGACTGGCCAATATCCATTTGTATGTTATATACAGTAGATTATGGCGATATTAGAAGGGTTTAAGTAACGCAGAAGAAGTTGGCAGGGTTTAATAAGCAAAATAAACCGCTTATGAGGAGGTGTTAGGGAACATCCTCAACTAACGAAAATGCGAGTCTTGAAGTACCGCAAACAAAATTTATAATACTTTTTAAATTCTTATTCTCACTCAGGCTCAGTAACTCTCAGCTGAATAAAATCGTCTGGCGTTTGGCTAGGATAAGATAAGAAAGAAGACTCGTATAGAAACAGTATATATCACAGAAAAAATATGGCTATGTGTGGTTTGCCAGGAGGGGTTCATTAGGCGAAGTGTGGAGGGCGGGACCGTAGAGTGTAAGGAGAGAGAGAGAGAGAGAGAGAGAGAGAGAGAGAATTTTGTATCCTTCTAAGATTTGTTGATTAGATTGCAGAAAAGTCTAATCCGTTTAAGACTTTCATTATATTTCGTTGGTTTCAGATAATCTTCAGGTAAAATTGTGGACGATGGTTGGTCTGTCGCTGTTTGGATTCCTTTGTATTCCTTTGTAATTCTTTGTATTCTTCCTTGTTTGTTCCCGAGGAGAGGTTCATTAGGAAGAGTGTAGAGGGCGGGTCCATGTAGTGTAGAGAGGGGGAATACGGTGTAGAGGGCGGGTCCATGTAGTGTAGGGAGGGGGAGTACAGTGAAGAGGGCGGGTCCATTATAGTAAGGGAGGGGGGGTACACTAGGTTCATTTTATCAAGCGTAATGAGACACCTTGCCTACCTTCCCCTCTACCCCTCCTCTGTTTCTACCTTCTTACTCCCTCCCCCCCCCACCTCGTACCCCCCCTGTCTCTACCACCTCCCCTAACCCCTCCTGCGTCTGCCTCCCTTCCTAACTTTACCTCGCTTCCTGTCCACCTGCTTTTGTCTCCCTTTCTACCCCTCAGCTCCTACCTTCCTTCCACCCTCACCACTTCCTCTCTGAACTCTCCTTTGTCTACTTCCCTTCCTACTTGCTTTCTTACTCATAGTCAGCTTGCTTTTCCCCCACGCCTTCCCCTTCCCTCTTCCCCCAATTCTTCCCCTGCCCTTTTCCCCCACTTCTTCCCCTCCACTCTGCTTTCCTTCTTCCTCATTTTCCCCCTGCCTTCCTTTACTAAGTTTCCTCCCTGTTTCATTTTGTTTCCCTCCCCATCTCCTTTTATTCCCCTCCCTGTCTCCCTTCTACCCTCCTCCTTCTTCCCCTCCCTTCTCTTCTTCTTCTATATCCTTCTCCCCTCCTCCTCCTTCCTCCCCCTTCTCCCCCCTCCTCCCTTCTTCCTACTTCTCCCCCCTTCTCATGACCTTCTTCACCCTCCTTCTCCCCTCCACCACCTTCTCCCCCCTTCCTTACTCCTTCCCCCCATCCCCCCTCCTCCTTCCTCTCCCCTCTTCTCCCCCGCCCCTTCCCCCCCCAACCCTCATTAGCCGTGCAAGGACATACTATCCCGCTTTGAGACTTCACATCCTCCTTTTCAGTGACCCTTTGCTCGCCTTCTTTTATCTCCATTTTTTCTTCCTTTTCCTTTGATCTCCCATTTTCTCTCCCTCTCTCTTCCTCCTCCCCTTTCCCCTCCTTCCCTCTTCCTCCCCACGTTCCCTGCTTTCTCCCCCCCCTCCCCCCAGACGGTCTTACCCTCCTTTCTTCTCACATTTTCTTTTGGCTATCTCGACACGATATCATTCAGCTCATGAGACTTTTCGAGCTGGAAGGGTTAGATAAAGCCTTCATTAACTCCTTTACAATTTAGATGCTCTCCAAAACTGAATGTAATCGTATGGTGACAGAAAAAATAATATAAATATAATTAACCTCGGGGTGCACGGGTTAATGGGTAATTCTGAACCTGTCCAGGGTTATAGAAAACGGGGTCTTTAAACAGTAACTAATGTAACCGTCTCCTTCATCATCGGGGAATATACTATACTCTTTTTACTTTACCTTGGTCTAAAATTGCCACCTTTTTCTCTTGAATGCTGAACTGTAGCAATGGATTAACACTGGAATATATTAGTCACGAAGAAGTGCTATGAAAAGGATGTAGAGTCGTAGCACTGTATTTTTCCTGAGCTATTTGGTATAGAGTGCAAAAGGACGAAAATTTGGGCCAAGTTAGGGTAAAAGGGTACAGTGCTACATCATTGTGCATCAGCGTTGAGTTAGCGGACTAAGGGAGGGGGGTGTTCTGTGCCTTCAGCTGCCAAAGGTCTCTCTCTCTCTCTCTCTCTCTCTCTCTCTCTCCGTGAATCCGCAGCATCCGGCCAATGTAACATTCATCTCGGGCCCAATTCAGTATTTTTTTTTTTTCGGGTACTGTGGATTGATTTGACTTATAAATGAAGAGGAAAGCGAGGAAGGTAACAGTATTTTTGGTGCTGTGTGTGTGTGTGTGTGTGTGTGTGTGTGTGTGTGTGTGTGTGTGTCATTAATGAGGTGGGGTCACGCAGCGCCTGATTACGCAGACATCGGCAGGCCACTCGAAGCTTAAAATTCAAAGTAATTAGCGGGAACGATGACATGATTAGGGATATGCGACGATGGTCATTATAGAAGCATCACTGAAAGCATGTCGGTGATGATTGGCCAGTCTGTATTTTTGAAGGTATCATTTTTACGTCCCAGAGTAGAGTATGCATTGAATGAGACACGGGATATGTAGAGGAAGAGAAGATTGCAGGAAACTATATATAGCATCATCTGTATTTTGTGTATACCTCAGTACTATAGTGTGGAATTTGGTACTCTAGTTGAAAAGAGATTGCAGCTGAATGGAATATAAAGAAACAAAAAAATGCAGCAAACTGTAGCAACAAGTAGCTTTTCTTCCTTGCACTTGCGTAGAGTGTTATTTGATGCTCCGCTTGATAAGAGATAGCAGCGGACCCGGAAACGAGGACGTGGATGACACATAATTTGGCCATCATCCCAGTTTAAGGATGCGAGAAATTAAGATCGTGGCGATATGATGCGTATGTACTGCGTAAAATGTGATGGTAAGTTTGATATAGGGAGACGCTGACCCTACTCAGTACAGTGACGGCTTTCATATAATATTTTTACAACTTGCAGACGATTTTATTCAGCTAGTGGAAGACCTGTTGTGGTTGCTGTATTTTTTGGTGCATAACCCTGGTCTGTCGGCCGAGTAAACCCATTTATCTCAGGTAAGCGACCGCATCTGTGAGGCAGTCCTACAGGTACAGTCTTTACTATCCAGTGTAAGGATCCAGCACCCCCCTTCTAGACAGCGCCTCACCAGGGTCGGATCAGTATCCTCCCCACAGCGAGGTGTAGGAAAATTCGAGGAGGTTTGGCTCCCGGTCGGACGCAGAAACTCGTCATCGTAGTGAAGGATTAACGATGCAGAAAATTAGACCCTCACGATATATTGTGTAGGTGCTGCGAAGGAGGTGGTGATGGACGTGATGACAGGCATTAACATGTTCAGTAAATCATTTGCTTAAGTGAAAGTGACGTCCTGTTGGTAGCAAGAAAAAAACAAAAAAAAAACCCACCCCATTGCATTGAATGAGTGGTATTTTTCATAGTTATTATCCTGGCATTATGACAGACACACAGACAGACACAGACACGGACAGACACACAAACAGAAAAATCGACCGACCGACCAACCGAGCGGAACTTGATTTAAAGCCCCGTACATGTCGTTGTGTGTGTGTGTGTGTGTGTGTAGTTAAAAAGACGTCATGGTAGTAAACATTAAAGATAAGCAATTCAGATTCCCCTGACGATAAGCAGTACGTGTGTTGAGTCACTTCCTTGATGAGACCGCTACTGTACCGGGAAGGACCGTCCCTCACGCATTATTGAATCTACCGGGAGAGAGAGAGAGAGGAGCGGGGGAAAGGGGTCACGTGAAAACTCGAAGTAGTGTAAGTTCTGTGTTTTGTTGTAGGTCGTGTGTGTGTGTGGCTTTCATTAAACGAGAGAGGTTTTTTGAGGTAAGAAAATTCATTTGGACAGCAATGAAAATAACTAATAATAATAATTATGAAAGTAATATGATAATAATAATAATAATAGTGATGATCATGATGATGATAGGGATGACACTGAAAATAATAGTAATAATAATCATTATCCGGACCTCCTTTCCCACCCTAGGGCAGGGTGAGGAGTGGCAACGTCCATAATAATAATAATAGTAATAATAATAATAATAATGATGAATGAACAAGTACATAAAATATCGGGTTAAAGGAAAGAAACACAGGTATCGTTTACGCCATTAATCTACGTTGACAAGGAGCTGTGTTGTAAGGTAAGCAGAATTCTCAGGTTGATTTTTCATATATACGCGGATATCCGGCTTGTATGTAGGATCTTGTGTGTGTGTGTGTGTGTGTGTGAAGAGAGTGTGATGAAGAGAGTGTGTGTATGTACGTCTGTCTTGCTGTAGGTGTGTTTGTTTGTGTGTATACTGTTATGTGTTTGGTTGTATGTTATGTTTTATGTGTGTTTATGTTACTGTGTGTTTACGTATTAATTCTTTGTTAGTATGACTGCCTTCCATCTAAAACAATTATTAGTTAGAGCCATTCTTGATTTGGCAGCTCGTTTTGTGTTGGTTTATGAGTAAGTCACGAGTTGAATCTCTCTCACTCTCTCTCTCTCTCTCTCTCTCTAAAGAATGACAATAATACATTTTTAGTTGTATTACACCTTTTCTTTTTTTCTCACCCCTCTTAAGACAACAGATATATCACTTTTCTATTTTTAAATGAAATAAACTTGTAGCGGAATTCACAGGTCATATCTCACTTCTCTGCCTTATTTCATGACAGCCTAAAATGTCAATCTTCATTATTTTGTTAGGAATTAAATCAGGTTAGATATTTTGCTAGGAATGAAATCGGGTTAGAGTTGAATTCCACCTCTTCTTTCCTCTCTCTCATTTGCATTTTCGTATGAGAGGTTAAAATGTTTCTCATGCATAGTGTGTTGAGAATTAAATAACCTTGGAATTTACTGATAGCTGAAAATTACCTGATGTACAGTAATTTTGTGTTCAGTAGTCTCAAGCTCAAAGTCAAAAATCAAAGAGATCTTTAGTAAGAAAGTAAGAGGGAATTTATGGTCGAAGTATTGCTTGAATTTTTCGTTTTTTGATTATCGAACATTCCATAGGCATTACGATTTTTTTTTAATAGTTAAACCCTTCACTACGATGACGTACCAGGATTTTTAAACGCAGGAGCATCTCTGTAAGCAACTCTGTCCCTTTGTCTCTTATTACCGATTTACCACAAACCACGCCACGCCACGCGACACCACACCACACCACGCCACACCCCTTCCCACACTAAACCACACCACACCCCACCAAAGGGCATTAACCGACGGGTCTTGAAGCTTCCGCATCTAATTCCATTGTACATGTTTTATTTTAACCACACAGACGTCAGACGGTTTTATTCACCGATTTTATTCAGCTCTAATACTACAGGAGTGAAGGCTGCATCTAACCCCACCAGTTCGTAAAAGCGTCCCTGAATCTAAATAAAATCGTCTGGAGGTAATGAGAACAAACAATACCCTTTTTACTCTAACTTGGCCTAAACTTGCCACGCTTCCATCTTAAATGCTGAGTTATAAAAGTAGTTTAATAATAGAATATGATGCTAGTCAAGAAGTGCCATGGAAAGGATGTAGAGCCATAGCACTGTCTTTTTCTGCCGCTGAGCTACGTGAATTAGGTTGCAAAAGGACGAAAATCTGGGCCAAGTTAAGGTAAAAGGAGTGTAGATCTGAAGGCTTTACTGATGAATAAATATATGTTTGGTCAGTTACACTAGACTTTGTTGATAGTTTTGGTAGAGGTGTGGCATTGTGAAGTGTGACAGTATGAGACGTGGTATTAGGTAGGTGTGCATAAGTGTGACAGTGTGAAGGGTGGCAGTGTAAAGTGTGCTGTAGGTGTGACAGTAACAGGTATGACTGAACAGCAGTGTGAGGTGCGGCAGTGTGAGATGCATGTGTAAGGTATGATGTGAAGTGTGGTATTGTGAGGTGTGGCAGTGTGAGGTATGTGTAAGATAGAGTCGTATGAAGTGTGGCAGTGTGAGGCGTGACAGTGTGAAATATGGCAGTGTGGCAGTATGATATAGGCAGTATGAGGTATGTATAATGTCGAAACGTGTGAAGTGTGGCAGTATATGGTGTGGCAGTGTGGTAGCGTGGTAGTGTTAGATGTGGCAGTGAAAAGTTTAAATGAGTTTTAATAGGGCCATACAGTATAGTGGGATGTGACTCTCAAAAATCAGTGTATAGTTAGTGATTGCTCAGAATTAACAAAGTAAATATTATCAGTCAGCAATATATCTAAACTTTGTCCTCTGTATGCTCGTAAAATTAATGTTTATGTTCGTAAAATTGTTTGTCTTGCACCCTTGATGTTGTGTGTTTTGCTTAGACTTGTATTGCATATTGTGTTTGATTGTTGTTGTGTTGTACATCTAGGGTCTTTTATGATTACTGTGTGGAGTGGATATGTGTGGGGGGGGGGGGATTGTGTGTGTGTGTGTGTGTGTGTGAGAAGGGAACAGAAAGATGAACAGCCAGACGGTGAATGAGTTAAAAAAAAAAAATAAGGTACTAGGAGAGAGAGAGAGAGAGAGAGTGTGTGTGTGTGTGTGTGTGTGTGTGAAGGGAACAGAAAGACAGACTATGAATGAGTGAAAAAAGATATAGTACTAGGAGAGAGAGAGAGAGAGAGAGAGAGAGAGAGAGAGAGAGAGAGAGAGAGAGAGAGAGAGAGGCCTTAATGGAGACGAATAACCAACATCTCAGCCAATTACCGAGATAAAGAAAAACAGGAAACGTAATTTTCTTCGTTATTTGTAATTATATAAAAACAAAATAATTTCCTGGAATCTTCAAGGATTTGGCGATTTTAGAAGCCTCAGAAAGCGGTGATGGCTGGTTAGAAATTTAGAAGTTAGGAAAGCGTGATATTTGGTGTATTATCCCGTACGTTAGTTTCAAAATTCGCAGTGTAAGCTACCATCATCATCGTCATTATCATTATTATCATTATCACCATCCACTCACTCGATGTAGTGCCGCTTGCGGGTGTCTGCCCTTTCCTTTCGTCCTTCCTTCCTTCCTTCCTTTTCTGTCTTTCTTTCCTTCATTCTTTTCTTGCCCTTCTGCCTACGGGTCACTTTACACTCCCTCATCCGTCTTTCCTTCATTCTTTCCTCTTCCTTCTGCCTATGGGTGACTACACTGAGTGACAAGCCAAATGGTTTCCTGTACACCGGGAAACCATTTACTACGCTGGGTGGTAACCATATAACCAAATTATGGCGCCTGGTGGTTTAGAGGGTAATTACGGCGCTCCAATCGAATTGAGCCGGTGAAGGTTTATATCCGGGGGTTGGTTGGGGTTTATTGCTCACGTAATGCCACTCAGGGACGAGAGAGGCTGGTCACTCATCTTAAATATCAGGACCAACTTGCCCAGCCCCGGGCTCCTACGCTCCTCATGGGGCAACATAGGATTGGATGATGGATGGATCGCCATATTTATCCACGTCATCCTCATCCTCATCATCATCATCATCATCATCAAGCAAACAGACCAGAGAGCAGGCATGAAAGCAGGTACAGAGACAGCCAAGACAGAAAAAAGAATAATAATTCAAGCAAGCATAGCAGGCATGAAAGCAGACACGCAAACAGGCAGAACGACGCAAAGATAGCAGACATGGAAATAGGTATAAAAACAAACAGGACAGCAGGAAGAAAAGCAGAGACTCCAAACCAACAGGAATATAGGCAGACAAAACATTTAAAAAAGCAGGAATATAAGCAGACAAAACATTTAAAAAGCAGGAATATAAGCACACTAGATATAAGCCGTAAAAGCAGATGCAGAAAGTGCCAAGATAGCGAGCGTGGAAGCAAGCAGGCAAGTAGGCAGGGAAGCAGTTGAGCAGAGGCATGCAAGTCCTACGTGGTGGTGGTTGTGGTGGTGGTTATAAATAGTGGTTGTGGTAATGGTGATAGTAGTGGTGATTTTGATGGTGATGGTAGTATTGGTACTGAATGTGATGCAGGTAGTAGTAGTAGTAGTGATGGTGTGGTGGTGGTGATGGTGATGGTGGTGCTGGTGATGATAATGACGGTGGTCCTGTTATCATGCTTGGCTTAGTGGAGAGTTTCGTTCTTTTTCAGTATATTTTCTACAGCTTAGTGGTGTAATAAGACAATACTACGGCTCTATTCCTTCTCCTAATGCCTTTACGTGACGGGCACCATATTCTTGCGTTAATCCCTTGTTACAGCTCAATACTTATAAGGAGGGATGGCGATTTTAGGCCAAGTTAAAACAGAGAGTATAGTAGTAGTAGTAGAGGTGGTAGTGGTATTAGTAATGATAGTAGTGATGATGGTGATTGAAGGAGCTGTAGTGGTGGTGAAGGTGATAGTGATGGAAGTGGTGGTGATGGTGGCAGTAGTGGTAACAGAGGTAGTGGTAGCTAAGTGGTAGTAGTAGTAGTAGTAGTGGTGGTGGTGGTGGTAGTGTGGGTTGCATGCGCCTCCCCAGCCCTCATAACCGGGCGAGAGTGACAATTATTATAGCGTTTCTCGACCCACGCTCCTCAAGCCTGCCTGGAGCATGACAAGGACGCCCGTGTGTGTGTGTGTGTGTGTGTGTTTAATGATTTTATTACCACCAGACGATTTTATTCCTGTTGCCGCCTCAGAGTCTTTCCTGATTCTGGTGTTTTTTTCTCATCGTGTTTTAATATTCAGCTGTTTGTGGTTATATTCCTGCCTTTTTAGCTTTATTTTGGGGTTTCTTTTGCTACAGGCAGCATATGAGAGCTTAGAAGTTGACGCAGCAAGTTATTCATTTATTTATTTATTTATTTATTTATTTATTTATTTATTCATTCATTCATTCAACAGGGTCACCATCATCATCGCCGCCTTCTTCGTCATCATCATCATCATCATCATCATCCACCACCACCGCCTCCGCCGCCTTCATCATCTTCATCATCATCACCATCATCATCATCATCATTCTGCTGCCATACACGATTATTCTCTACTCTTGATTGTTTTAGCCCGCTCATTATACTCACCTTTCGACAAACAATGCTCAGAGAAATCAATATTATGCTCATTATGATTCAAAGCCTCCAGTCTGAGAATATATAAACTATGCTCACTTAACACCATCACTTTGAGAATACTGTACTTTCCTGCTATCTCCTGACGATTTTACTCAGCTTTGAATAGATTTTTCGAACTGGAGAGGGATTAATGTAGCTTTTTATTAATTTTAACTTTGAATAGATGTTTTCTTATAGCTGGGCGACTTGCATATACCTTTCATTAATTTTCAGCTTTGGATTTTTCGAACTGAAGAGGGATAAATATATCTTTTTGAGGAATAAATGTAGCATATTAATTTTAACTTTGAATATTTATATATATTTTTTTAGCTGGATTTAGATATAGCTCTCATGTAGTTCGGCTAGAGGCTTTTCGAAATGTCTGGGTTCGATGGAGACTTCATTTATTCCTCCCCCCCTAAAAAAAAAAAAAAAATCGAGGCTTAAAAAAAATCGCCTGGAAATAACAATAAGCGCTAATATTCCGCTAATTTTCAGCTTTAGGGGACGGTACTGGGAAACTTAGCAAATTAAAGGCGTCCCTCGTATGCATATTTGTTTTTTTATTTTATTATATTTTATTGTATTTATTTTATTTCATTGATTTATTTTATTGTATTTATTTATTTGCTTGCTCATCATAGACTAAGAAAAATTAATCCCTTTGGTACGTGAGGGCCTTATGTTGGTTCAGGAAGCTCCCTAGTACCTCTTCTTTAGCTATTTATTTTTAGGTATGGCTGGTTAATGCCCATTTAAACGTCGTATAACCAGAGTATGGCGATATTAGAATTATTTATAACACGGATATGGTCAGTAAGTTATATTAACCAAAATAAGTCGCACAGGTAAAGGCGTTACGGAGCTCCCTCTTCCGACGAGAATACGTGTCTTATCTTTTTACCCCAGACGATTTCTTCATCTTAGGAGGGAAATTAGTAATCTTTTATTCAATGTTCAAACTCTCTCTCTCTCTCTCTCTCTCTCTCTCTCTCTCCATTATACCAGGAAAAGCCAGTATACCTCTTAATTGCCCCGGCTTGAAGATGAGATGTTGAGATAATTTGTATATATAACCAAAAATAACCTTCAGATCAAAATTTTAATATATTTTTTTTCCTGCAGTTGGGCTTCGTATTATACTCTTTAAAAAATCAGAATTTTAAAGATTTAAAAAAAATAAGCCAGAGTTTTAAGGATCAAAATTAAAAAAAAAAAGAAAAAAAGAAAAAGAAAAAAAAAAGAAAAGTCATAATTTTCAGGAAAAAAAAGGTAGAGTTTTAAGGATCCAATGTTGATTAATTTTACACAATTTTTTTAACTGTGTGGATCAATTTTACGTTTTTTTTTTCGACGGTATTGATCAATTTACGAACTTTTTCAACGGTATGGATCAATTTTATTTTTTTTTTTTCAACTCTATGGATCAATTTTTCGTTCTTTTTCAACGGTATGGATCAGTTTTACGTTCTTTTCAACGGTATGGATGATTTACGTTCTTGTTCGACGGTATAGATCATTTTACGTTCTTTTCTAACGGTATGGATCAATTTTACGTTCTTTTTCAACGGTATGGATCATTTTACGTTCTGTTTCCATGGTCTTTTCAACGGTATGGATCAATTTTACGTTCTTTTTCAACGGTATGGATCAATTTTACGTTCTTTTTCAACGGTATGGATCAATTTTACGTTCTTTTTCAACGGTATGGATCAATTTTACGTTCTTTTTCAACGGTATGGATCAATTTTACGTTCTTTTTCAACGGTATGGATCAATTTTACGTTCTTTTCAACGGTATGGGTCAATTTTACGTTCTTTTCAACGGTATGGATCAATTTTACGTTCTTTTTCAACGGTATGGATCAATTTTACGTTCTTTTCAACGGTATGGATCAATTTTACGTTCTTTTCAACGGTATGGGTCAATTTTACGTTCTTTTCAACGGTATGGATCAATTTTACGTTCTTTTTCAACGGTATGGGTCAATTTTACGTTCTTTTTCAACGGTATGGGTCAATTTTACGTCTTTTCAACGGTATGGATCAATTTTACGTTCTTTTTCAACGGTATGGATCAATTTTACGTTCTTTTTCAACGGTATGGGTCAATTTTACGTCTTTTCAACGGTGTGAATCAGTTTTTACACTTTTTAATTTTACACACGCTTTTTAACACTTTACTCTCACACTTTATAACATTTTACATTTCCATTTTTTTTTTTTTACACTTTTTACACCTTTTACCCTTTTTTAAAAATTTACACACCTTTTTTACACACTTTTTCAAAAGTATGGATCAATTTCACGTCCTTTTTCAACGGTATGGGTCAGTTTTTCATACTTTTTCAACGGTATGGGTCAGTTTTTCATACTTTTTCAACGGTATGGGGCACTTTTTCATTCTTTAAAAAGTTACTAATAAATGTCCATATACTTTTTACAACTCCCGCCTTATGGCTGAATATTTTTTGACTGCTTTTCTTTTTTTTTTTCTTGTCTTTTTTTTCCCACTCGCTGAAGGAAATTTAACCATCTAATGCCTGATTTAAGGATCCTGGGTTTCCTTATTGATTTATTTTCCGTATTACACCTTATTTTTTTTCCATATGAGTATTTGTGTGTGTGTGTTGAGTCTCATCTTTATTTTCATCAGTAATATACAAAGGAATATTAAGGTGCGACAGGCATAAATAAATCGCTACGGAAAATTTGCTACCCAGCCTCCCGTTCCGACTAGAAGAGAGAGAGAGAGAGAGAGAGAGAGAGAGAGCCTTCTGGTGGGGTAGTTTGCTCCTCAAGTTAGTTTTTTTTTTTAATTTGTTTTTCCAAGTCAGACTGCTCAAAAATATAAGCAAAAAAGTGACTGTAATTTTGGCTTAAGTAGTTTGTAGTTTTTTTTTTTTTTTTTTTTGGGGGGGGTGATTATAGTGAATTGTAGAGAAAATGTATGGTACTCTCTCTCTCTCTCTCTCTCTCTCTCTCTCCCTCTCCCATGTACTTTCTCTTGTTCTTAAACCCTCTGACATTGATAATAGTAAACTTATCTCTATTTTATTCTTCCTACTACCAAACTAGGCTATTTTTTTAAATTTTGTTTCCACCAGACGATTTTCCCAAGCTGAGAAGGTGAGAGTCTGGTCACCTGAAAATTAAACCCCTCCGTCACTAGCTTTTTCTTAAACATTTCTTGCAGGTAAATAATAGTAACATAATCGTCTTCTTCCTTCTCCCTCCTTGCCTTTTATCCCTGGCTCTGTTTATATATATTTACCTGTGCTTATTTAATTATATGACCATCAGGTAGTGTGGGATTAGGGAGGGGAAGAGAGGAAGGGGAAGAGAATGGATGAGTGGAGGGGAGAGAGGAGAGGGAGAAAGAAAAGAAGGGCAGAGAAGAAAGAGGGAGAATAGAGAAGAAAGGGAAAGATGCAGTTAGACTGAAGAAGAGAAGAGGAAGAAGAAAGGAAGAAAGGGGATGAGAGTAGATGAGAGAAGGGAAGAAAAGAGAGAGGGAGATAAAGAAAAAGAAGGGAAGAGAAGAGAAAGAACGGGAAAGATGAAGACAAAAAAAAAAAAAGGAAGAAGAAGGGAAGAGAGGGAAATATAAGGAAAATGAGGAAAAATGTAGATGAGAGGAGGAAAGAAAGGAGAGAGGGAGAAAGATAAGAAGGGAATAGGAGAGAGTGGTATGAAAAATAGGGGAGAACGGGAAACACGGAGGTAGACTGAAGGGAAAGAGGAGAGGAAGAAGAAGGGAAGAAAGGAGAGTAGGGAAAGGGGAAGAGACTAGATGAGAGAGGAAAAGAGAGAGGAAGAAAGAACAGAAGGGAAGAGAGAGGAAGGAAGAGGAGAAGAGAAAATGAAAGATGGAGGGAGACGGAAGAGGAGGAGGAGAGGAAGAAAGGAAGAGAGGGGAAGAAAATGGGAAAGGGGAAGGAAGAAGGATAGGGAAAGACCGTGGGAGGGGGAGTAAAACGAGGAGAGCAGGAAGAGAGGAAAGGAAGGAAGAAAATACGGAAGAGAGGTGGAAGAGGGGAGGGACGATAAGAGGGACAAATACTAAAGAGAAGAAAGTGGACAGGCAAGAGAGGGGAGGGGGAAGAGAAAGAGATGGGGCAGATGAAGAGGGAAGGGGAAAAAGGGCTAGTGAAGGGAAAAGACAAGAGAGGAGAGAAAGGAGAGGCAGGAGTGTGTGAGAAGGAAAGAGTAATATTGGTTTGAGGAGGAACTTATAAGTCTTAAGGAGCAGGAGTTATAATGGTTAAGAGGAGTTATAATGGTTTTGAGAGAGAGAGAGAGAGAGAGAGGCGTGAAGAGTAGCCACTAATGTTCCTCTTGGACAAAACAGGTGCATGACTCGTGGAAATAAAAGGACTACCACCTCCACATTCCTTTCCCGTCACTCCTTTATGGCTAGTGTGTGTGTGTGTGTGTGTGTGTGTGTGAAACCTTTGCGTGACGTGCCTCTGTGTCTGTACTACCTGTGTCTATAACGGGGTGTGATAAAGCCTCTCTGTGTGTGGATAAAATAACTCCCATATATAACTGTAACAGACGAGTGAGAAATCCTTTTTCTCATAAAGGGACAGTGTTCATAAAGCCGTAATCTTGACAGGTGAAACTGTTTTTATTACGCAGACACATTCTACCACCGCATTGGAGTCTAGATAGTGCCTTTCACAGAACCTTAAATAAATATAAGCCGAAATCGGAACCGCTGTTGTCAGAATTCCTTATAACATCGAGTGACAGTAAGGTCGTTGGAGAGAAAGTGACAAATTTAGGCTAATCGTCCCAGCGTTTGTCAGCTGTGCACCATCAGCGGAATCACTATGAGTTCAGTTTTGTCAGCGAAATCACCATCTATCCAGTTTTGTCAGCGAAATCACCATCTGCCCAGTTTTCTCTCCCTCTCTCTCTCTCTCTTTCTCTCTCTCAACTAGCAGGGAAGACCAAATGAACGTCTGGTGGCCTAGTGGGGTACGGCGATCCAACCGGATGCGGCCTGTACGGGACTGCATTCGGGGGCTGGTTGTGGTTTAGTGTTCGTAGTATGGCACTCAAGGGATAACAGTTGGTAATACCCTGGATGTCTGGACTAAGTAACCTAGAGTCCCGGGTTCCCACGCTCCTGAGAGAGAGAGAGAGAGAGAGAGAGAGAGAGAGATGGGGTGTAAACGAAAGACAATATCGACTAACACTTGCGGTACAAGGATAGACAGTATTGGTTGTGTGTGTGTGTGTATGTGTGTGTGTGAGAGAGAGAGAGAGAGAGAGAGAGAGAGAGAGAGAGAGAATTCAACATACTTCCCATCTGCTGAACCCACATCCTCACTAACCCTTTATCTGTGTACCTGAATGTACACACACACACACACACACACACACACACACACACACACACACACACACACACACAGCCTATCCTTGTCCTGTAAAATTAATGTTAACCGATATACTCTCTCTCTCTCTCTCTCTCTCTCTCTCTCTCTCTCTCTCTCTCTCTCTCATAAACAAAGTGTCAGTCTGTCCACCACTTCATTACGACGATATCAATCAAACATTACATTCAATTTACCTTCAAACAATTCCATTAAGCTAACGAAAGATCAGCTTGTGCAGGTTTGAGAAATATTGTTAATTATCTGAGTCAAGAGAATTATTGAATGTGGTTGCTTTGGTTTGTGAATTAAGTTTATTACTGTGATGAATTATTTGCGTTTATGCACACTGTCGGTTGTATTATGCCATTGTGTGTGTGTGTGTGTGTGTGTGTGTGTGTGTGTGTGTGTGTGTACCTTATTGTCACTGTCTGTTCGCGTGTGCATGTGCGTTTGCGTGGGCGACTGACACAGTTTTTTAAGTCTGCGAGGTTCACGTCACTGTTTTTGCATAAGAATTTGCAACAAGTGACCTCGCTGCGTCCTTCCTGTCACCACCAATCCTGCCGGTGTCGTGCTGTCATCATCATCATGGCTAATCCCGGCTGTTATCGTCAGATTTAAAGTGAGAGTTGGTAGTGTGTTCATTTAATGCTTCCCAGTGCTCGCTCTGTTTAGTAACACACACACACACACACACACACACACACACACACACACACACACACACACAAATATAGTCATTACAACACTTCTGTTTTCACATGCATCCCTCCTCCAACAGACATCCCTGGCCCCCTCGAACTTCACTAAAAGTGTGGCTACTTTTCCTCCGTAGAGGGTAGGATTGTCATCCAGTGCTCCTGTTGTGACTTACAAACATAATTTAGTACATACATTCATGCATACTTTAAAGTTATTTATATATTTCTACCAATATCTCATATATATATATATATATATATATATATAGATATATAGATATATATATATATAGATATATATATATAGATATATATATATAGATATATATATATATCATATATATATATATATATATATATATATATATATATATATATATATATATATATAATGAAACGAAGCTTTATCACATACAATTGGATTTTCTTTATTTCGTCCTTTGGCACACAGTGCATCACCAGCTTCGTCGAAGCATTTGATTTGCATTGTAATTCCATCAGTAATCACGCTGTGTGCAAGGAGCTAAATGAGCGCTTTTCAGGGAACCAACTTGCCATCAACAGTGTCCTCACCGCGCAACTTAGAACCAAAATTTTGGGAGCAGTGTTTCTCATGTCGCTCTGGAGTGTAAGATAATGTCCCGCTCGGCAAAATTAGTTTCTCAGAAGTTTGTCCATGTCAGAACGCTGGCGAGTTTATGTATTGATCTAGGCTGCCCTCACCTCACTTCCCTTCACCTTTCCCTCCTTTACCTCTCCTCACTCTCCTCACGTTATGTCACCTCCCTCACCTCGCCTTACCTTTCCCTCCCTGCTTCACACCCCCTCCATCACCTCACTTTACCTCTTTCCCCTCCCCATTTCACCTTCCTCTCCATCAGCCCTTCTCATTTTCGTCTCCTTCCCTCCCGTCACACCCCTTCCTTCTCACCTCTTTTGTGCCTCTCTCTCCCCTCATCACCTCCCTCCCTTCACCTCCTTCCCATCACCTTCCCTCCTGTCCCTCACCTCACCTTACCTTACCTCACCCCATCATCTCACCCCGTTTCTTATTCCCTTATGTCGAACCTCTCCCTCCTCCCCCTTCAGTCACCTCTCCTTTCCCTCACTTTTACCTCTCCCTTTCCTCCTTTCACCTGCTCTCGCCCCCCCCCCCTTCCAATTGCCCTCCCTCAACAGCCTTCCTCCTGCCTCCCTTCCCCCCCCACCCCATCCCATCCCCCTTGATCCTGAAGGTCACCACTTGTTGACTCCTCTCCACTCCATTGCACTCCACAGTGTTGCTCCAGGGAAGGTGTTGCTTTCTAGACCTCTTCAGCGCACGGCCTCATTTACTTCAGTCCTGCTAGTTCTTGACGATTTTATTTATCTTTGTAAGGATTTCTTGCGATGAGGAGGCTGCCTTCTTCCTTTTTAAATGCTTTCTGCCATCAGGTTGTTTTATTTCCCTTAAGATGTGTTTCGCGTTATCAATCTTTCACCAGCTGTCTTAATCTGTGAGAGATGGCCACAAGGGAATCGCCTCCATGTCGCCTTGTTTCCTGCAAATAGTCTGCCCTCTCTCTAACTCACCCCCCACCTCTCTCTCTCTCTCTCTCTCTCCACCCATCCTTCCATCTTTTCCTCGGTCTCCCCCTTCCTCACCGTCTCTTCGCCTCATTTACATAGTTTTCAGGTCAGTCTCATTCTCAGTCATCTTCACATAGGCAGACTATCTCAAAATACTTCACCTGATACTTTATAGGAATCTCATAATGAAGGAATAAAATACCTGGCCTTGAGTTAATTAGCACCTAACAAGCAGGTAATATAAAGGTGAGTGAGTCCTGGCCTGTCAATTATCAACCTTTCCAGCACTGGTACGTAAATTTAATTATACTCTCGCTATTGACCTGCGAGATTACTTTGTTCAGCTTGGGACAGGTAGCGAGTCATGAACGGATGATTAAAAGCTGTGTCTGACCCATCTAGTTAAAATTCTCAGTTGAATAAAATCGTCTGGAGATGGTGATCATATAATAAATAATACGTCGAGTGTAGAAGTAAAGCCTTTCAATACAGTGACCTACTTTATTTTTTCACTCATCAAAGACCTTATTTATGGATGGAAAGACCTCTTCTTGACGGTATTATAGGTTTTTCTTGCTGCCACCAGACGATTTTATTTAAGATGGGCAACGTGTAAGGAAGGGTAAGAAATTTCTACTTGAACCCCTTCAGTACGATGACCAGTATTTGCTTTACCACTAGTCCAGTTTTCTTAAGAAAGGGATTGACATTTATATTTTATTCTTACCACCATCACAGGACTGTATTTATATTAGGAAGGGCATGTTGTTTTGAAGGGATTAGTTACATCACAGGTATTGGCCCTTTCCACGCAGTAACGCCATTTACTTTATTGTTTTTACTACCTATGTCTTTATCTGAGGAAGGCCCTGTAGTAGTGAAGGGGTAAATGAAGACTATTTTTCCCAACGAGTTCGAAAAATCTCTCCTAAGATGAATAAGGCCGTTTGAAGATAACAAAATTTGAGAGAGAGAGAGAGTGATTGTAGGGAAGGGCTCATTTAGCCAGGAACGTGCGAGTAATAGTAAAATCTCCAGCGAACTGAATAAAATCGACTGGAACTAGTGAAATATATGTCATAGATGTGTTATACCTGGATCATATTATAAACAGTTTTCACGTGAGGGAACTGGGCCACTCACATAAGCATCAATTCTTGGTTACATGAAATTCGATACGGCTTATGTATGAGATAGGAATGATTTTTCTTGGTTACTAGTCAAGTTTCCCCTTCAGTCTGACTACACTTGGCCATCAGCTGAAATGAAAGGAGTTGAGGGATGTGTCAAATGAGATTAAGGACGTTGTAGTAATTAATTTTAAACACTTGGATCCGTGGTGATGGTTGGCAGTGTACAATTGGAGACAAAAATTAGTGTAATACTCTTCTAATTCTCACATTTCCTTCGCTGCCTAATATTTCTAAGCTGAGAGAGGCTCCTTGGTATGTTCCTCTGCCCTAAATTTCACCCCTTCTAACTCTCACTTTCATCTGCTGTCTAATATTCCTGAGACAGGCTTCTTGGCGTGTCTCTTTGCCCTAATATTTCCCCTCTTGGACATGACTTATGTTTCTCTGCTGCCTAATATTCGTGAGAGAGGCTCCGTGGTTTGTTTCTCTGCCTTGATACTTCGCCACTTAGACAGAACTTGGCACATTCCTCTGCTGGCTAATATTCCTAAGCTGAAAGAGGCTTGGTATGTTTCTTTGTCCATACATGATTCAGTCCTTCGATACAATGATCCGGGGATGAAAGTACGGAAATGCCCAAGGTTTTAAGCAGACATAGGGAAATTTAGTGGGTAAACATTTGTCCTTCGCTGTACTTTTATTTGCAAGCTTCAGTATGCAGTATATGACATCATTGACAAACTTCAGTATATGACAACATTGACAAACTTCAGTAAGCAGTATATTACATCATTGACAAACTTCAGTATATGACAGCATTGACAAACTTCAGTAAGCAGTATATGAGAACATCGAAGACGGGTTTTATGACAAGCTGCACACACACTCACACACACACACACACACACACACACACACACACACACACACACACACACACACACACACACACACACACACACACACACACACACACACACACACACACACACACACACACACACACACACACACACACACACACACACACACACACACACACACACACACACACACACACACACACACACACACACACACACACACACACACACACACACACACACACACACACACACACACACACACACACACACACACACACACACACACACACACACACACACACACATTCATTCATTCATTCATTCTTACTGTCTCTAAGTCCATTATTTTCTTCCCCCTAGAGAGAGAGAAAGACAGACAGACAGAGAGAGTAGCGTCGAGTAGAGTTCTGATTTCTCCACTACAACGGGTCTCGCCTAACAAATAAAACTTATGGCTATTAAAAAAAAAAAACATTAAACATGAAAAATTTCGTCATAGAGGTTTATAATTTTAGACCTCAGTGCTACAACTTCCAATAGGGTAACCATAAATACGAAATTATAGGGTGGTAATGGTAGTAATTGTATGGTAATTTGTATGGTAATTGTGTAGCCAGTGTGAGGTAATTTATTGGTTTTGTCATTACGTGTCGTGCTATGGCAGAGTTAGGTCACTCGATATTGCGTTCTGACCCTGCGACACAGTTAGCTTCGTGTGTGTGTGTGTGTGTGTGTGTGTGTGTGTGAGAGAGAGAGAGAGAGAGAGAGAGAGCTGTGGAATGCTGTGTGTGTGTGTGTGTGTGTGTGTGTGTGTGTGTGTGTGTGTGTGTGTGCGTGCGCGCGCGCGTTCTTTGTCACCATTGATAAGTAAATAGAATCACAACTTAACCTCCGACATATTCCCCCTCTTAATAACGTTCATGATTCACACACACACACACACACACACACACACACACACACACACACACACTTTTCATTCTATCCAACACAGCCCTTCATCACTTTTACACCTAAAATTTTTTCAGTTGTCCGGTGCACCTTAACACTCACGCTCCTGCGACTCACTCTTAGCTGAATAAATATCGCCTGGTATTAGGTGGAATAATATACTAGAGTTTTCCCAGGCATGAGAGGGGTAATGGTGACAGTATTAACGCTCTTGGGCACCTAGAACTTGAGTCGTGTGCTTAAATCTGAAATCACAAAGTGAGATGCAAGCCATTTTTTTTTTAAGTGCATGACGATGATGGAACGCATTTGGTCTTCCTGTGTGGTTGCTGACTGCGTTCTGTAAAATGGGATGCAGGCTAACCGTACCTATTAACCACAGGTGCTCTATAAATGACCTTCAGTATTTAGGGGTTTGCATTTCACTTCTGGATTTCAGGTTTAAGCATAAGACCTTTTTTCTTAGCTTAATATTCCCGTCTGTACCGTGGCTAGGAAGACGGGAGGTGCATGAGTGATGGGGATTCATTCATATTCCGGGATTGGCTCTCGGCTTAGGGTACTTTTGGAGATTTGCAGGCCTCGTATTTCGACGGGTTATCTCGCTGAACATCCATTTGTCATTAAAAGGGGCGGGGGGCAGCTCCTCTCTTGAGGCTCTTATTGATGCGCCTTTTTGTGTGTGTATTGGTCTAGTATAGATGAAAAACATTTACGTATAAAGTCATATTGAGGAAAAGCATAAGATTTTTACAGATAGATAGATAAATAGATAGATGGATGGATGGATACACAAATAGCTAGTGGGATGGATGGATGAATGGATTGTTAATGACATTCATAAATCGACAGTTTCTGTTGAATATATATATATATATATATATATATTTTTTTTTTGAAAGAAGAATGTTGCCCGGAATGTTCACTTTCCACTTCATAATATCATTAAGAATAATTTTCTAAAATCTTGGTGTCAGAGCAATGCCCTCATTTCTGTTTTATTCTTACCAGCCATTAAAAATCTTATCCTGTAAGGAGCTTCAGCATTTTTTAAAGTCCTACTATACACACCATCTCTCCTTTTTGCCGTGACCCACGATACCACACACAACAGGCCACTCCACACCGCGGGCAGTTTGTGACGCAGACTAAGTGAACCTTGGCATGTCGCTGTATTTATGACCAAAGTATAGTCCGGCCGCTGGGAAAGTCGGTAGCGCACCCATGTGTGTTTGACCCGGCTGTGTGAGACAGGGTCGTGTGTCCTGGTATGAAGAGGGGTCGTTGGAAAGGGTCATGTGTCGTGGGAAGTTGGAACGGTCATGATTGTGTCGTAGGGAGAAGAGGGGTCATTGGTGAGAGGGTCGTTTGTCTCGGGAAGTTGAAGAGAGGTGGTCGTGTGTCGTGGAATGAAAGGGGTCGTTGGAAAGAGGGGTTGTTTGTCGTGGGAGGAAGAAGGGTCAATTGGGAGGGTCTTGTGTCTTAAGGGGTCGTTGGAGGGGATCGTGGGAAGAAGAGGGGCCATTGAAAAGAGGGTCGTGTGTCGTGGGAAGAAGAGGGGTCGTTGGTAGAAGGCCATGTGTCGTGAGAAGGAGAGGGGGTCATTGGAGAGGGTCGTGTGTCGTGGGAAGGAGAGGGGGTCGTTGGAGAGGGTCGTGTGTCGTAGAAAGAAGAGAGAGTTGTTGGTTACTGAGTGGGATGGATATTGAGAGAGGTCTTGTTAGTCGAGGTCCCCAGTATGGATTATATTTATGAGAGAGAGAGAGAGAATTTGCTTTGCTCATATAAACCTTCTCTTCTCAAAAAAGGGCATCAGTTGACGGGACATGTAAATTCTCACTCATTTGCGTCTCAGAGTATAGCCAACTAAAGGAATGCCATTTGAGCAGAACACAACCCTTCCCTGCTATCACTGGCATCCCTACGCAATATTTCCGCCTCATGACATCACTCACTCCTCAAGGGTCTGTCTTCGGTAATTCATGAACGAACGTTGATCTGTAGCATAGTAACTCTTGCCCCTGATTGGCGGAGGTTGGAGTTATGTCTTCCTCTTCGTCCTTCTTAATTCTTTTTCTCCTCCTTTTCTTTTTCCTCTTCCTCTTCTGTTTTTCTTCTTGCCCCTGGTTGACGAAGATTGCAGTGACGTGTTCTTCCTCTTGTTTCTTATTTTTCTTTTTCTCATCTTTTTTCTTCTTCCCCTTCCTTTTTCTTCTTTCTTCTTCTTTAAGCATTATCCATTCGAGAGAGGAATTGTTTGTTGACTCAATCTAATGAAAATTTTACCGCCCGTGTAGCGTTTTAGCAATTTTTTCTTGTGTCTGTGCTTGTCTGTCAACCTGTCTCTTTTTCTGGCTGTTTGTTTGCCTGTCTCTCTTGCTGTTTGTATGTCTTATAAACCTGATTATTTGGTGGGTGGTAGTTGTTGACCTTATCTGGCTGAAGTTCAATTATGGGTCTTGTGTCAAAGGTCAAGGTCACTGGAAGGAAAAGAAATCTACCCTAGGCGAGTGATTACCCTTGTTAAAGAGCAGTTAAATGTAATTGCCGTTGTTACGAATGGGCGATTTTATTCAGTGTAGAGAAGACCTTTTGTAGCGATAGGACTGGAAAATATTAGTGTCCAATATTACACACACACACACACACACACACACACACACACACACACACACACACACACACACACACACACACACACACACACACACACACACACACACACACACACACACCTCATACAGTACGCTTTCTTCACTCAAGCTAATCACACTACTATCACTCCATTAGCACGCGAATTGGAGTGTACTTGCACGCTGCTGTATTTTTCGCTGTACTTGACCTTAGTACTCTATGTACAAGTCATTTTCTGCTTCCTTTGTACTCTCTTATTGTAAATTGTCTTGTAAATCGTATTGTACTTTCAAACTGCTAAGAATTACACCATGACCTCTTCATTATATTGTAGTTAATTTTATTTGTGTTATTTTCATCATTATTAGTAGTATTAGTATGGTTGTCGTTGTTGCTGTTATTATTATTATTATTATTATTATTATTATTATTATTATTATTACCACCATTTCATTTATGCTATGTCCTGAAGTTTTCATTCTATCTACAAGACTTTTCGTACTTGATGAGCTGAAACCTGTCATTAAAGGAATATATTTAACGAGGTTCTCTTAAGCTGAATAAAATAGTTCAGAGATAACGAGTAGATAGAGAGATAAATAAAGAGATAGAGATAAAAATAAATAAAGGCATGGTATAGAGGGTTAATGTTTCAAAGGTACTTAATCACTTCACCACGATTACTTATATTTTCATGTTAATCAGGTCACCACCAGTTAATCACACATTCAGCCTGGGAGAGAAATGGGGCTAATGAGGGCTTAATGGGGTTAATGATGGGTTAATGGGGTTAATGAGGGCTGTCTAACCCCTTCAGTTCCAAATGCCCCTCCCCCAAGCCGTATTTAATTATGGGGTAGCAGGAGAAATAAAAATAAACACGCACTATTCCCGACTCTATATTGACCTCGCTGCCTTACGATAAATAGCAAGACAGTGAACGATAACTTTTGAAACTTACTGATGTTGTCTTCGAAACGCAACAGGCTTTTCAGAATGTTGTGGAAGAGTTTCGTAATTCTTCGACCAGAAAGTGGAGTGATATTCCTGACCACAACTGTACACACTCATTTTAACTAAGCGTGAAATTCTCTCTCTCTCTCTCTCTCTCTCTCTCTCGAATGCTGAGCTATAGCAAGAGATTAACGCCAGAATATGGAGCAAGTCACGAAGAAGTGCGTTGGGAAGGATGTGGAACCGTATATTGCTAGTCACGAATAAGTGCTATGGGAAGGATGTGGAACCGTATAGTGCTAGTTACGAAGAAGTGCTTTGGGAGGGATGTAGAACCGTATAGTGCTAGTCACGAAGAAGTGCCATGGAAAGGATGTAGAACCGTATAGTGCTAATCACGAATAAGTGCCATGGGAAGGATGTGGAACCGTACAGTGCTAGTCACGAAGAAGTGCAGTGGGAAGGATACAGAGTGGCAGTTTTCCTTCATTCTGGCATTGAGTTACGGGAAATTGGCTGCAGAAGGACGAAAATTTTGCCAAGTGAATGAACTACAATCGGGTTTAAGGAGAAAATCCTACCTTTCACCTAATATTAATTAACTTCCTTCAGGTGGCAGTACTTAAAAAAAAAAAAAAAATCCCACTTCTCGCGTACTAGTGTCCTCTTCAGTCACCTGTTGCCAAATATTTCTTTCATTCGTCGGACATTAAGCTTGCAAAGAATTCCTGACGCGTGTTTGTGGAAGGTGATGTGATTTATTCATTGTCACGATCCCACTGATTCTGGATCTGTTCCCCCCACCCCCCGTCTTTCTGCCTGTCCTGCATATTTACGGCAGTGGGGTATACTTCCTGGGGAAATTGTGCGTTTAATTCTTTGAGGATGAAATGAAATTTTTTGCTGCGTCTCTTTACATTGAGGCAATTATCAGAATATGTATAAAAAAGTATAATTGATGGTGTACTCGGTCTTGCAGTAGACTAATTAGAAATAAGAATACAGTTATTTTTTTATCTTTACGACCCTACCTTTCCCCCATAGGAGGTCTGGATAATGATGATGACTAAAATGCTGGAAAGTATTTAGCGATCAACTACCGATTTTTCCTATTAGGTTGCAGTAAGATTGAATTTATTAATCACTGGCTTCAGTGTGCGTAAAGTTACGAGTATGCCTGTGCAAACCGGTAACATAATATATATATATATATATATATATATATATATATATATATATATATATATATATTGTATGTAACTGTTTATATATGAGAGAAAATGAGATCAAGGAGCACGCACAAAGAAGTCGACGGAAACGGAGCGTACTTCACAGGAAGCTGGATAAGAGGATCATACAGTAGGCGGTATTCCCGTCAGTTTAGGAGGATCTGTAACACCTCAGCCATACCAGGTTATTTCTGCGTTCATGTTAGTATTGTTTCTATATAATGATACAATTTACGTTTGTAATGAGAAAACATATATTAACAGCGAGTATGTAGGTTTAGTGTACAAAGTAATTCAGTAAGGAAGACGTGCTGGAGGGCCTCATAATCTCACGAGAAAGGGAGGGACAATGCGAGGCCCTACATAATAAGAGTAGACGTTATGACAGACGTCCCTTTGTTGCGTCCCGGGCCTCTGAGGGGGCGAGGTGGACAAAGAACCATAGACTCACTGACATGGGGGATTTCGTAGCACTTCATCCTAAGCAATTTATTCTTTACCTCATGCATTATTATCCTCCTGAATGTCACCGATACAAGCTGTCAGTATTAGCAAGACATTAAGTTACGCACAGACCAGTATCAAGGTGAAATGCACAAAGAAAATCGTCAAAAAATAAGTACTACTACGTCTCCCAGTGAAGCTAGAAAGTGGTGCTAAGTAGGAGGATGGTGACGGGGTGTGAGAATGTTATGGCGAATTTCCGTGTGGTGCGAATTAGCGGACCAGTAATTAGTTTTGCAGTCTGTGTTCATGCCTCACTGAAGGGTTTGAAGGGGTCTTTGTTCTTCCTTCTTTGTGAACGTAGTCTGATGCGGTTCTTGTCCATTTTTTTCTTTCTTTTGCGGACACCCAAAAAATCATCGTCAGTCTGTTCTAGTCTGTGTTGGAGTAGTACTTGGTTTGATGGAGGCTGTTCATGCCTATCTGAAGGAGTTTGTAATAGCTTTTTTGTGTATTCACTCCTCCTGAAGGCAATCTTGTGTGGTTCGTGTCCATTTTTTATTAGTGTGGAATCATCATCATCATCATCATCATCATCGTCGTCGTCAACAATAGTCTGAGGTAGAAGAGACCTCTTAATTTCTTCCTGTCCAAATGCGGTGACACAAGACCAACCCAAAGATTGTTATTTTTTTTTTCTGTCATGAACTCTGACGCCGATGGTAATTATGATACGACCAATTCCTGATTCATTCTTATCTATCGTGACTGTCTTTCGTGACGGCGTGTGATTGTTTTTACTAACAAATTGATTTTCCTGCAAACCTTCAGCTGACCTTGGTGCTGTTCGTTTATACAAGCATAATTATATCATCCTGGTCATTACTCCCATGTAATGATGGAGCGGGGTAGGATCCAGAAACAGTGAAAGAAAAGTACAGAAGTGGGAGAACTATCAACAGAATGCCTTGTGATACGGACCCATCATTCAAACTTTTTTAAGTCTCAGAGAGCCTCCTGCCAAAAGTCATAATCATCTGTACATATTTTATTATTATTATTATTATTATTATTATTATTATTAGAGATGCGTTTCCCATGCATGTATCAGGCAGTCACGGGAAAAAGTTGTCATGTGTTTCTCAATATTTACCTCATTTACCTCAATTTCCATATCTCCCCTTCTTACATATTCATATCCTTTGACCCTTTATTTATTTATTTATTTTGCCAGCCACGCCTCCTCCCGCCTCTAAACCGACTCACAGACAGTATACCCCCGTGTCACCACCGTCTCTTCATCCCTTCTCTCCACTTGACCATACCATCTAAGCACAAAGTCTTATACCCTGTTATTCTGTTTCTGATTCTGTAACTCTTTGCGCCCCATACACATCCAAGCACACACTCTTTTGCCCTTTGATCCAAATATTCCGCGAATCAGAGTATTTGTTATTATGTCGTATCGATTAACTCCACACAAAAGGACACACACTCTTCTCTGTTATTATCAGGAAATTTCTTCACTCCACATCTTTGTCGAATCACTTTTTTTTTTTTTATCGTACCCGCTCAACACGCGCGCGCGCGCGCACACACACACACACACACACACACACACACACACACACACACACACACACACACACACACACACACACACACACACACACACACACACACACACACATTCTCTGCCGTTCATTCACTGTTCATAATTAGTCGTGTGCTGACCATTGTCCTTCCCTGTCCCCTCCCCCCCCACCTGAAGATGCCCCCCACTGAGATCCCCATTGCCGTGAGGAGGCCCAATAACTCAGCAGGGGGAGGGGAGGGGAAGTGACGGATGGGGGAGGGACGTGAGAAGAGGGAAGGTGAGGAGGGATTGGAGAGGTGGCAGAGGTGGGGGGGAGGGGAGAGGGGCAGCGGTGGGGGTGAGGGCAGAGGGGCAGCGGTGGGGGTGAGGGCAGAGGGGGCAGAAGGAAGGGGGGGGGCAAGTGGAAAGGTGTGATGGGGACGGGGATTGAGTTCCCCCCCAGAGCTCTCCTGCAGGGGACCTCGCTTGTCATTGTTGTGCGCAGACGGGATGACATAAGGTAGATAAGTATGATTAACGCTGCCTGGCCCTCATGACTCACTCCCAGGGGAATAAAATCGTCTGACCTTTGCTGGAATAGAACACTAGATGACTCACTTCCAGCTGAATAAAATCGTCTGGCTTTAGCTGGAATAGAACACTAGATGACTCACTCAGCTGAATAAAATCATCTGGTTTTAGGTGGAATAGAACACTAGATGACTCACTTTCAGCTGAGTAAAATCGTCTGGAATTAGATGGAATATGATACTAGATATGTTTCGACCTTGTATGAGGGGGTTGATGTGGAAAGTTTTGACACTCCCAGGCTCCTATGACTCCCAGCTGAAGGAAATCGTCAAGGGCTGGCTAGAATAAACAACTAGATTTCTCCCGACCATGAAAGGGGTTATTATGAAGCAGACTATTATCCAACCCCCTGAAATCTTGTGCCGTAGTATTTAGCTTACTCTTGCTTCCTCCAGACGATTTTATTCTACTTTGGAAAGGCCTCTTGTAGTGAAGAGGTTAATGAAGGCTGTAACTAACCCCTCCATCCCCAAGAATCTCGAACTGAAAAAAATCGTCAGGAAATAGCATGAAGGCGTCCCTCGAGCACCAGGAATCAATCAATCAATCAGTCAGTCAGTCAATCAATCAATCAGTCAGTCAGTCAATCTTTGTCAGTCAGTCAGTCAATCAGTCAGTCAAAAAAAGTCAGGGGATTGAAGGAGCCTAAGCTACAGGAACACGACCATGAAGGAGTGTGTCAGAGGGAAGGAAAATAATGACAGATAACATGGCGTAATTTTTTTTTTTAACGAGATAACATCGACATAATATCAGCCCTGCTAATGCAAATACTACACCCGCTGCGTCTCTCCCAAGCTAAAAATAAATAAAGAAGTAAATAAATAAATAAATGAATGAATAAAAAATAAATGATAGTGTAGGGGTGGCAAGAATGAATTATATCTGAAGGAGTTAAGCCATTCAGCCTGATGACTTTAAAATGTGTTCTTAATATTCCAAACTATTTTTTTTTCACTTAAGGTTTTTTGTACGATATCGCCTTCATTAACCTCTCCTCTGCAAGATTTTTAAAACAAGATAAATAGGAAGGAAAAATAGAGAAAAAAGAAATCCTTACTAGGCTACAAGTCTCCTCCTTTCGTAAAAAAAAAAAATGAATAATAACAGGTTCACTTGTACAATGATCTGAAGAAAACTTATTGATCTCAAGAATATTGGAGGGAAGGCGTAAAGGTGTGTCCCAGGATAAATAAGATATGATAAACGGGCATAGATAGTCTTAAAGGGATAATATCAACGCTATTACCCCATCCCACGTCCTATGTCCCCTGGGCTGAGTGAATCGTCTGGTGTGGGAAGAATAATAATCGTCTGAAGGGGAGAACTTTATATGGGTTAGCTAGTGAAATGACTGAAAAATAATAATAATAAAATAGTAGTAGTAGTAGTAATAATAATAATAATAATAATAATAATAATAATAACAGGGTTGAGACTACGAGTACATCACCTACAACAGAGCTACATCAAATCGTCTGGGGATAGGAGGAATGAAATATAATACGTGATAATAGGCCTTAATGAAGAGGGTAAGGTGTGCTGATAGGGGTTACCTGATAAAAGATAATTGCATCTGATAGTACAAGTGAGGACTGCAGATACTCAACGTTCCCCTAGTAAAGATGAGGAAAATAGTCTTGCGGGAGGATGAATAGAATAAATAATAAAGGAGAGGGATAAATTGTGTAGGTATGGGTTATCTGATAAAGCGTCTGATTTGTAGAAGATAAAAGCAGCGTTAGGACTGTAAATACTTAAACGTCCTCAGAGATAATGAAATCGTTTGAAGGAAGCAAGAAAAATAAAAATAAAGAAGAAGATAAAGTGCGTTGATAGGGTTAGCTGTTAAAATTTAGGGATAATAATTAGACTGCATCTACTCCACGTTCCCTCAGATGAGTAAAATCGTCTGGCAGAGGCATGAGAGATGTAGAATAAATAGCACACTGCAGGGTTTAAACTAGGCTGGTATAGTTGAGATAAGAGGTACTGGAGGGGTTAGAGTGTGTTGATAAGGCTTAGCTGATAGGAGGAAATAAACGCACCATAATGAGAGTGTTGGGACTGCAGATACCGCACCCCACTTGCATGTTATGTCTCTCTCTCTCTCTCTCTCTCTCTCTCTCTCGACTGCAGTGCAAGCAAAATAAGGTGACTGATAAATCTAAGACATATAAAATCGTATGGAAGTTATCATATAATGTTTTCACTTGAGCTTGGCTTAATTCTCTCTCTCTCTCTCTCTCTCTCTCTCTCTCTCTCTCTCTCTCTCTCATTTCTAAGGTGAATGAAATCGTCTGGGAAGAGAAAGATTTAAAATAGCATCCCTACACTATTTTCATATTAACTTGGTCCAAAAAATGCCGTTTCTCCATCTTGAGTGTTGAGTTGTGACAATAAGTTAACACTAATGTATGATGCTAGTCACGAAGAAGCTTTATAGAAAGGATGTTGAGCTGTATCAGGCCTTCTTTCTGCTACTGAACTCGTGGAATCAGTTACAAAACGAGCGAACATTCTCGAAAAATTTTGGTGAAACGAGAAGAGTCACAAAGAAATGCTGTGGGAAGGCTATAGAGTCATAGAACTGTTTCCTGCCACTGAGCTGTCACCACACACACACACACACACACACACACACACACACACACACACACACACACACACACACACACACACACACACACACACACACACACACACACACACACACACACACACACACACACACACACACACACACACACACACACACACACACACACACACACACACACACACACACACACACACACACACACACACACACACACACACACACACACACACACACACACACACACACACACACACACACACACACACACACACACACACACACACACACACACACACACACACACACACACACACACACACACACACACACACACACACACACACACACACACACACACACACACACACACACACACACACACACACACACACACACACACACACACACACACACA
>NC_136999.1:8415353-8445353 GCF_032717465.1 Coenobita brevimanus | reverse complement strand
ATGATGGTGATTTATTATTATTATTATTTTCTGTAATACATTTCACAGTAAGCAGTGAAACTCCTATGACTCACTTAGCTGAACATAATCATCTGGTATTATTTTTTTTTTATGTGTCCGACTCTGGACATAGGCCTCACAGCCTGCTATCAAGCCCCAGCAGTCCTCCTACATACCATACATCTCTACATGTCACCACTTCGGCGCTAACACCCACCGTCCATATTGAATACATGCTAGGGCTGTCTCATACAGGACTGGTGTATTGGTATTCGCTGGGGTATTTTTACGACATGTTGACGGGTCTTCTGGTAGATCAGTAAAGCCTGATTTAATGAAATTCAAATCCTTAAACTGTTCCCTGCCCCAGCCGGGATTCGAACCGGGGTCCGTTAGGACTGCAGGCCACCTCTCTACTGATTGAGCCACCGCCTTCCCCTGGAGTGCTAGAATTGTTCCAACCATGAGGGGGTTTTAGTACCGGTATAAGTAGTCAGGCTGCAATGGTTCACTCAGTTGAATAAAATCGTCTGGCATTTGCTGGGTTACTAGAGCTGTCCCGTTCATGAGAGGGTTAGCGCAGCACCGGATGTTGGAAATGTCTCCGTGCGATAGGAGACGGGAGGTGTGGCAGTGTTAGGGGGGAATGTGTGTAGTGTGATAGTGTGTGGTTGTGATAGTGTGAGGTGGGATAGTGTATGATTGTGGTAGTGTGTGGTTGTGATAGTGTGAGGTGGGGTAGTGTATGGTTGTGGTAGTGTGTAGTGTGATAGTGTGTGGTTGTGGGAGTGTGAGGTGTAGCAGTGTGAAATCTGGTAGTTTGTCGTGTGAATATGCGAGGTGTGGCAGTGTTTGTTTGTGATATTGTGAACTGTGGCAGTGTGTGGTATGATAGGGTGAGATGTGGCAGTGTGTGGTATGATAGGGTGAGATGTGGCAGTATTTATTGTGTTAGTCTGAGGGTTGCAGTATGTGGTGTGATAGTGTGAGGTGTATCAGTGCTAGGTATTGCAGTGTGAGGCATGGGAGTGTTAGTTTTGGATGTGTATGCAGTGACGGTGTGAGGTGTCCAGTGTGTAGTGTGGCAGTGTGAGGTGTATTAGTGTGAAATGTGTGACAGTGTCGGGTATTATAGTGTGTGGTGTGGCAGTGTGATGTGATGGAATGCGAAGTGTGTGAGTTGTACTAGTATTAGGTATAACTGAGGCATGGTAGTGTGAAGCGTGGTATTAATTTATGTAGTGTAGCATTGTCATTGGTACCATTATGTAGTGTGTGTGTGTGTGTGTGTGTGTGTGTGTGTGTGTGTGTGTGTGTGTGTGTGTGTGTGTGTAGTCTGCAGTGTGTTGTGGTGTAATAGTGTGCGGTTTGGAGATAAAACTTTACTACGTGTGGTGTGCTAATAAGAAGTATGGTAGTATGTAGTATATGGCAGTATGAGATATTTCGAAGTTTATTAAGTGTGTTTGTGTCTTCTAAATATTCCGCCATCCAGTACAATACGTGATAATAAGAATCGACTTGAACGTGGAGTGCTGTGTTCCCCCGGCATTATTCCTCAGTAGGTACAGACACGGACAGAAGTTTTCCTACCTTTCCACTTCATCTACTCCACCCATAAAACATATCCGTCACTTTCCTCCCAGACGCAGTATAGCAAGGTGAATCATCTACAGGCAGAAAAACATATTAAGTCTCTCTCAGGTTAGGGATGGTGGTTAGTGGAGGAATGTGAGTAGTAGGAGAAGTATCAAGGGAACTTCTGTGGCCGACTGTACAAATGAGGCACTACCTTCCACCTGGCACCCTCCTTACCTGGTAATGAAGTATGACTCTCCTACACGCACCTTTCTAACCCCTTCCTTCCCCTTCCGCTCCCCTCCCTTTCCCTTCCTTCTTCCCTTCTTCCTTCTAACCCTTTCCTCTTCTCTCCCTTTCCCTTCCGTATCCCTTTCCTCCCTTCCCTTCCCTTCCCCTCGCCGCAATATTTACCTCATTTTCTTCTCCCTCCCTCCTCCCAATTCACCCTCTTCTCACCTGTTCCCCCCTCCCTACCTCTCTCCTTGCTTCAATCCTCATCCCCTTCCGTTGTTATTCTTTTTCACCTTCTCTCTTCCCTTTCTCCTCTCGTTAACACTTTCCCACCCTTTTCACCCCTCTCTTCCACTCACCTCCCTTCTCCCTCCCCACTTTCCTTCCTTCCGCTCTTTCTCCCCCCGTCAATTTCATTTCCCTCTGATCTCTCTCTCACCTGACCTGCCTCTCCCCACACTCCCCCCACCCTCTTCTCCCACCTCACACTCATGTCCTCTTATCCCTCTTTCTCCCCTCCTCTGCTCCTGTGCCTTCTCCTTCCACTCTTCTCTTGCCTCTCTTCTTCTCCCTTGTCCTCTCTTCTTTTCTCATCACTTTATTTTTTCTTTTCAAGGCTTTACTTTTCTCTTTTTCATTTTCTTCTTTTTTCCTCTTTTCTCTTATTCCCTTCTCTTCTCCCTCCCTCTCCTCCTCCCACACCCGTCCTCTTCGCTCTCCATTCCCTCCCCATCTCTGCTGTTCCTCTCTTTTCTCTCTTTCACCCTTGACATTTCTCTCTCTCTCTCTCTCTCTCTCTCTCTCTCTCTCTCTCTTTATCTATATCTGTCTGTCTGCTTCTGCCTATGTATCAATCTATCTATCTCAGTCTATCCCTTCCCTTCCGTTCCTCACCCCTCTCTCTCTATTATCCCATTCCCGTCGTTCCCCACCCCCACCCCTTTCCATCAGTTTATCAATCTATCTGTCTGTATTCTAATCTATCTATCTATCCCGTCCCTATCCTTCCCCTCCCATGCCAACTACTTCTCCCTTATCTTCCCCCTGTCCTTTCTCCCTCCTTACCCCCAACTCCCCCTTCTCATCACTTTCCTTTCCCATCTTTCCTCTCCCCTGTGCTTCTTTCAGTGCCCTCTTCCTTCCCATCTTATTTCCCATGTCTCCTATCCCATTCCACTTCCCTCTTTCCCCTTCCTTCCTTCCTTTCCACTTTTCTCCACTCTTCCTATCCTCCTCCACCCCCTCTCCACTTTTTACTTCTCCCGTCACCCCTTTCTCCCCCTTTTTCCCCCCTCTCCACTTAATGCCTCCCACTCCTTCCGTCCCTCCCATCCCTCTCCATCCTCCTCCCCCTCTCCCCTGACCCTCTCTCCACCACCTCCACCCACTCCACCTCACTGCCCTCCACATTACATCCACGTGGAATGCAACATGAAGCCATCGCGAGAAATTCTATGCTTTCGGAAAATTATGGACCTAACCTTGTCATGTGATGTGTTATGCTGTATATTTGTGCTATGCTGTACTGTATATTTGTGCTAAGCTGTATATTGTTATGCCGTATATATGTGCTGTGCTGTAGTGTTATGCCGTATATTGGTGTTATGCTATATATTTGTGCAATGCTTGTGTTATGCTGTATACTGTATGTGTGTTATGCCGTATATTTGTGCTGTGTTGTATGTGTGTGTTATGCCGTATGTTTGCGGTAGGCTGTGTTTGTGTTATGCCGTATATTTGTGCTATGCTGTAAATTTGTGTTATGTTGTATATTTAATTTAGCCCATATCGGAAAACTGTTATGCCTTTTTTTTTTCTTTTTTTTTGGAGTAATTTCGTACTGGTCAGTATCATTTTCTTTATTCATTTATATTTATTCTGTTTCATCGATGTGTATATATTTTTGAGTTTAGGAGTATTTGTCTCACTATACTGTACAGAATATTGTTTTCTTTGTCATATTCACTTATTTCTTAGTTCAGCACTGTTTTATTGCATCGTATTATATCTTGTTCAGCACCATTTATTTTACTATATTGAATAGGGAAGTGAGCATGGAAGTAAAAAAGTCGCTGCTTGATAGTACTGTGATATCAACTCTGACGTATGGAAATGAAGCTTAGACCATGTTGGAACGACTAGAGGGAGCAGTGGAAATGAGTTATTTGAGAGAAGCATGTGGAGTTATATGGAGAGAGACTGGCAAATGAGGAAGTGAAGGAATGTTGTGGTATGGATGTGGATGTGATTTGGCCATGTTGATAGAATGGAGAGCGCGAGACTAACGAGAAGAATGTGTGAGTGAAGTGGAGGGGGGGAGAAGGAAGGGGAGGCTGAGGATGAAATGGAGAGATGGAGCGGAGAGGTATATGAGAGAGGGGTGTGTGAGCTGGGCCGGGGGAAGGGCAGTGAAATGGCGAGGGTCAGGGCGATATGGAGGCGAGTAGTTTGTGACCATCCCTTACGGAATTATGACAGTATTGTGATACCAACTCTAACGAATGGAAGTGAAGCTTGGACGTTGCTGGAAGGACACAAGTCAAGAGTGAGAGCAGTGGAAATGAGTTATGTAAGAGGAGCCTGTGGAGTCACATGGAGAGACAGGCTGACAAATGATATAAAGGAGCATTGTGGTGTGGATGTGGATGTGAGAGGAAGCGTTAGGAGGAATACACTGAGGTGTTTTGGCCATGTGGAGAGGATGGAGGGTGAAAGACTGACGAAGAGAGTGTATGTGAGTGAGGTGGAGGGGGAAAGAGGGAGGGGGAGGCCGAAGATGAGATGGAGGGATGGGGTGGAGAGGTATATGAGAGAGGGGGGTGTGAGTTGGGAGCGGGGCAGTGAAATGGCGGGGGACAGGGCTACGTGGAGGCGATTTGTTTGTGGCCACCCCGAAGGGGATTGAGGCGTCTGGCAATAGATAGATAGATAGTATTGCATTTGTGTCAAGAAGGTTATTTCTCAGCATTGTACTGTATTATGGTCAACATCGTTTCCTTTACGTCTTACTATACTAGATCGTTTTCTGGATGGCATAGGAGACATCCCAGCAGCTCTTCCCAAGCGATTTATTGAGTCTTTTCAACCTTAACTTTCGCCAGTACGAAGAATATTTCGGTGAAAACTACACACGGGAACTTCTGTATATTAAAGGACAAAAAGTTATATATATATATATATATATATATATATATATATATATATATATTTATTTATTTATATATCGTTTTTATGTTGGAGGGAACTGTTATTGCGGGCTCATGGCCTTTGGTTCATTCTTCCTCGCATTAAAAAAAAAAAAAAAAAAAAAAAAAAATTTTTAGCGTGGTTACCCCCAAAATGTAACGTTTTCTTTTCTCCGTTCATTTGTAGAAAACGAATCTTTAATGGGACACTGTGGTGGATGATGCCAGTTTCTTTTTCCCTTAACCATTTTGATTAAAATGTTGGACCAGTAGATACTTGAGCTTGTATTTGGATGAAATCATTACTGTCATTAAAACAACAGGGGAAGTTGGTTGTAGATGAACTTGTGTAGCCTGAGCAGTAAGCTGCTTCGTAAATGGCTGCAACCTACAGCTCAGTGAAATTCGAGTCGGGATGTTTTCACCAAACAGAACTGGGCCGCTCCCATCATTTGAATACCATGTCGTCATAGCGTGATATTAATTAAGCCATAGTTGTGAGGTAGGAATGATTCTCCATGGTTACTAATGAAATTAACCTTCCATTTGACAACACATGGCCATCAGTTGACCTGAAAGAGGTTAGGGATGTTTGTCAAGTTAAGCACGCTATAATACTTGAGGCTGGTTTTGCTGAGAGTTATAAGACAAAATAAATTTTTGCCAATTTTGACTAATACTGAATATGGAGTGTGTCGCCAAAACAAGAAATCAGCTGATTATGTGGTCACATGTTTCACGTTATCGTGCCACGCGTGTCAGCTCATCCATCCATTCGACTTGGGTTAATCTAATATCCACTGAACTGTTTACTTGATCACGAAAGTTTGTCATCACCGAAGCCGACACGCTGTGTGAAGAAGTCAGTAACAAACCAATAACAGTCACAATACCTCGGGAGCAACATTGGCCAGGCTTGACTAATCTTGGCCAAGATTCAGAATCGCATGACTTTCGGTGTTCGCGAAAACGGGTGTCAGCACGATAGTCAGTATGCGATACCAAGAGTAGTCAAAACATCTTAACTTTTAACGTCGCCAAAACCCACGTATACTTACCCATCATTAGCCTACCTCTTCCCACATGCGTAGGGGCGTATGAGACCAGGCAGAGAAAGAGCCATGTTAGAATTCATTAGCATAAGTCTGTGCCGAGGCGTATATGAAACATGTTTATATGTATAATCTGTATCTATCTATCTTTCTATCTATCTATCCGTTTGTCTGTATAAGCTTACATAGATATGCTTGTATGTTTGTCAGATAAAAATATAAGTTTGTGCCGAGATTTGTATGCAGCAATAACTCTTTAACACATACAGTTACGATATTTGCTTCGATAAGTGTGTTTGTATCCAAATATAGCATGAGTCTGTGCGAAGGACAGTATGTGGCAATCACACACACACACACACACACACACACACACACACACACACACACACACACATTTGCATAGGTAAGCATGTGTTTATGAGCACTTAGTAGGCACTTGCATGTATGCGTCCGATGGGGAGTGGCGGTGGGATGAGATAATGTCGTGGTGTAATTGTTCCATAAAAATGCAGACTCCCCCTCCTCTCTCTCTCTCTCTCTCTCTCTCTCTCTCTCTCTCTCTCTCTCTCCGCCAGATGCACTTAAGCTGTGAAAATGTTAAAGGTTAGTGATATGCAACATTGTGCAACTTCGCCCATCCTAACTCCTCTCATCAGTCCATCCCTTGTAACCACTCCCACATACACTCACCCATTTTGCCTATCTACCAATTCTCCCTCCCACCCACTCCTCCTGTCTGCCCATATTCCCACCCTTTCTCTCCACCCTCACCTCCACTCTGCCTTCATCTCGATTTCCACCTTCCCATTCACTGTGTCCATTCCCATTCCCTCCCATTCACTGGGGCCACCCTCTTTCCCTCACACCCACCCACTCACTGTGTCCACCCCTATTCCTTCCCAACCACCCACTCACTGTGTCCACCCCATTACCCTCCACCCACCCACTCACTGTTTCCATTCACATTCCCCCTCACCCACCCATTCACTGTTTCCACTCACATTCCCCCTCACCCACCCACTCACTGTGGCCACCCTCACTCCCACCCCACCCATCTCCCATCAACCCACTACTTCCACTCCTGTGCTGACAGACAAAAAAGTCTACGGTATTTATATGCCTGATTTCACTTCCATAAATTCAGAGCTACGTCTTTTGAAATTACCGGAGTAGCTAAGTTATTTTTTCGTGGCCTTGGGGTTATATGAGTGATGTATACCAAAATCTTTTTCCGTCTCTTCAATTTTTTTTTACAAGTGTGATACATTCTTCGAGTTTCTGGACCTTACCTCACCTCATCTTAGTGCAAGAGAGCCATGATGATGATGATGACGATTATTATTATTATTGTTATTTTTTGTATCAAGAGTAAAACACGTCTTCTGCAGTCTACCTCACCACATCTGTAGGTGAGAAAGAGGATATTGATGATGGTGATGATGATGGTGGTGGTGGTGTGTTATTATTATTATTATTATTATTATTATTTCTCTACAGGACCACATCAGCGGACCAGGATGGAGATGAAGGGGGCATGCTACGCGGATCCCCAGTCGTCAACAAAGTTACCACCATTGGGCCCCTCTCCCCCTCACCACCCCCTTCACAGCTCTACCCGACAGACGCCTTGGCACAGATTCAGCAGGAGATGCAAGAGGAAGAGCCTGTTGCCGCTACCTCTATGGCGGAGGTGGCAGAGCTGGCGATGATGAAGAAAGATGTGATTAGAGCGTTTGATAAAAAGGAGAAGAAGCTTAGAGAGCAGGAGAGAAAGGAGAGGGCGAAAGAGCAGGAGAGGCTGGAGAAGCAGAGAGAGAAGGAGATGAAGGAGAGACTTAAAGAGCAAGAGAGATTGGAGAAGGAGAGACAGGAGAAGATTAGAGAGCAGGAAAAACTGGAGAAGGAGAGACAGGAGAAACTTAAAGAGCAAGAGGCACAACAGAGAGAGCAAGAGAGACAGGAAAAACTCAGAACTCAAGAGAACACCGGTACTAGAACTATTTACTCCTCGTCCGGCCAAGGAGATCCCGGTACGGCTATAAATATCCAACTGGTAACCAATAGACCGGTGGCAACTGGCGGGGTCTCCTACACACATCGCGGACCGGGGTATGAGCTAGAGATTAAGGAGATTGTTGCTGTTGAGGGGAATGGTTTGGGAGGCGCTTCTCACAGGGTTGTAGGCGGTAACGCAAGAAAACCAGAGAGTAATACTGCGAAGAATGCTAATAATCGACATGCACGTGAGCTGGATAGTAATATTGCAAACACTGGGAATAATCGACTTAAAAGAGAGGTGGAGGAAAATAGCACAATGACTGGGAATACTCGTGGGTATGGAAGTGATGCTGTGAAGGTTGATGCTAGCGATAACAGCGTACCTGGAGATGGCATAGTTGTTAGAGAGATGGGGAAGAACCTTACAAATGGAAGTGATGCTGTGGGGGTTAATGCTAGGGATAACAGCGTACCTGGGGGTGATACAGAAAATAGTGAGAATTACCAGCAAGTACCAGTAACTGCCAATGAAGCAGAAACAGCAGGTGGTTCCGTGATGGCTGATATAAATGACAAGGGTAAGTCTGATGTAGTGGCCTCGATAGAAGAAGCCAGGGTAAAGTCTTACGCAAATGTTACACAGGCGAGCGCTTCGAAGATAAGAGATAAAGTTGCCAGATCGGGTCCATCCAGCCGGTCAGGTTCAAAAGATCGAACTCCACGGGAAGGAGCAGGGAGTAGATCCAGCTCAAAAGACAGAGCTAGATCAAACGCTTCTAGCAGGAATAGTTCTAGAGAAAGAACAGCCAAGAGTCGATCCTCAAGCAGGCCTACCTCAAGAGAGAGACCTACAAAGTCTGATGTTTCTAGCAGGCCGTCTTCAAGGGATAGGTCTGCCAGAATCAACGTGGAAAGTAAAACCCCTCTCGAAGCCGTGGATGAGGACAGTGAGACCGCGAACAGACAGTCAAGGCTTACGGCAAAGGAGGGTCGACAGTCGGCAGAGTCCACCAGAGTCCCAGTCAAAGCATCAGTCACCTCGGCCAAGAGAGCTCAAGGTGGTGACAGAGCTCTCCCTCCGTCCTCGGCATCTCGACCTTCCAAGCTCACACGCACCTCAGCCACGAGCACTAGGTCAAAATCCTCAGTCAAGGAAAACAGGGAAGCACAGGAGAAGAACGTGGCTAAATTATATCAGAAAATGACAAAAACAAGTAAAAAGATCGACCAGGAAAATAAGGAAAAGGCGGCAGGTGAAAATGGTACTGCTGCTCCTGCTGTTGTGAAGAGAGTACAGATAGCAGAGGGACAACCTGAAATCCAGATGACAGATAGTGATAATGTTCTCGTGGACGTTCCTCCCGCGATTGACAGCGGCTTGACGAGGCTCCAGTCACCAAAATCAAACACATCGGTAATTGAAAATACTGCCTCTAAAATCCCCGCGGAGAAGGACACAGACAGCGCGAAAAGTGTTTCATCAAAGTCACCTGACCCAGATGTCCAAAGCAACCGGTCTCTCGTGGCAATCACCGCCGAGGAAAACGTTTTGTATAACCGAGGACAGACGCCGAGACCTGGTTCCTCGTCCACTCGCAAAGTAGAATCACACGAGAATCAGACACTTAATGATGGATCGATCACTAACAATCATTCACAAGTACCCAAATTAGTAGGTACTTCAGCCGTGACCAATGGAGACGAAGCACAGGCGAGTGAGAAATCGGGGAGCCAACCAGCGTCCAGCCAGCAGGCCACAGGGAGCCAATCAATACCTCGGGATGGCGGGGCGGGCAGCGCGGGGAGCATGGAGCGTGGCGGGAAACACACTCAGCCTGTCAGTGCCCCTTCAGAGGTTGTGCGGGGTGGGGGTGCGGACGTGAGCGCCGCCAGTGACACTGTAAACGGTTCAATTAAATCGAGTGAGAATGTGGAAAATAATGTCGGTATTAAGACAAGGGATTCTGAGGAAATCGTGAATCCCCATACAGTAAGGGATTCAGTGAAAGTCGTGAAACCCCCAGCTTACGGTGAATATGACCGTACTAACACCTTCGAAACCGTTAGACAGCCGGTCTCATCAACTGCTGTGTTATCAGGCCAGAACACTGTGGTGAGGGGGGATGTCTTGGTGAAAGCCCTCGAGGAATCTGCAAGGTACAACTCCGGTGATTTAACTGCATCGCCTGGGCAGACCGTCATGCCCTACCAGGTGACTCCTCGTGGCAGTTCGCTGTCCGCTGTGGAGGTTCCAGAGGGCACCATAAACACCGTATCTCTAGCTGTGTCCAAGAGTGGGTCGGGTGCTGGGAGGCCCTTTGCTGTTCGTGAACCCGTCGTCACAGGTGGTGGCATACTCGACCGATTTGCTCGCACTACATCCTCGACCAGTTTGTGGCATAAGGCTCGTCCACTGGTTACCGTAAAGCCACATTTGGATGCCTTCTACCGTGAACCACGTGAATACGAAGACTACCTACCTCGGGAACCGGTACGACCTGTCCTTCAGCGCCGTGGGTCGTTGGGGAAAATTGACATACGCAACGATTATGACGACTATTATTACGACGACGACTACGACGAGAAGGCGAGACTGGACAGACTGAGGGAGAGTCGTGGCGCCCAGACAGTCCGTGTGAAGAACCAGCAACCCAGGCACGGCATCCTGAAGAAGACCGAATCGAAGCAGGCGACGAAGAAGGAAGAACACCACCGTCCCGTGATTCTAGACAAGCTTGAGGAGTATCGAAATAGCCCCCCTATCATTATCGCTAGTGGTCTCGTGCCGAAGAATTTGGAGCCCCTCACGTCGGAATACCAGGCTACCCACGCAGACGATAACTCCAAACTGATAACGGGCGACAACAACGGGCATCATAAGAACAGCACAAGTGTCTCTCACGACGCGAGTGTAGCCAACAGTTACAACAGCTACCCGTCTAACAACAACGGGGGTCGGATCGGGAATTCCACAACCAACAACAGGAACTACCAGGCGAAAGATAGGGAGCACTTTCAAGACCGATATTACGAGAACTCGACAGGGGCGTCCGTTACAGCCCCGTTGGTCGCATCACAACAGAAACAGAGCATCGGTGACGTTTTCGAGAGGCTACACAACAATCGGAGAGCGGACCCCAGCATGGCCTCCTCCAGAAAGACGGAACCCAAGCCAAAACCGAAGGGGTTCGCCCAGAAGGCTAAGGACCTGGGACCCATCACCACTACATTTCGAGGACCCGCGCCCGAGCCTCAACGACGACACCAACAGAACCTGGGCAACGACGTCTTCAGCAGATTATACCAGAACGTACCCTCGAGGAAGAGAAGAGATGAGGTCAGTGGAGATCTTTTTTCATGCTGCATAAGTATTTTTTTTTTTAGTCTTTCTTGCTAATTAATAAGTACATTTTAAAAGACTTTAGCTAATTAATTGGTATTTTTTATTATTTCATGCCAAGTGATAAGTCTTTTTAAGTCTCTATTTTACCAATTAATAAGTATTTTTTAAGTTTCATGCTAATTGATAAGTATTAAGTCTTGATAATTAGGGCTTAAAATGAGAGGTAAGCATAAATATCTAGATTCATACCAGACATTATACTGTACAAGATTATACCAATTTGTTCTGTGTAGGAAGCAACGAGATGAGGTGAGTCGTCAGTCTATCATGTCATCGAGTGTAAAGTACTTACTGTCATACCTTGCATTAATAACAGATCTTAATATCCTTCATATAACCTTAGCAGCGCCGAGACATCCATCTATAATTTATTCTGGTTGATGCAGTACGGTTTTATTCTAGCAAACATAAGACAATTATATTTAGGTAAGATGTCATTGGACTGTTGTGACTATACTATTACTGTAATGACATCCCGCTTACTTATTTTACTAATCTTATTGCTATTATCTTATCCTATTTTTTTTCCATTTATGCGTTCGATATCCCAGTACAAAAAGCATAACTCTTAATTTACATATAATGCTCACAGAGGGGACGTAAAATCCACAGTGCCGACGGACAGATCAGAATTTACTATGAGTTTTGTAGAATTGAGGTAGGTTACGAAAAGGGTAGAGGGAGGGGACACACACACACACACACACACACACACACACACACACACACACACACACGCACGCACGCACGCACGCACGCACACACACACACACACACACACACACACACACACACACACACACACACACACACACACACACACACACACACACACACACACACACTACCGGGGTATTCGCAGCTGTCAGGAAGAATGACGTCTGATAGAAAGATAAAGCAAGAAAGTATATATGAGTGAGGATGATGTCTCTTGGGAGGAGGAAGTCGCCAACGAGTTGAAACCGGACACCTACCCTACCCTACCTGACCTGACCTGACCTGACCTGACCTAACCTAATCTCACCCGATCTGACCTAACCGAACCGAACCTGGACTAGCTCTTAAGAATGACGAATTAATTTTTTACGAAACCAAGAAACTTGAGGTAATGGAATAGTAGTTCTGCTTCGCCCCTCACAGCAGCTTCGTCAGACAAAAATTACAGATAATAATAGTCAAAGAGATTATAAAGAATAGTTTTATTCATTATAAGAAGAGTGGAAGGAATTTGCTTTGTATGTGAGATGGGAGAGGGGAATTTGAGCTAGCAGGATTTAATAATTGTAATCCACGCCTCACAAGATGCAGCGTCAGATAGCAAATACACGTAAAGATGAATTTCGCAGCTCTCAAGAAAAATGGAAGGAATTTGCTGAGTATACGAGACGAGAGTGTGTAGTTTATGAGACGATGGGATGGGGTACTAAATCTTGCTTTCTGTTTGCTCTTTTTACCCAGGGCCGGGCTTGTCAACACACCGAGAGAGAGAGAGAGAGAGAGAGAGAGAGAGAGAGAGAGAGAAAATGTGTAAAAATCCTGTTAAAATATGTTCGTGCTTGTTTATCCATGTCTGCTTGTACAGTGTGTGTGTGTGTGTGTGTGTGTGTGTGTGTGCGTGTGTGTGTGTGTGTGTGCGCACTTTGGGTATGTATGTATATGCATGTGTTTGTTCATGTACGTATGTATGTTTATGAATGGATGGATATTTGCGTGTGTACAGGTATAAGCATGTATGAGTGAATCTGTTGTGAGTCAGTGAATTTTGTGTGTGTGTCTGTGTGTGTGTGTGTGTGTGTGTAATTGTAAGTGCTGATTGAGGGTTGAGTCCATTCGCACGTGGCGCCGGAATGGCTTTGGCCTTTCAGAAACATAGTTCCACCTTGAGACACGAATAGAACGCTGTTCGTAAGGTCTCGACATCGATCCTAACTGTGGCAGGGGGTAGGTGAGGATTTTGAGTTCCGTTAAGCCTTCCACTATAAGATTTTCACTGAAGTTGGATGAAAATCGTCTGTCAGTGACAAGAGTAAACTAAGGAAAGACGTCATATTACTGAATAGTTAAGCCCTTTCCGAGGCGGCATATTATGTTTTTGTTGCCACTAGACGATTTTATGCAGCTGATGGAATAGGCCATGTATTGAAGGGGTTAATGAAGGCTGTATCTAACCCCTCCAGTTTGAAAAGTCTGTCCTGCTGGAATAAAATCGTCTGGAGAAGGCTGAATGAAGACAAACATAATTGACTGAAGGAGCTAAAACAGCTTACCCGTTCATATGGCCCGTCTACATGTCATAAAAACTCGCTTGCTTACATCATTTTTATAAGGGATTTCGTCAACACGTCCCAGTGTACACTGATCGATATTAGCGCTCAGGTGGTGTAATGTGAGGATGAGTAACCGGGTCTATCTGTGCGTGACTTTAGGCGTCAGAAATCAGGGCTGTAGTAGTAGTAGTGATGGTGATGGAAGTTGCGATCCCAGGCTCATCTGAACGTGAACCCGGTGAACTGCTGGCTGAAGTAACCCATTTTCTACAGTCCACCGTCGTCCTTTAGGGAAACAGGGACGTTTGCGTAACTGGGCAGCTTCACCGACCGGTCCTATCTGTGCCACCACATGAAGGCGTCCTTCTCCAGTGCCAATGTCAAGGTGAAGAGAGAATATTGAGTGAGAAGTATTATGGGTGAAAGGCGTGTTAAAAGCCCAAATGGTCATAACGAAGGATATGCTGTGGCAGATTGGTGTGTTATGATGTGTTATAGTGAAAGGTGTGTTATGGTGAAGGGTGTGTTACGGTGAAAGGTGTGTTGTGGTGAAATGTGTCATAGTGTGAAGGGGTGTCATGATTGAAAGGTGTGTCATAAGTCAAAGTCTGTCGCAGTGAATTCTCTCAGTGTAAGATTGGAGATAGTTTGCATCGTGTGTAAAAGGTGTCGGTGAAATGAGTGTCAGAATTCGTGCCTGTGTCGTGGATGAAGGGTTTGTAAGTGTAGGATGTGAAATTTGTGCTGGGGTGTTATTAGGTGCCATGATTGAAGGGAGTGTCAGAAGTCAGAGGTGTGTCATGGTGAAGATGTGTCGTGGATGAAAAGTGTGTCACTGAGCTTGTCATGAGTGAAGAAAGTTTCGTGGCAAAACGTGTGTCATGAAGTGGGACATGCGTGAAAGGTGTGTCATTTGAAGAGGTGTGTCATGGAGTGTGACCTAAGTGAAAAGAGTGTTAAGTCAAAGATTTGTTAAGAGGAGAAGTGCGTCGTGGAGTGTGACGAGTGAAAAGGGTTAGCAGTCAAAAGTGAGTCATGAGGAAAGGTGTGTCAAGGCGTGTGACATATATATATGTGAAAGGTGTGTCGTGGAATGTGACGTGTGAAAAGAGTGCAAGTCAAAAGCGTGTTATGGAGAGTGATATGTATGAAAAGTGTTTGCAGTCAAAGGCATGTCATAGAGTGTGACATGGGTGAAAGATGTGTCAGAGGTGTGTCATGGGGAAAGGTGTCCCGGGTGTAGGTGTGTCTTGGGTAGGTAGGAAGGTGCGAATCTGGATAAAACCTGGTAGGATCGTTCGCATGACCCGCCACACAAATAACAATGCTAGGTGGCACTCCTCCACTTACCCTGAGCCAACGTCGCTTCCCTGTTGTGTCCTGACGTTTCTTACATTGTTTTGGCCTTTTTCTGCCTTGTTTTTTCTTCTGTATTGTTTTGCATTCCACTTTCTTTCCTCTATTTTACATTCTCTTTCTTCCTTCCTGCTCGCCTTTCTCTTTAGTTCCCTTCCTTGCTACCCACCTCCTTTCTTTTATTTTACCCACTTTTTCTTCTCGACCATCGTTCCTTTCCTCTCATTGCCCTTTCCTCCTAACCCCTTCCCCTTCCCTTATCTTCTTTTCCTTTCTCTTGTCTTGCTTCCCCTCTCTTCTCTTCCCATCCCTTCCCTTCCCTTCACTTCCCTTCCCATCGTCTCCTTTCTCTTCCCTTCGCCTCCTTTCCCTTCCCTTCTCTTCCCTTCGCCTCCTTTCCCTTCGCCTCCTTTCCCTTCCCTTCTCTTCCCTTCGCCTCCTTTCCCTTCCCTTCCCTTTCATTTCTTTCTATCCCCCTTACCTCCTATTCAGTCACCCCTCTCTCACAATTTTAACCCCATCACATAACTCACCTCACAAATTTGCCCCAAGTAATTCGTGAGTGCGTGTGAGGCATGGAGATTGAGCAGCGGTCAGTGTCTCTTATCATGCCTGGCCACCTGATGCTAAATCTGGTCCCGGTTCGAATCCCAGACATTGTTGGTAATGCCCTGGTATGTGAGGGTGAAGGACCGCGTCAATTTTATGTCAGAATTGGACATATTTGGACCTAAACATGAAATAAAAATACTCCATAAAGAATAAGTTATCGGATGGAAAAACTTAATTTGAACACACCAGGTTGCTTCCTTTCTTTTCCAGATTTCTAACATATGGATTTTTCTCTTCCCCCCCCTCCCCCCCCAAAAAAAAAAAAAAATGAAATTGTGCGTCAAGCTTTGTCAGATCATTTTTAAAAGCTCTCTTTTTAAAAACATAACTCATGAAGACTTAACTTTCTCTGATAACTTCCTTCATGTTATTTGTCGAGTCAATTTCGCTTCAGCCAAAAGACTTAGGCAATGTAGATGTTAGCTTTTCACACATGAGCAGTTATGTCAGTAGCACAAAATAGTGAACAGTATGGGGTAGTCCCACTTATGTACGATTTTAGTTGAGCTTGTAGTCCTATTTAGGCTACTGTAACTGTATTAGTCTCCAGTCATGAGGCCCACACCCAAATTTTTTAAAAGAGGGATCTCGTAGTTACAAAAGTTACTACGATTGTGTCTTTAGTTTATTTTAGAGAAGTTAGAGCCAATCAGCAACCTCTGTAGTACGATGACGCCCTTCTGTAATATATTCTTGCAACTTAGGTGATGGTAAAGTTAATTTCTGTCCCGAGGACGTGGGAAGAATAATCACACCGTTCGTGATGTGGTGAGGTGGGTGTCCGTGGCCTACATCCCAGTGGACGGCGATGACAGGGATGCGTGGGGAGGTGGGCAAGGTCACGAGATGTAAATGAGTGAGAGGAGAAGCAGGATTGTGTGTGTGCGCGCGTGCGTGTGTGTTTGGCGGGGATATGAGGTGAGGGGGACAAGGGGGAGTAAAGGGAATGAGGTTGTTTGTGGAGATGAGAAAAAGCTAGGAAATGGAGTACCCCCCCAAAAAAAAAAAAAATAATAATAATAATAATAATATAAAATAATTAGTGAATTATTGTCGACGCAGAAACCATCGAGAAAACTCACTCAGTTTAGTCAGACAATGTAGAAATGGGTATAATAATAATGATGATGATACTACTACTACTACTACTGGTAGTAGTTGTAATAATAATAATAATAATAATAGTAATAATAATGATAATAATAATAATAATAATAATACCTGGTTATGGGGTAAACTAAATACAGGACGAAGCTTTGTGTGTGTGTGTGTGTGTGTGTGTGTGAGAGAGAGAGAGAGAGAGAGAGAGAGAGTTGTGTGGGATGTGTAGTGAGGACAGCAGTGATGAATGGGACAGGAAATTATGTATGTATACAGGGGTGAGGCTGTTTGTTTGTGTGTGAGGTAAGAGCGACGGTGTTGTGTAGGGGAGTGGTGTTTTCTGTAGCATGGGAGGTGAGGGAGACACTAATTGATGGGGGATGAGATTGTGATGTATTGGTTTTATTTCGTGTGCATGTGAAGAGGTGTGGAGTTGTGTATGGTGTAGTGTGCGTATGTGTGTGTGTGTGTGTGTGTGTGTGTGAAAGGGTGCGAAGTGAGGGAAACAGTGAAAGTGGTGGTGGTGGACGAATAAACTGATGGAGGGGTCTTGTGTGTGTAATATTTGTGACGTGTTTGTGGTGTGTTATACGAGTATGAAGAGTAGTGTGTGGGATGTATGAGATGGGAGGTGAGGGAGATAGGGGTGGTGGTGTTGGTGTGGGTGAGGAAAAGGAATGGAAATATTTTTGGTTGTGGTTTATGTGGTATGGTTTATATGAGGTGGTGTATGTAGGTTGGCGTATGAGATGTATGAGGTGCGAGGTAGGGAGACAGTGGTGGTGGTGGTGGTGGTGGTAGTGGTAGTGGTAGTAGTAGTAGTGGTGGTGATGGTGATGGGGGTGGGGGAGGAGGGAACAAGCGATGTAGAAGTCTTTATATTATCTCCTCTCGGTCACTGAGCACGCCACCAGGTCTCACCCTTTCATCTGGCTGAGTCAAAGGCCTCGGGATGAGCTCGGGGTCCAGAAGTCAGAAAGAGAGAGAGAGAGAGGGAGGAAGGTATGTGGTTAGAGGAAGGGTTCAGAAGTGTAGCCTTGTACATCCTTTTCCTATTGCTAGATTTGCAGAAGCTTGACTGTGACATACTTGACTGAGGTGTATGTGATCATCATTCGTGTGTGATTACATGCATCTTTATCCACTGTGTCTCATTCAGGCATCTACCGTATGTATCTACAAATCCGGCTTTGAAGTAGACAGAGGAGAGGCGAACGGACTTGCATTTGATTGAACATGAGAGCAACGCGAACTTATCTTGTTCAAGGGAATTTTGAAATAACCTTTACCCCACTTTGAAATAACTTTGACCCCATTCAGGTTATTAATCCTAAGGCACTCAATTCACAGTTTGTACCCTCCCACCCCATACCACAATCTTAGTTCATCTCATCCATTTTCTTTGTCCCCCATGCACCTTTCTTTGTCTCACATGCCCATTTTTTTTTTCCCTTACGCCTATTTCTTTGCCCCCACGCTCATTTCTTTGTCTCCCACTCCCATTTCTTGCCCCCTCCCCCCCGCAGTCACTTGCATTCTTGGAGGGTATGTTGGAGTAAGCCGTAGCTGCAGGTAAGCCTCTGGTCCAGCAACTCCAATTTTCACAGACTTTGGTTTCCCCTCTACCACCCGCTAGGTTGCCAGCCCATCCCACGCAATCCTTTGTTCAGCATGTCCATTTATTCCTTTGAGGTTTTCTTGGCGTGACGCAGGTAACGTTGTCGACGAATATGCTAATATGGCAAATTGCTAGCGATTTTATGCAGCTTAGGAGAGACGATTTTTAGCGTGTGTAATAGAAAGAGTTTGTTAGCCCTTATCAGTACGATTTTTTTTTTCCCCTCTCTCTTACAACCACCACACGATTCGGTGTTCTTTAACTTTGGTAAGACGTCCTCGAGCTGAAGTGCTTAGCTTCTTCAATCCTGTTATATATTTTTTATTTTAATCCTGGTGCAACGAGCCTTTTTTTTGTTTGTTTGTTTCTTTCTTTTACTGAACGTTGGAAGAAACGCTGGTGGTGAAGGGACCAATTAAGGCTGTTTCTAACCCCTCCAGTAAAAATAAAATAAAAGTAAAAAAAAGGAAAGAGCTGACCATTCACAACGCGTCTCGTCAGCGGAATAAAATCGCCTAGGGTTCTGAAGAATAAACTTAACACATGCCATTGGAATGAAGAGGTTGGGGAAAGAACATTACATACGATGCCCCACGCGAAAATGTTACATGGTTTCCTGGAGTTGCATGCCGGGAACTAGAATTTTTTGTTGTCCTTGGGGAGAGGGGAGAAGGAATATTACCCACAGATTCCCTGCGTTTTGTTGAAAGCGACTAGAAGGGGACAACCAGGAGCTGGAAATCCTCTTCTCTTTTTCTCAGTATAATTTCTTAAACATTTGGAACTTGGAAACCTGCCTCTAGGTACTGCCCGGCCGAGTTGGCGGGCGCAACGAGCTTTAAAAAAAAAAAAAAAAAAAAAAAAAAAAAAAAAAAGTTACATAAGTGAATGAATGAGTAAATAGGTAAGTAAATGAGTGGATGAATGAATTGGTAGGTAAATAAATACGTAAATCAATAAATTCGTAAATGAAATAAACCCATACAGAGATGATTGGTCCTGTACGGCGAGAATAGATACACTCTTAGTCACTTCAGTACTGTGCATCTGTGTCTCTTGCCGCACCGCGATTTCATTCATCCGGGGAAAGGTCTCTCATAATCAAGGGGTAAAAAATAATCTCCTTTTAATGTTTCACTGCGAGGTATCTCCCGTAAGCAGAAATAAATCGTCTGGCGGTAACGATATTAAAAGAAAAATACTTTATCTTAGGGAAATACTTGAGTCCTCTAAGTCCTTTTTTTTTTTTTTTTTTTTCCGACCGCTTTTTTTTTTTTTTTACCGTTTCTTTTTCTCCTTTTTATCTTCATTTCTTTCATTTTTGACCTTCGTTTATTTTCTTTTTTTGACCTTCGTTTCTCTTTTTCTGACCTACGTTTCTTTTTCTTTTTTTGACCTTTTTTATTTTCTTTTTTTGACCGTCGCTCATCTTCCTTTTTTTTTTTTTTTACCTTCGTTTTTTTTCTTTTTTGACCTTCGTTTTTTTTTCTTTTCTGACCTCTTCTCCTCTTCCTTTTTTTACCTTCGTTTTTTTTTTCTTTCTTTTTACCTTCGGTTCAAGGAGAGGAGGAATTAACACCAGCTTTACCTCACTCACGGTAATCAGAGTCATTTGTGATACGACCTTCTCACCTGGTGTTTTAGCTGCCAACAGGTGCGTGTGTGTGTGTGTGTGTGTGTGTGTGTGTGTGTGTGTGTGTGTGTGCGGCGTGCGTGCATGAGTGAATCAACTACTGTTACAAAAAAATTAACCTGTTAATCCTCTTTCCTTAACATTTCTTTTTCTTTCAGGTCAGTTTAACCGTTCACCTTAGCTCTCAGAATGACATCCTTTCTTGCATTAACTTCGCTATTTTTTTTTTTTCTGTTGCTCTCATCTGACATTTTATTCATTACAGAAAAAATAAACTTTTGTCTCTATGGGATTAATAGATTCATCATTTAAATATCTCAAATACCGGGGTGTCTAAAAGTCTGAAAAATATCGTCAGGTGGTAACAAGAAGGAAAGCAAATTGATCATCGTAGTGAATGGGTAGTGTTCTCTTGTATATTCTTCAAAAATGATACTACTGCTGCTGCTACTACTACTAGTAATAATAATAATAATAGTAATATAATATAATAATAAAATAATAATAATAATAATAATTACTACTACCACGACTATTACTACTACTACTACGACTACTGCTACTGCTACTGCTGCTACTACTACTACCAGTAATAATAATAATAATAATAAAGTAATAATTGATGGTAAAAGAATAAAACTTGATTGTATTGAAAGTTTTTTTTTCTTGTACATTATTCTTCCAAACTCTCAAAGTGAATAATGTCCATTAATGATACGAAAGTCACTGGAATTAAAGGAGTGTTATTCATTTGTACATTATTCTTGTAGACTAAGTCGGTAATGGAATAGTGAAACGGATCAGGTTATCCATTTTTAAGAAGGGGCTACGGAGCCGTCCTTAATCCTATTAGCTCGAGAACGTATTTTATATTTTACCGTTACACACACACACACCCACACACACACACACACACACACACACACACACACGAGAGGAAAAGGTTTCATAAAAGCCATATCACCCCCCCCCCCGTGCGAAAAATCTCCCTAGAATTTAGTAAAAATTCATCAGAAATAACAAAAGCAAAAAAATAAATAGAATAGAATAAAATAATAATAATTTGAAAGCGTCAGTGCATTACAAAAACGTCCATTTTGATACCCAGCTCTTGTGAATTATTAATATTTTTTTCAACATACAGGGTTGTGGTGTTTTTATTGCAGTGTTGCACGCGTAGGGCCTGCAACAGCACCCCCAGTTCATCGACACGCGCGCCAATATTGTAGCGGAGGTCTGTGGAAAAATAAATACTGGCTGGTCTGAAAAATGTGGAATATCTGTAACTATCTGTGTTTATGAAGAGAGAGAGAGAGAGAGAGAGAGAGAGAGATCCATCGCCCACGTATTCATTTACTGTACAGTTATATTTTGCTCCCCCAATACTCATGAAACTCTACATGTTTTACTGAAAAATAAGGTTAGGATTATAACGATTTAGTGTTACGAAAAAGACAGGGCAGACGAGGAGGAGTGAACGGAGAAGAGAGAGAGTATAGGATAGATCATGACAGTTTCAAAACAAATAATTGATACATAAAACGATAAATAGTGAGACAGTGAGCAGTAACTTTCGAAATTTGGCGAGATAGCCTTGGGAGTCCTTCAGGCTTTTCAGAATGTTATGGACGAGTTTCATTATTGTTGGACGAATAAGAGCAGTGTTATTTTCCGCACGTATACGAACCGGCTGTCCCCCTGCCCTCTCTTCCTTCCTGCTGTGTTATCCTTGTCATTACCTCAGAGAATTAGATATCATAATCTTCTCTAACAGACATCATCGAAAAGACTATTAGATATGTTGCGGTTGTTTTCCATTGCATGCCCTTGTGACTCCCTCCCATCCCTTTTCCTTTTCCCTTCCCCTCCTCCTCCCCCTCTCCCTCTCCCTTCCCCTTCCCCTTCCCCTTTCCCTCCCTTTTCCACATGGCCAGTCTTGTCCCTCACCTTGTTACTGGCAGGAAAAAATACCAGTCACTTTTTCCAGAACTCCCCTTTGTATCAGCGCGACTATTTCTGCCTAATAGCCATTCTCTTTCCCTCTTGTTTTTAAGTATGGTCATCCTAATTACATTACTATTAGGTTTCATTATATTTTTCAGCTAGGCGGGAAAAAATGATATCACTTTCTCTTGTCAGATTTTCCCTTTGTAATAGAGCAAGCCTTTTGCTCTATATTTATTTCTCTTTCCATTTCAACATGCTTTTTTTTTTTTTTTTTTTTAATGCATTACGATTTTATTATGTGGTTTATTTCATAGCCAGCAAAAAGCAAAATCACCATACATTTTTTTTTTCCAAACCCCTTATATATGGTATAGTACTGTATGACCCCCCCCCCCACTTCTGTATGTTGAAATGTACAGGGTGGCTCATTTAAATTCCGTCGGGCAATTTCACGTGTGCAGATGTGACGGCTCAGCGTTACCTGTATTTTACCCTGCATCATTCACCCATTTCCTACTCCCACTGTCATCGTGTCATTGCATTAGATGGACCCTTCCTACATTATATAGTCTGCATTTTACGTATGTATGCCGATATATTGGCGAGTACTGTATATTGGTGCATTAGCTTGTGTTTATTGATCTACCCACAATCTTAATCCTGGAAAGGGTGGCCACAAACGAAATCACCTCCACATTGTTCACCCCCCACGCGCCTCACTCGTAGGTCACTCCACCCTGTCCCTCCATCTAGTCCTCTGCTTCCCCTTCCTCCTCCTCACCCATACGCAGTCTTCTAGTCAGTCTCTCATTCTCCATTACCTCCACAAACCCAAACCATCTCCATCTGCTTCTGACTCTCTAGCACATCAACAGTAACATCGCAACGCTGAGTAATTTTGGTCATGGCTTATATCACGTAACATGCATAAATTATATATACCTCACTTTTTCCAGAATTCCGATTGGTATTAACACAACCTTTTCTTCATTATATTAACCTTATTTCCCTCTTATACGTGTATGTGTTGAAATGATGGTCCGTATCTCAGAGTCTTGTGATTATATTTTAGGCAGTTCATTATGACACGTATACAGCAAGAGAGAGAGAGAGAGGCATATGTTATTATTTTATTGATATATTTTAGGTATTATGGTCACGTAACAGGAAAAAATGAAGGGTAGTCCATATATAACGCGTCTCTTCCACTCCGCCGGGTGATTTCTCGTGTGTTGGAGGGACTGCTCAAGAGTATCAGTGTCCATCTTGCATTTATGTATTTTTTATTCCCGCTCATACCAGCAGAATGAGTCGTCCCTGCAACACAAGCTCCGCCAGGCGAGTGTCTACTGCAGCGCTATTTACGGGCCGCCCTGATATAGTAATTTTTCCAGACATCCCCTGTATAATTGACCAACAGTTTCTACACCATATCAGTTCTATTCTCATATTAGATATACTGAAATATTACTATCCATTTCACTCTGTTACGATGATATTTTAGGAAGTTTATCATCACACACAGCAGCTTTAACAGATAACAGATGGCGCGACCCCTGCTACTGATAACGTTGCATTGGGCCGAAGTACTGATATTGCGTGTCTCGGTAATTGCCCCCACGTTCTGGTGAGGCGTGATAGCATCTTAATTGGTAACGGCTTGGCGGCACGTTGCTAATAGATCAAGGCAAGCGCTGAGGGGCCCATGGTGACCTGGGGGTTATGCTGTTTTGCCCTCCAGTACATTACCGGTACAGTACTGGCACGATACTAGTACACTGGCGGGGGGTTTCTTATTTTTGTTGTTTATTTTTCTCTGTTACTTTATTTTATTTGTGATGATGATGATGATTATTGTTGTTGTTGCTTTCATTGTTTTTTCCAGCCCTTGCCATAGAATACAGCCCGCTTCCTGAGCTCCAGTAGTCCTGTGCGTCCTACTTGTACTCGTAACAACATAAGAAAAGAAAGTAACTGCAGTCCGCCGATTGGGCCGCACTGGCATTTTCTGACTATTTTCTGGTCACCTTCACATGCCATCGCTCGAGTGCTGATAATCGCCGTCCATACTGGTTACTTGTTCGGGTTGTCTCGTTCAGGACTGGTGTATTGGTATTAGCGGGGATGTTTTTACATGTCGGCGGGTCTTCTGGTAGATCGGCAAAGTCTACTTTACGTGAACATTCTAATCCTTAAACTCTTCCCTGCCCCTTCGGGGATTAGAACCTGGGTCTGGTAGGACCGGAGGCCACCTCTCTACCGACTGAGCCACCGCCTCCCCGTGTAGTAAATACGCACAGATAAGGAAGTATGTAGCCATTTAACTTGGTATTTAGTGGGAATTTAAACACCAAAAATAACGCACCGAAGGTAGGATGAAGTGGTGGTAGACAGAGACGTGGGCAGCTGTAGGCCTTTACTGATCTTGCACTGACATGCAATAAAAAACACACTCACTACTGTCATACCAGCAACAAAAAACACACCCATTAATACCATCATACCAGCCCTGTATGAGACAGCCATAGCATGTATTCAATATGGACGGTGGGTGTTAGCGCCGAAGTGGTGACAAGTAGAGGTGTGTGATATGTAGGAGGACTACTGGGCCTTGGGACCAGGTCGCGAAGCGTATGCTCAGAGTCGAGCACATAAAAAAAAAAAAATAATAATAAGCTTCAGTCATACTACGTCGTTTTCAGTCCCTGGTTTGTTGGTGATATTCCCACGGGCCTCTTGAGTAATTTTTCTTTTACCAGACCACCACCAGACGATATTGCTGAAGTCAAGAAGGGTCTCTAGTATTGCAGGGGGTAATGAAAGCCGTATCTAACCCCTCAAGTGTGATAAACCTCCCTTGAGCTGAGTGAAATCGTTTGGTGAAGGAGTTAAGTCTCCTTTGAATACTTTGTTTTGGAAATTCCTACAACATATCGAGGTTCACCAGCATATTGTGGACAAGATTCACTGATTCCCATTGATTTTTTTTTTTTTAAGTTCTTTGCTAAATCCTGAGATAGTTATATGTGCACCTCTGTCTAGCTCCATATCGCTAGATCTCGCAATCCCGTAAGTTGTGGCCACAGCAAATCGCCTTCATATCACCCTGCCCTGTGTAATCATTCTGCTCCTTCTCCAACACACACACACACACACACACACACACACACACACACACACACACACACACACACACACACACACACACACACACACACACACACACACACACACACACACACACACACACACACACACACACACACACACGCACACACACACACACACACACACACACACACACACACACACACACACACACACACACACACACACACACACACACACACACACACACACACACACACACACACACACACACACACACACACACACACACACACACACACACACACACACACACACACACACACACACACACACACTCTTATACCTCTCAACCCATCCTCCGTCTCATCCTCGATCTCCCCCTCTCCCGTCCTCCTCCACTGCACTCACATAAACTCTCCACGTGTGCATTTTTCCTACAAGGTCCACTAACGACACCTAGTAGAATCCTTCGTTTCTCCCGGAAATTCCCCTTAAATATCGAGATAATTAGTTACATGTAAAGTCAAGGACAAAATTTCGCTTACTATTCCTCTGGGTCTACTTTACATATAGTGCATGGCCGTCACTTTCCTTCCTTACACATCATCATTACCAGAGTCGTGTATGGCCAGAGGAATATACCAAGCCTCTCAGCTCAGAAGTATTTATCAGTAGCGGAGAGTGAGAAGACATGAATTATGAGGCGAAGTTTTGTATATGTGTGTAGAGAAACATACCATGTCTCTCAGCTTAGAAATATTAACCAGGAGAGGAGAGTAAGACGAAGTATTAGACGAACTTTTGGCCCGAATGACTAGTATTAGGACAATACCGGTACACTGGCAAGGGATTTTTTTTAAATATTATTCATATTTAGTTGCTTGCTCATATATTTATCTCTGTTTCTTTCTTAGGAATAGGTCTTGAGCGAGGTGTGATAAGCGCCAACCTGGTCGGTTTTAAGCACTTGGTACTATTTTGACCTTTACAATCCGAGCATTTCGCTTATACCAAAACGTCACTGGATACAGGATTGAAAGCTCCACGAAAACAACGGTGGAAACGCTCCAACTGAGGCACAAGTCAGCGAGGAAACGAGACCTTGGAGGATTGTGGTAGAGACTTCCATATGGTCTCAAGATTGTTTATCTACACCTTAGGCTGCTGGGCTAGCCGCAGAGCCAAGCCAGTCTTCCAAGCATAGATGCCAATTGTAGAGATTTTGCCGCAGTATCTAGCGAGTGTTAGCAAGCAACTACCGACTGATTTTGTTTTACAAAAAAAAAAAAAAAAAAAAAAAAAAAGAATAATAATAAGAAGAACAGTAATTTGTTTCTTTTCTTATCTTTGTTTATTTACTATTTTAGATATAATATTTGGAGTTTCTGTGTTCAGTGGCGTTTTAGCGAATATAGCTGTTCAAGCGCTTAGAGATAGGAGTTGGCTGCACTGCCACGCAGTGAACAGACTCCTTTGTGTGTGGCCACGTGCGTTCAGGACCTGCCCCACGATTTTTCAAGGATTATTAACGTTGAACGTGAGTTAAACGTGAGTGGAAATTATTGTTTTAATTAATATTGCATCACACGGTGCAGGCCTTCCAAATTTTCTTTTCATATGGGTCTTTCACGGAGTTCGGGACGTTTAGGCCGTAAAGACGTTTAGGTCGCTAAGACGATTAACCTAACTTCAGCAATGTCATCTTGATGAAGTTTAGGCCAGTTTGGATGTTACGACCTAAATGACTTACGGCCGAAACGACCAGGACCGCTTTCACAGGTCGATTATGATACGTAAGGGTAGTTTTTTAGTGTCATATGATCGATGCTATATGGCAGTTGGATTTCATTCACTCAGGCTGCGACGGGCGTCCAGGCAGCTTCCCATGCTCTAAGTTTTTGTTTTTTTCTTTCTCTTTTGTAATTATATACGAATTGGGGGTTTCCAACGTTAGATGTGGCGTCTAGGTGGTTAAAATTATAGGGGCTGGGGACGAAGTCCCTTGTTTCATTTTGGTTAGGTTGCCGGGATCATCTGTAAACAGGATCCATATCCTTCACCCAATGTAAAATCCCCGTTTAGTTTCTAATCCTCAGCAGTGTCCTCCATACTCCTTATTATATTTTGAAATCATAACATAGTGCCATATGATCGATGCTTTATGGCAGTTGGATTTCATTCACTCTGAAAACAAGCTTCGACGGGCGTCCAGGCAGCTTCCCATGCCCGAAGTTTTTTTTCTTTTAATTATATACGTTTTGTAGGCTACATTCAGCAAGCACTTATCTGTGTTACATATTGTACTAAAGTTACTCTCTCGTCATCTGTAATAAGACATGGGATTGCCTTGTCCGTGTGGTAAAGTTGTACTTTTTTTGTTTTATTCCCTTGTCTTTACTGCTTTAATAGTTGTATAGTTTTGCTATTGTACTGTATAATTGAAATGACCATTATTCTCTTAATCATTGCCCATCGTTTGCATTGTCACTGCCAAAACAATATGTTATCGGTATCTGTTGCTCACTCCAAATCCTGTGGGTTGTTTTACCCCAATAATGTAAAGCATGTTGGATTTTCTTGCGCACATGTCGTGTTTTACCTCTTGTTAACGATTTTTAACATTTCGATCGATTTTGAGATTTGTCGCTAAATGACTCCTGCCCCTACAGGAGTGTGAAGTCAGATAGGGAACAAAATCAACAAAATAAATCGAAATATACGTCGCCTGAAGTCAGGTACGGAATAAAACCTAAATCGATCGAAATATTTCAAAAGCCTACCGAATCGAACCAACCCTGTCCTAACCTGTCATAACCAAACAAAACCTAATAATGTCGGGCGCAGGCCTTCCTCATTTCATTAACCATTCCAGACTTAACCTTGAAAGCTGCTCAAACCTTGAAAAGCAGCAAACCTCAGGGAGGTGTAACTTAGTCCTCCTCAGTCACCTCGGCACCGCTGGGGATGGGGACTAATATAAGATGAAAGTCGTGCGTCAAGATCGGAACGAGGCGATATTGACATCTTCATCAAGACGTATTTGCGACGGAAATAATGCCATACAGAAGACCCCCCTCAACTTGGGGATATAATGTCATAGAGGGTACTGAGGTAACCGACGGACGTGGGTTCAGCAAAGGAAAATTAAACTATCTTGCTTTGCGTGTAAGTCACCCAAAGAGATTTGTAATATTCGTGCCCTAATTATCATTTAAAATTGTGTTCTTTCACATTCATTATAAAATGTTCAGTTTCCCCGTGAATCAAGCTGTTTAGACCCATATACTGTATATATCTATATATATATATATATATATATATATATATATATATATATATATATATATATATATATATATATATATAATACAAACACACCGGAATGTGTGTGTGTGTTTCTAGCATTAGCTTTTTTATTATTTTCTTATGTCGCTTACCACAGTTCTCTGCGTGGGGCCTCTGATTAGGCTAAATAGTCCTTTCCCTACTGCCTCACCCTAACTGCACCGTGTCGAATCCTTTGTTTGTAGCGGAATTTCCCAGTATACATCAAGATAATTACTTACCTTAGACTCATTTATCAGCTCCAGTGGTACGATAATTAGAAGGGGAGGTACCGGGAACTGGGAGAAAGACAATGCCCACCCGGTTCACTCCAGAGAGGGACATGATTATCACTCAGGCTCCTATAGTTCACTCCTAGCTGAATAAAATCGTCTGTAAATAAACGATAAACAGCAGAGGAAGTACCGGGAACACACACACACACACACACACACACACACACACACACACACACACACACACACACACACACACACACACACACACACACACACACACACACACACACACACACACACACACACACACACACACACACACACACACAGTTCGCTTCACAAAGGAACTTTACCAGTTTCTCTCTCTCTCTCTCTCTCTCTGTGTCGACGTAAATTTCATCTTCTCACCATCTCCAGTTCGGTGCTGTAACAAGATTTTAGCTTTAGAATATGATGCTAGTCACAAGGAAATTGTGTAAAGGATAATGAGCCATTGTATTGCCTTATTTTACACGGAGTTGCTGGAAATAAACAGCGCAAGTACGAAAATATCCGCCAAGTTAATATGAACGCACTCTACCTCCAGATGATTATTTTCACCTTGATATAGACGTGAGAAAAAAAAGAACTTACCGAACACAATGGACAAAACCGACTATACTGCTTTCATCTTAACTTGGCCCAGATTTTAATCCTTTTGCAACTTCTCTCACGTGGTAGCTCAGTGGCAGAAGGACAGTACTGTGTATCTACATCTGTTCTCCTGCACTTCATAACTGACACTATTTTCTAATGTTAACCTGTAGTAATAACTCAGGATTCACGCTTTTGATACGGTAATTTTGAGCCCAGTTAAAATGAAGGGGGTATATATAAAGAATAGACTAACCACTAGTACGATTGGCGTTTTTCCCCACACCAACACCAGTCAACTCTCTTTGTTCTATTCCCTCAATTTTCTACATTGTCACCATTCTTCCTGCCCTTCATCTTCTCGTCCCTGCTTCCCAACCCCAACCCTTTCCCCAGTTAACCACTTTTTCTTGTTTTGATCTAACATCCCCACCCCCACCCTCTTTCCCGTTTACCCTGTCTTTTTCCTACCCTTCACTTGTCCCAACACCCCTTCTATCTCTCTTCCCCTCCTTCTCTCTCTTTTTCTCCCCTTGTTGCCCTTTTTTCATACACGCTTCTCTTCCTTTCTCACCCTTCTCATCTCCGTCTTCCGTGGTTCACCCTTACCCCCTCTTGCAATACCTTTCCCCTGCCCCTCAGCTATTTTTCCCCTTTCCTTTCCCTCTCTGCTCTTTTTCCTTCCTCTTTCCCTTCTACCGGCCTC
>NC_136999.1:8217853-8410353 GCF_032717465.1 Coenobita brevimanus | reverse complement strand
AGGGGATTTTACTGAGCTTCGATCCTACGGTATTGAGTCTTTATTCGTCTGTTTTATTTTTGCTTCCTTCAGACGATTTTATTGAGATCGGAATAGGCTTTTTTTGTGTGTGTGTGAGTTGAAAGGGTTAGATGCCTCATTGGTAAACACTCCCCCCCTCCCCTCCTGCTCTCTCCCTCCCTCAACTCTCCCTCGACCCACTCTCGCTTCCTCTCATTCCTTCCCTCACACTCTTTCAGTCCTTTCCTCTCTCATCCTCTCACTCTCACTTCCTCCCACTCCTCTCCTCCTTTCACTCCTGTCCCTCTCTCTCACTCTCCTCTTCTCCTCACCCCAACATTTCCTCTCCCTCTCCCTCACATTCTCCCTCCCTCTCACTCCACTTCTCCCTGCTGCAGATGGGAGAGACAGCCCGTTTACTGGATCCGGCCCCCTCCATCACGACCCACGCCTCGCTACAGCCGCACGACGGCGCCCCCTCGTTTCGTAAGGACGGGGCCAAGGGATCTCCTAGGACCACGAAGGAGTACAATCGTTCTGGCAGAGGAGACGCCATCCTCGATATGCCCATGTGAGTACTAATGAGGATTGTGAGGATTTTGTGTTGTAGCAGAGGATTTAATAATGTAGTAGAGGATTTAGTTTAGTGAGTTTTTTTTCTGCTGTTAATATTGCTTGGTATAGGAGAGTTTCATGCATCTTTTTATTTTGTTTGTTATTTTCTTAGCTGTGTAAATATTGTGAGGATTTAACAGTGTAGTAGAGGATTTATTACATATTTAGTATTTTTTTTTTTAGCCATATTAATATTGCTTGGTACAGGAGAGTTTCATGCATGTTTTTACAGTTTTTTAGCTGTATCAATATTATGTGGTTTTAATAGTATATGTAGTAGAGGATTTAATATATTTAGTGTTTTTTTATTGTTAATATATCGTGGTACAGGGGAGTTTCGTGCATCGTTTTATTTTTTTATTTATTTTTTTAGCTGTGTAAATAACGCTTCATGTTCGTTTACCCATAAGTGTTAGGAAAAGAGATTTGTGAGGGGAAGGATGTCTTATTTGTCTATGTACTTTTGAGGTTCGAGTATTTAATGCATTTTTATCAGTGGTATTGTTTTTTATCTTTCTTAATATCGCATGGTATTCCTTTTTATCCGTATTTTTAAGGAGGAAAGATTTGTTAATGAAAAGATATGTTGTTTGCCCTTGTGAATGCTTTTTAGATTTAACCAAATAATTGATAGTTTTCTGGGATTCAATGGATTTTTAATGTAGAATTTAATGGATTTTAGGTGAGGGTGTGTATATTTTTTCCTATTTTTTTTAATGTTTGGTACAGTATAGAATTTCGTTTTTATGATGAGAAGAGCTGATGATTTAACAGTCTTTAGTAATACGGTAATATTGTTGTTACTTTAATATTGCTTGGTATGCGTTTAACTGTATATTGAGGGAGATATTTACCATATACCCAAGTAAATATTTTCGAAAGACTTTTTTTTTAGGCTGTGGACGTATATTATTTTTCTTCAAATTAATTACATTTTTATTGCTGGGTATTCATTTATCCAGCTTTGTGAGCGTTTTTTTTTTTTTTTTTTGAGTATTTAAGTAGGTATGAGCATTGAGAATTAAATATATTTCTTGTATTATCAAAAGTAGTATTTCAGATGTACATTGCATGGTAGTCGTTTACTCATAATTCTGAGTGACAGCATTTATTTACACGTGAGTACATTGAAGGTTGGTTTCAGTTTCAAAGATACTTAGTTTAGGATTTAATAGATTTTTTTTTCTTGGTATTTGTTAATCCTTAATCGTGAGGTAGAAGATGCATTATTTTCCCTTTTTAATTCTCTGAGCATTGGGGGCTTGATATTTATTTTCAGGGAGGATTTGATAGACTAATTATTGTTGTATTATTTTAGCTCCATTTAGTATTGCTTGGTATTCGATTTCGACATATTTGTGAGGGAGAGTATACAGTATATTATTTGCTTGTACGAATAGCCTTTGAGAATTCAGGTTTTAATGTATTTTTTGTCGAATATTTAATGGATTTTTTTTTTCGAATATTGCTTTGTGTTCATTGTTCAGTATACTTTTGTCCCCGTTAGTGTGGGGGAAAAAAGATTCGTTATTAATACGTGTGAGCGGTCTGAGGAAAGAGGATTTAATATATTGTATATTAACGATTTACTTGCATATATGGGAAGAATTGAACTGTGTATATATATTGCTTGGTGTCCAGTTTTTCTGTATATTCATGAGGAAAGGATCTGATATATAGCCTACCGTGCAAATATTGTGGGAAGACTGCTGGGGAGATTTAATTGATTCATAGGTGATGATTTTATTATTGTATATGAGGATTTGAGAGAACTTAGGCGAGTTTTTAATCGATTTTAAGTGAGGATTTCGTAGATTTTAAGTGAGGATTTCGTATATTTTAAGTGAGGATTTCATAGATTATAGGTGAGGATTTAATTGATTCTTAAGTGAGATAATAGTGGATTTTAGGTGAGGATTAATAAATTTTAGCTAAGGATTTAATAGATTTGGAGTGAGTATTTAATGGATTTTAGCTGAGGATTAATAGAGTTGAGGATTTAATAGATTTTAGGTGAGAATTTAATAGATTTTAGGTGAGGCTTTTGTAGATTTTAGGCGAGGATTTAATAGATTTTACATGAGTACTAATAGATTGTAGCTGAGGATTTAATAGATTTTTGGTGAGGATATTATAGACTTTAGGTGAAGATTTGATAAATTTTAGGGGAGGATTTAATAGATTTTGGATGAGGGTATAGCAAGATTTTAGGTGAAGATTTAAACGATACTAGGTGAGGATTTATTAGACTTTAGCTGAGGATTTAATAGATTTTAGCTGAGGATTAAATAGATTTTAGCTGAGGATTTAATATATTTTAGCCGAGGATTTAAGAGATTAGTTGAAGATTTAACAGATTTTAGCTGAGAATTTAGTATGGTTTAGATGAGGACTCGATGGATTTTAGGTGAGGACGTAATAAATTTTAGGTGAGGATTTAATGGGTTTTAGCTAAGGATTTAATAGAATTTTTTCACGATTTAATAGATTTTAGCCAAGGAGTTAATTAGATTTTTTGGTGTATTAATCAGTTTTATGACATTGTGTGCTGTTTGTTGCTTCGTATTCGTTCGTCCATAATGCCAGGGAAAATTTCGTACACAGATAAGTATTTTTTTTTTTTTTTTTTTTTTCCCCGTTGGTGAGTGTATTAACTCCTTCAATCCGAGGACCTGTTTTCGTATTAATTCTTGCCGCATCCAGGCCTTTTTTTTTTTTCTTAGATATTTTTTTAACTAATGGGGTTGGTCATAAGTTTTTTTTTTTCTCGCCATTTACACCTTCAAAAATATTCACCACTTTTGTATAGAATTATCTGGTCCAAGGAAAATAAAGTACAAAGTCCATCACCGGAGGGAAAAGGTTAATATTGTTTGTTATTCTTCGTCCATAATTGTGAGGGAAGGCAGTTGGTTAAATGCCAGTGCAAATACTCATGGGGGACTTGACTGCGGAGTTAGAAAGGTTTTAGTTGTATTATTTAATGGTATGTATTTGGTTTGGTATTCTCCTGTCAGTATATGTGGAAGAGAAGGTAAACTATTCCCCTTCAGACGGTTCAGATATTCCCTCCGTTTGTTCTTGCTGCCACTAGGTGATTTATTGAGCTTAGGGCAGACCTGTATTACTGAAGGGGTTAATGAAGGCTTTATCCAACCCCACCACTTCTAAATGTCTCCCCAAAGGTGAATAATATTGCCAGGAGATAGAAAAATAGTACATCATGGGACTGAGAGGGTTGATAGCATTTAGGTGTTGCTCTACGTTCGTTCGTGTTGGTGAGGGAGAAGAATGTCTATCTGTGCAAATTTTTGGCTGCAGTAGAAAGGTATGGAATGTATGCGATTTAGTTTAAACAAAAGAATGAGATACGATGGACTCAGATTTACGGCTCACCTGCACCTACTGGTATGTAAATATCGTCCCATATTTTCTCCCGTTAGTCATGTGTTTCATTAACGCAAAAACCAACTATCGGTGTCATAAACTAATTTTCCGTAATATACTGTTGATTGAACGCAATATTAATGATTACATCGGGTAATTTGGGCCTCTAACCGTAAGTAACCCTTTCTGTATTAACCATGTGCTATATCAGCGAAAACATCATCTTCCTCATCCAGTTTTCGTGATGTATATACCGTTGATAGAGTGCAGTGTAATTTTTATAGTGCAGTATATTTGAACGTATCAGTTATTTTGGGACCTTAACCTTAAATAACACTACTTCCCTGTGACACGAGATCTATATAATTACCAGTGCGTTCCTTCGCTTCGTTCGTCTTATTTTACGAGTGTTATTATGCGCCTGGCACGTTGGTTGCGACGTATTTACAAGGTAGTAATTAAGTTTGTACGTGTTTCATTATCCAGGTGTCATTTAGGGGCATTACGATCAAAATATGACGGTTCAGACGCCTACACTCAGACGCATTGGTAGAGCTGCCGGAGGTGTTCCCTTGGCAAAATATGTATCAGAATCATTAAGTATACAGTCAGATACAGCAGTTCTTCGCCTCTTCCGCCTTATTTCATCGTTGAATTTATAAACGCGTGAATGGAACGTAGTGGATTGAGGCGCCTGTCATCATCATCCACTTTTGTCCGCTGCGTGCCATGCAAACATCTGTGACTCCAGCGATGACAAAGGCAGGAGAGGCGAAGAGACATTTGTATCAGACCGTACTCTTGATAAAATAAGAATCCTAACACCTAAGTACAGTCGCTGCAAAATTTCCGTTCATGTTCCCTTCCCTCAGTAGCTTATAACATAGAAATAGTTTTGGTAGTTAAAAATAAATGATTACCCAGTCAGCCAGAGTACAGTGACTACATGGAACTTTATCCACACGTAATGTTTTGGGTTACTGAAAGGTAGGAGAAGGTACGGAACTTTGCCGGGAGCTGTACAGTGAAATTCAGAACGAGAAAACACTGGCTTATGTTATCACTCATGAAATACTAAAATAGATTAATGCATTTGTGTCCTTCAGTTTCCTTCGCGGATTCAGTGTACATTCGCATGCATTTTTTTTTTTTATAGCAGATGATCAGAGGAAGGAATAACAAATCAGATATAGACGAACGTTTGTGTAAAAAGTATAGTATTAGTGCTTGCAGACAGAGATATGCAGACAAAAGCAGACTGAAAAAGGAAAAAGAAAAAAAAACTGTAAATGAGGCCAGTTGCTAATTAGGTAAACACATGCCAAGCGCTGTCTCACTCCCACACGTTAACTGCTTTGTTGCATGAGGAGAACCGTATTGCTGGTTATTTTGTGCTTCATACCGGCTGCAATCTACCTCATACCAGTTACCCTCCGTCACACCAGCTCCAATCTACCTCATACCAGTTACCCTCCGTCACACCAGCTCCAATCTACCTCATACCAGTTACCCTCCGTCACACCAGTTCCAGTCCAGTTCATACCTGTTGGATCAATTCATGACTGTTACCTTCTGCTTCATGCCTGCTCTAGTCCACTTCATACCAGTTCCATTCCACTTCATACCAGTTCCAGTCCGCACCATGCCAGTTCCAATCCACATCATACCAGTTCCAGTACACTTCATACCAGTTCCAATCCACTTCATACCAGTTCCAGTCCGCACCATGCCAGTTCCAATCCACATCATACCAGTTCCAGTCCACTTCATACCAGTTCCAGTCCACTTCATACCAGTTCCAGTCCGCATCATACCAGTTCCAGTTCACATCATACCAGTTCCAGTCCACATCATACCAGTTCCAGTCCCCATCATACCAGTTCCAGTCCACTTCATACCAGTTCCAGTCCACATCATACCACTTGCTTTCCCCGCCACACCAACCAGTTAGGCTCCAGTCACGTCCCGGCGCCGTCCGTAACAAGGCAGTGTGACGCAACGCCGCCAAGGGACGGTGATGTACTGAGAGGCGTCACGGGGGCTGGACTCCCTCACCCTCACCCCCACATTCACCACTCACCCTCACCCTTTTTCACCACCCACCCTTATCTTCACCCTCATCCTTCACCCTGACCACTTATGCTCGTCCTTACCCTCACCCTCCTTCACCATCTCACCCTCACCCTTCACCCCCATCACTCACTCTTGCCCGCACTCTCACCTTCCTTCACCACTCAGTGTCGTCGTTACCATTCACCTTTACCTTCACCCTGATACTCCTCCACCGCTCACCCTCATCCTCACCCTCACTCTGATCACCCAATTCCCTCATCGTCAGCCATCACCCTCCCTCACCCTCATCACTCACATTCACCACTCACCTTCTTTACCTCACTCTCACCTTCACCCTCAACCACTGTCACCCTCACCTTCACCCTTACCCCATCGCCCTCATCGCCTCCCCTCATCATTTCTCACCACCCACTGCCACTGTCTTCCATCACCACCACTCATCTTCATTACTATCCTTCTTCACTTCCACTACCACCCTCCCTCACCATTATCATCACGCTTATTGACTTTTTATCACCACTTGCTACAACCCCCTTCGTTTCTACCACACACACACACACACACACACACACACACACACACACACACACACACACACACACACACACACACACACACACACACACACACACACACACACACACACACACTCTCTCTCTCTCTCTCTCTCTCTCTCTCTCTCTCTCTCTCTCTCACCACCCATCGCTTTCTGCACCCACAACCCTCATCACCTTCCCGCATCACACCTTTCCTTTATCTCTCATCTTCACCACACACCAACAACGTCACCATCCTCCCCTGTCCCTCACCATTCTCCTCCACTCTTCACCTTCACCATCCACCCTCACCCTGCACCTTCACTTCCCACCCACACCCCTCTCCCCTCTCTCTCACCCCTCTTCCCTCTCTCTCTCCCCTCTCCCTTACCCCATTCCCTCACCCCCACCACTAGTTACTCGGGATTACAGACATAAACTGTGCCTAGTTCCACTCACAAGTCCAAGTTACTGGCGTGCCGCGACGTTACGCCAGGCCAAATCAGAAAGTTCTCCTCTTAATGAAAAATGAGGCAGATTTACAGGTTTTTCTTATTAGCTATGTTTCTTATTATGTTTGCAAATTTATATCTGTAACCCCTTCAGTGAGTAATGTTTTTGCTAAGCTTAACTGAGTCGTATGTAGAGGGCGAAAAAAAGAAAAATATTCCCCTGAGGGTAGGAAGAGTTAGGATGATCAAGATCGCTGTGAAGATGATGATGATTATGATGATTGCTGTGATGATTATAACAACAACAATGATAATAATAATAATAATAGTAATAATAATAATAATAATGTACAGGAAACCATTTACTACGCTGGGTGGTAACCAAATTTTGGCGCCTGGTGGTTTAGTGGGTAATTACGGCACTCCAATCGGATTGAGCCGGTGAAGGTTTATATCCAAGAGATGGTTGGGGTTTATTGCTCACGTAATACCACTCAGGGATGAGTGAGGCTGGTCACTCATCGTAAATGTCAGGACCAACTTGGCTAGCCCCGGGCTCCTACGCTCCTCATGGGGCAACGTAGGACTGGATGATGGATGGTTGGATACTAATAATACTAATAATGAAAATACCCGTAATAATAATGTAGTCTGTCTCAATATCATAGGGTCGTGAATTGTGTTACCACTTCACTCACATGATATACTTTCGCTTTATTCTTACAGCCATATGACCATTTTTTATTTACGTTTGAGGAGCTCTTTCATAGTGGAGAGTATTTGTAACTCCTTCACGGCAACAAGAATTCTGAAAGTTAAATATAATGTAGAGTTAGTTTGATTTAAATGAAAAGTCGGTTTGTGAGGGAGGTAAGCGGAAGAATTATACTCACATCCTGAATTTGTGTTAAATGTAGGGACAGAACGGTTCAGGTCGGGCTGAAATTATCCTCACATCATATTAAGTGCAGTTTCAGTACGTGGGCTTAATTCTACGTAATGTTTTAGGATTGTACACTTTATCCGGCTTTATACCACGCATAAGGGTCTTAAAATGTCTATTCCTGGCCATGATTCCACGCTGTCCCTTCCCTAGTTATATATGAGTTCAGATTATTAGGTTCTAGATGTAGAGATAAAGGTACACTCCTGTGCAAAAGTTCCGTTCCTCCTGTTGACCTAATTTAATTTATAACTGTATTAGATTGGGTAAAGTTGCATGTAGTCGCTGTAAACTATTCAACAAGTTATATAGCTAACTTTATCTAATTTACTTGTAACTACCCAGACTAGTATATTGTTATGAACTACTGAAAAACAAGGGGAGGAACAGAACTTTTGCAGGCACAATAAGCGTTTCTGTCGCTCGCTTTAATAAGGCAAGTATTTCTGAATGTATAATGTATTTCTGTTTCATGCATAAAGTTCCACGTTCATGATATATTAGTAGAAATATCAGGAATACACATAAATATGAAGGTCAAGAAAAAAATATATTTCAAAATTTTATGGTTTCAAAATGTAGACAGATATTACAGTTTGTGTGTGTGTGTGTGTGTGTGTGTGTGTGTGTGTGTGTGTGCGCATTGTTCCTGTACATTGTAGATACTAAGCCCCGTATTCAGAGTCTCTTAAAGAACGAACATTGTCATATCAACGAACGGTACAACGAGGAAGTTTATGGTGCAGCCAGGAATTTTATGGTACAGCCAGGAATTTTATGGTACAGCCAGGAATTTTATGGTACAGCCAGGAATTTTATGGTACAGCCAGGAATTTTGTGGTACTGCCAGGAATTTTATGGTACAGCCAGGAAATTTATGGTACAGCCAGGAATTTTGTGGTACTGCCGGGAATTTTATGGTACATTCAGGAATTGCGTGGTACAGCCAGGAATTTTATGGTTCATCTAGGAAATGAGTAAATATTAATGTGCGGTAAAGATGGGCCAAGTTTACCGATCTAAAAAGAGGTTAAGAGGACGATGTATACTAAGAGGAAGATGTATGCTCATAAGTTGGGCTTAGCGTGAACATAGAACTGTTTACGCCTGACTTTGACCGGTGTATCAGTGTGTTCAGATAACTTGGTGAGGATGTATTCAGTATGGACGGTGGGTATTAGTGCCGAAATGGTGATATTAAATGGCCTGTTGCTTGTAGAAGGACGGCAGGGTCTTAGGGAACAGACTGTCAAATGCATACACCGAGTTACACACACACACACACACACACACACACACACACACACACACACACACACACACACACACATTGTGTTTAATGTGGGGACTCATCATTTTTGGCTTGACTCGGGGCGTTCTTCAAATGCAATATGTAGGAGACTTCGTAACGTCTCTCCATTAGCGACCTATTTTACATATTACACCTTAACATTGTCTTTTGTGTTATATCGTTTCATTATCGATACAGTTTCCATCAGTATCACACAAGAGAACAGTGATATGTAATGTGCAGTATAAATCGCTTTGGAAAAAGAGTTACGCAATCTCCAGGGCCACTAATAATTCGGCCCTAGACTGCTGTAGCCAGTGTATTTCTCTCTCTCTCTCTCTCTCTCTATCCTGTATCCTCACAATAAACACAATTTCTGTATCCAGTGGCGTGGCAGTAGTGTTCCGGGTGTCGCGTCCCACTTCCTGCATTGCGCTAAAACGTGGACGGTCGTATATTATAGTCAACCGAGGGAGAGAAATGAGAGTACGTTGAAAGCATGGCGTTTTGCAGCGATGTTGATACGGCGACCAGGCACGCGACGTTGGTGTGGAGTACCATGATGTAATGTCCACCTTCCTTTATTAGAAGGCTCTGGTTCGTTTTGTTTCGATTATAAAGGCTCCAACATAACTTGCATGCGTCGGCTTTGGTCGCTTAATGGCGGCTGTCCATGCTGCTTGATCTTTGGGAGCCTCCCTATTCAGTCCTTTATCTCCGGCTCTGTGACTTCGTCCCATTTTTATTTTTTCGGTCTGCCTTTCGTAGCCCTATCCCCAACGCACACATTTCTCACTTTCTGTACCCAATTGACATCCCCCATCCTCTCCACATGCCGAAAACATCTCAAGCTTGACGTCTCCTCATTACAGCACCAATACACTCCAGTTCCATTCTCCCTTTCAGCTCTTCCATTGTAAGCCTAGCCCCCTGAGGCCAGGCCTCGCGTTAAGGGACGCACTTCTCATCAACCTAATAATTATCATTTCTGTACGTTTGAGCCTACGAATATCTTCATCCTTTACTGCCCAGGTCTCACTACCATGCAGCATTACACTCCTAACCCAAGATGCAGACAAAGATCCCTTAGCACGGGGGAGAGCCCTCTCAGTGTCAGAAGAGGCAACAGCTTCCTGAACTTCTGCCAACCTCTCCTCATTTTAGCCACAGAGCGCCACCTCCAGCACATAACATGTCTCCCAAGTAACAAAACTCCTCCACACACTGAAGAGACTGACCAGCAATATACAGTATATCCTTTCACGCCTGACAATCTCAACATGCGCATCCCGACACACCACACACATGAAATCGGCATTATCTCGCAGTCTGTCTGTAATACACCCATACCACAGATACTGCACAAGATAGAATTACTTCCCACGCCCTTGTGGCAAACTCAGGCCGCAGTAATACTAATAATACTAATACTAATAATTAATAATTATAATAATGATAATAATAATAATAATAGCAGTGGTGATGATGATATACTGCTACTGCTATTACTACTACTACTACTACTACTAGTAATAATAATAACTAGAAGGCGCTCAGAGAGCGCATATCTCCGCCAATGTCATTGCCATTAAAGAGGATCCGGATCCGGATCCGGATTCATCCCAAAATTTAATTAATTCTTTTTTGATCCATGGCCCACCTTTCCACAAAATTTCAAGGAAAATCACTGATAACTTTTGGAGATATTGTGCCGGATGCGGATCCGCCCTAAGATTTAAACATTTCTTCCTTGGCCAATGGCCCACTCGTCCACAAAATTTCATCAAAGTCCGTTCATAACTTTCTGAGGAATCCCGGATCCGGATCCGTGGATAATGGATCCGAATCCGGACCCAAATTTAATCAATTCATTCTTGGTCCATGGCGCTCCTTTACATAAAATTTCATTTAAATTCATTGAGAACTTTTGGAGATGTGCGGGATACTCCGGATCCGGATCTGGCCCAAATTTAATGATTTATTCCTTGGTCCATGGTCCACCATTCCACAAAATTTCATCAAAATCTGTTCATAACTTTTTGAGTAATCCTGCTAACAGACAGACAGACAAACAAACAAACCAAAGCGGGGTAAAAAATAACCTCTATGGCGGAGATGATAATAATAATAATAATAATAACCATAATAATAATAATAATAATAATAATGATGATGACGTTCTAAATAAACACGTGAAGTAAACGTCTAGGAGAACAATTAAGTCTCTCCTAAGCTTAAAAAAAGTATTAAAAGCATGAATTATACCGTACCACAAAAGACACAGTCGCGTTGAAGGGGTTAGATTTCTTTTTTGTACAGTGCCTAAATGGCTCGCTTGGTAAGCTGCTGTACTCACGCAGTTGCAAGCGCTAGTTCGAATCCTCGCAAGGGGGTGCCTAAATGGCTCACTTGGTAAGCTGCTGTACTCACGCAGTTGCAAGCGCTGGTTCGAATCCTCGTTCTCCCTACGTGTCAAGTGGGGTTGGTGGAGGATTAGTGCCCCTCCCTGTAAAAACAATTAACTTTTAAGCCCTTGACCACCCCGTTTGGGATACATGGCGTCTGGCAATGAATGAATGAATGAATTTCTTTCCCACTTATTCTGTCTATTTGTCAATATAAATTACTGTTCTTCCACCTTAACTTGGTCCAGACTTCTTCCCTTTTCAGCTGATTTCACGAACTCCATGGCTGAAAAAGACACTACTGCGGCTCTGCATCCAATTCCATAACACTTCTTCGTGACTAGCATCGTATTCTAGTGTTAATCATTGTTACAGTTTGGTATTCAAAAAGGGCAGATGGCAGAGTTAGGCCAAGTTAGAGGAATATAATCGTATCACAGGAAGAGTTGAACTAAGACTTAAGAGAGTAATTAAGTTTCTCTGTAGTTTATTCACTTTAACTTGGCGGAAATTTTCGTCCTTTTGTTAGTCTTTTTCCCGTAGCTCAGTGTCAGGATAAACTACGGCTCTGCATCCTTTCCGCAGCACTTCTTCGTGACTAGTACCATGTTCTAGTGTTAATCGCATGCTACATCTCGACATTCAAGATGGAGAGATGGCAATTTTATACGCGTAGTGAAAGTGAACAGTTTGTAGTTTTACAAAATCCTATAGACAAAGCTGAAAAGGTAGTTGTAATTCCCATGTGATGTGTAAGTAAGGAGGAGTACCTGCGTGTGTGTGTGTGTGTGTGTGTGTGTGTGTGTGTGTGTGTGTGTGTTATGCCGCGTCCTCCGTAAACATGCAAATACGCTAATGTCACGCATCTCTTTGTCTTGTTGTGCTGCATAAGATTTAAGACTCACGGTGTTTTATTAAGAATATGATTTACTAACAATATGATTTACTGATGGGGTACGTCAGGGACTGAAAATAGCACTTGGCTTCGATAAATTATAAGGCATTTCTGAGAGAGAGAGAGAGAGAGAGAGAGAGAGAGAGAGACGGACGAGATGTGACACAGAGGAACCAAATTGGGAGAGATTAAGATCAACAGTGTTAGGCTAGGTGAAGCAGTGTGTGTGTGAGAGAGTTATTGTTTATGTCGAAACGGACTAGTTGAGGCACACGAGATTGCTGCTGGTGCTGAAAACACACACACACACACACACACACACACACACACACACACACACACACACACACACACACACACACACACACACACACACACACACACACACACACACACACACACACACACACACACACACACACACACACACACACACACACACACACACACACACACACACACACACACACACACACACACACACACACACACACACACACACACACACACACACACACTACATCAACATAGTCTCTCTCTCTCTCTCTCTCTCTCTTGCTTCACGCCTCAACACGCCCCATCCGCCCCCCATCTCCCCCATCCCTTCATATCTCTCTCTCTCTCTCTCTTGCTTCACGCCTCAACACGCCCCATCCGCCCCCCATCTCCCCCATCCCTTCATATCCCCATCCGCTTGAGTTGGGCGAGTACACACACTGAGCTGGGAGTAATGGGGTGGAAAGCGGTAGTGGGAAGAGGGGGGCTGCGGAAATTGGAGTGGGGGGAGGAGGGGGAAGGAGAGGGGCTAGGAATCAGAGGGGAGGATGGGGGGAGTGGCTAGGAATTGGGGGGAGACGTTGGAATTAGGGGTGGGGAGAGGGAGAATTTGTCGGGGTGGGGTGGGAGGATGAATATAGAAAGAAGGGGGAGTGAGCGTCAGGGTTGGGGAAGAGAGGCGCTGTGGGAGGATGGGGGAGTGAGAGTAGAGGGGAAGGTGAGGGAGGGGATTGAGGTTGGGAAAGGGGGGCGTTGAGAGGGCTGGGGAGAGAGGGTGTTGAGGGGAGGTGGGAATAAGAGTGAGGAGGAATGAGTGTTGAAGTGAGAGCTGGAGACAGAGGGTAGGGGCAGGGGCCATTGAAAGGGGGCTGTGTGGGCAGGGAATAAGGGAACATTGTACAAGAGTTTGACCGGCACGATAACCAAACTCAGGTTCTTCCACTTCCTGGCTGTATGTGCTAACCAATGCATCACTGGCGGCGGTGTCAGGTGTTGAAGAGAGGATTGTAATATGGGAGACTAGGTGAGTGGGTCGTCTTGGCATTGGCGTCACGTTCGGTGGACGCTTTGGAGTGGGTTCGAGCCCAACTGAATGGTAATCGAGTTTGTGGTGTGGACATTCAAAGACTGACTTCTCTTAGCAACAGTGAATGAAGAAGTACTTACACCATTCCTTTGTCTACCATTATTATCTTCTCGTTCATCGTTTGTGCCTTGAAACTGTCCTTCTCTTCATCACCATATCACTGTCTGCTACCACTTTCTTCTGCTCCACCGTCTGTGCTTTGTATTCGTCTATTCTTCCTACCAGCCTACACCATACCACTGTCTGATTCACCGCTTTGTTTTGTGTCAGTCCTCCGCTCCTCCTATCCTAACTACACCGTACCACTGCCGACAGTCACTGTCTTCTGTGCCTTGTGTGCGTCCTTCCTTCATCACCGTAACACCACTACCAATATCTTCCGTTTCACCATCTCTGCCTTACTCGTATATCTCTCCCACCATCATCCAACTCCCCTATTATTTATGAAAGTGTGAGAAGAGAATTTGATGTTGTGGGGAAAAATACACTTTCAATCGGATATCGTATTTTTATTGTATTGTGGGTATGTCTGGACGATTTGATTAAGTTTTGGCGATAATTGTTGAGTTGGAGCAGTTGGCTACAGGCTTTATTAACCCTTTCACTATCAAGGTCTTTATGAAATGGATGAAATCGTCTGGTGGTAGCAAGAGTGCACTTTTACAGACCTTTTTAATGAAAGGGTAACAACAACAACAACAATAATAATAATAATAATAATTAATAATAATAATGGTGATGATAAGAAAAAGAATTTTTTCTAAATCCTTATAAGATCCACTGCAGAAATGGATCTTCTCTAGTATGGGCCAGTGAAAGAGAGAGAGAGAGAGAGAGAGAGAGAGAGAGAGAGACTCTAAGTAAGAAAGAAAGAAGAAAATAAACACCAGGTGTCATTGAAAGTAAAAAACAAGTTCACAGCACGAAAGAAAGGTTATTAAGTAAAAAGGATGAAATTAAGAGTAAGAAAAATGGAACGGGTGATTACGTAACAGGACAAGATAAACAGTAATAAAAGACGTAACAGAAGACAAGATAAACAGTAATAAGGGAGGAAGGAGGGGAGTACGAAGAAAAAATAATTAGTTAGGATTATATTTAGCAGTACTGCGAGGGAAGAGGCTTATTCCTACACTCTACCTACCTACTTACCTACCATCTTAAATTTGCTGATCTGCCTACCTACCTACCTGTCTGCCATCTTAAATACCTACCTACCTACCTACCGGCCATCTTCAGTACCTACCTACCTACCATCGTTAATACAGGCTGACCTACTTACCTGTCTACCTTCATTAAGTACTTACCTGCCTACTTTCATAATTATTTACCTGCCTGCCTTTCTTATTCCTTACCAACCTTTCTTCCTACTTCCGTACCCAGCTGATCATCTACCTACGTACCTACCTATCTACCTGCCTACCATCATAAATACATGCTAACCTACCTACCTACTTTCATAAGTACCTGCCAACCTACCTCCTTACCTTCAAAAGTACTTACCTTCCTTTCTGATTCCTTACTAACCTACCTTCCTGCATCCGTAGTTCTGTACCTACCTACTCATTTACTTACCTACCTACCTACATACATACATACCGGGTACGTATGTCTCCTAAAACACACACACACACACACACACACACACACACACACACACACACTTAAACGCGGTACTAACACGCTCTCTCGGTAATTGGCTCCCAGCAGGTGTAGGATCAGGTGTGTGGGGGTGAGTGGGGTGTACCGTAGGTGTGGGTATTTGTGTGTGTGTGTGTGTGTGTGTGTGTGTGTGTGTGTGTGTAGATATTCTCTTGTTAGTTGTACGTCAGAGTGTGGGAGTAGGTAGATGTGGGTGTGGAAGTGGGTGTATTTGACCGTGTGTGTGTATGTAGGTGTACGTGTGAATGAGGGTGTGTGTGTGTGTGTGTGTGTGTGTGTGTGTGTGTGTGTGTGTGTGTATACGTGTAAGTAAAACAGGGTGTAGGTGTGGGTGCAGAGAAAGGTGTAGCCGGAGATAGAGGTGCGTGAGGTTTAATCCCCTCATAACGTACATTATAATCTACTCTTATTTTTACCAGACGGTTTTATGCAGCTTAGGGGAGGCTTTTCTAACTGGGGTGGGCGAGATATAAGAATAACCCCATCATTTTCAGGACATCTCTAGTATATAAGCGAACGCCAGACGAGTTTATTGAAAGTAAGTCATAGGAGCACAAGATTTTTTTCTCTAATTAAGCGACAATTAAATGATTTTACAGAACTTAATGGAGGCGTTTCGTTGTGAAGGGGTTAAGGCGGGAGGTATCTCTCTCTCTCTCTCTCTCTCTCTCTAAGTTATGTTAGTTCAATTAAGACATCAAGGAAACCGATGGCCCATATGCATATGAAGGACTGCAGTGTTAGTGATGTCCTTGGAACACACACACACACACACTCTCTCTCTCTCTCTCTCTCTCTTTCTCTCTCGACATGTATACTAGTGATAAATCTGCTGCGATAAGACTGTTTGTAACTGCTATACTGCATCGGGAATGAGAAGGGCTGTTATATTTGAAGCAGACACGAGTATATTTTCTGAGTCTATCGATAAAATTTTGATAATCGTTTTTTTCTCTTGACTTACTGATTTTACACTTACTTGGTCTAAAATTGTCAGCCCTCAATAGTAAATGTTTTAACAATAGAATAGTAATAAAATGCGAAGTTAGTCACGAAGAAGTGCTCTGAAATGGGAAGAGCCGTAGTATTGCATTTTTCTGCCACTGAGCTACGTGATATAAGCTACAAAAGGACGATAATCTGGGCCAGGTTAGCGTAAAAGGAGTATAGTGGTACGTCTTTCACGGTAAGAATATATTTAGATGTTATATAATTGCATATTTTGTGGTCATATTTTTTTTTTTTATAAGTTTGTAGATGTAAAAAATCTATGATTTAAGACAAGTCCTTTTTTTTTTTTGTGTGTGTGTGTGTGTGTGTGGATGTAAAAGAAAAAAAAAAGATGGTGTTTTTAGTTTACGTGTTTGCTAGTGATATCTGCACTGATGAAACTTTTGATAGGAATTATATATAGTGTACTGAATTGGGGGGATCAGGAGTATCGTATCTTCCCAGGCTATTATATTTTTTGAAAGCTTAGTACCATCGTAAGAAACTCTGATAGTAGTAATTTCTCTTAACTGATACCAGTAATGTACCTATCTTTAATGCGAAGTTATTGGTATGCCGTATATCGTAATGTATGTGAGGCTCTGGAGGAGGATCATGATATACACCTACCTACTTCCTTCCTTCCTTCCCTCCATACCTCTCTCTCTTTCCTCCAGTTACCTTCTTTCCCTGCCACTTGCTTCTCTCCCTGTCCTTCCAGCCCTCTCACTTCACTCATTCAGGCAAGTGTTTTTTATGATGATTTCCTGGTATTAAGGAAGAAAATGATAATGATAATGTCAAACGACCTTGATACTAGTGATAAATCTATTGCGATAAAGCTGTATCGAGGATCAAGGAGCGTTATGCCTCCCAAGCGAGTGCATTTAGTATTACCTTGCGGGTGTAAGAAGAGAGACGCAGGACTGTTTTGCGCCACATTTCTCCAGTCACGTAAGCACGAAGTTAGTCCATTGCTCACGTCATTACCAGGCTCCCGTACCATGCTGCAACGCCACGCCACGCCAAGCACTTCCCTGTTTAGCTCATTCTGCGTGGTGTCGTGTCGTTCTTTTTAACCAAGCAACCACCAGGCAATTTTCTTCCACTTAGGGAGAAGATCTAGGTATGAATGAGCTAAAGGAAGGCTACAACTAACCCCTCGCGTTTGAAAAGTTTGTTCTAAAGTTAATAGAACCGTGTAGAGGCAGCAAGATTAAAAGAAAAAGTACGTCATCCGATTGACGGATATAGTTTGTCGCTCGTGGGGCACGATCAGAAAGATAATTAGTGTAAAGACTTTCATTAATGGACATCATATCAGGACGGTCTTCCTTAAGCGTTGGGGGACGACTCATCCATTTTACTCAAGATTAACACCAGACGATCCTACTCATCACTGAACAACCTAAGTTTTGAGGATGTGTCTTTCGATGACAGTGCTTTGTCCGTATTGTTACCATCCTTAGACAATTTCACATATCTTGGAGTAGCCCTCATGTGTTAAGGGATCAAGCTGAATAAGCTGACAGCAAGCAGATATTTGAATAAGCTTGTCTGACAGCAAGCAGATATTTGAATAAGCTTGTCTGACAGCAAGCAGATATTTGAATAAGCTTGTCTGACGGTAAGCAGATATAATTTTAAAGTATATCTTCGAGATGAAGGAGTTAGTGAAAACAGCTACTGATGGAAACTGTCCCGCGCGCCCTCACTAGAGGAAGTCTCCAATAAACTAAATAAAGTCATCTCCTGGAAGCAAGAATACCACAACAAGAAAACATCAACTCACTGAACATGTTAACGGAGATCATTGATCAAACAAAATATTTCCCATAATCAAAAGTAAATCATTTGGCGGTAGCTGGACAAATAATAGAAAGCAGAAAAGAAAAAAATATCTTGTCCTTCAACGTTTACCTTGTGGTACCTGCAAGATGGCTAATAATAAATGTGGCAACAGGTAAATTACACTTTCACCAGCTCCCAGGCTCCTATAACTCACTCAGATGAATAAAATTGTCTGGCGTTTGCGGGAATAGAGTACTGGAGCTTGTCTGACCGTGAGAGGGGTAATTAGTGTGGCACCTGAGGGACGGCTAATTACAAAGCGGCAACAGGTAAATAACACCGGTAAAGACGGTCATTAAGGCGAGGTCAATTAGGCTTCGGTAAGGTCGGAACAGTTTGCGGTGCGTGGCAAGGCAGGTGGGCGGGAATTACGGCATGATTAAAAGCTGGTGTGGGTTTTAGAAGGTAATTTGTTTGGCTCTGTTACTTTCACCATCATCGCTTCAGTGTAATTATGGATATGGTATTAAACATTGTAGCGTAGGGTTAAAATTGAAGCTGCAGTGTTAATTTTATTTATTGCTCATGATCTTTTGCCTCGCTTGCAGCTGAGTAAAACCGTCTGATGTTAAATACTCAGGTTCATGTGACTCGCTGAATAAAATCGTCAGATGCTCAATGCTTAGACTCGTATGACTCAGTAAAATCGTCTGATGTTAAAGACTCGGGCTCCTATGACTCACTAAGCTGAATAAAATCGCTGATGTTAAATACTTTGGCTCGTATGACTCACTAAACTGAATAAAATCGTCTAATGTTAAATATTCGGCTGCTGTGACTCAGTAAACTGAATGAAATCGTTAATGTTAAATATTCGGACTCTATGACTCACTAAGCTTAATAAAATCGTCTGATGTTGAATATTCGGCTCCTATGACTCACTAAGCTTAATAAAATCGTCTGACGTAGGGTAGACTAAAATGCTAGAGTTCTCCCAGCCAAGAGAGTACTAAAAGCTGTTGCTGAATTCAGAAGGTAATTTGTCTGGCTTTGTTACCTTCATTATTCGCCTCAGTGGTAATTACTAAGTGGTATTATAGTATTTCCCTTGAGTTTCTTTAGTGCTGTAGCCTTCATGAAACACGGTCGGGATCCCATGACTGTCTCAGATGAATAAAATCGTCTGGTGTTAGTATTCCGGCTCATGCAAGTCGCTTTCAAGTAAATATAATCTTCGTCGTTAGCTGGAATAACACTCGGGTTCAGGTTCCTGTATACACTCAGCTGCATAAAATCGTCTGGTGTTAAGTACTCAGGCTCTTTATGACTAGCTCTCAGATAATTATAATCGTCTGTCTTTACCTAGAATAAAACTGAAGGTTCCTGTACACTCCGCTGAATAAAATCGTCTGTCTTCCTAGAATAAAACTGAAGGTTCCTGTACTCTCAGATGAATAAAATCGTCTGCTAGAATAACTGTTTCTGTACTCATTCTCAGCTGAATAAAATCGTCTGACAACCTCTAATAATATTGACGGTTCCTGTACACATTCTCAGCTTTAAAAAATCGTCTGGCGTTACTTCGAATAAGACTGAGGTTCCTGTACACACTCAGCTGAATAAAATCGTCTGGCGTTACCTAGAATAAGACTAAGGATCCTGCACTTTCTCCCAGATGAATAAAATCGTCTGCCGTCAACTGGAATAAAATACTAGAGTTTTTCCCAACCATGAGAGGGTTAAAAGGTCGTGTAGATTCTTTTTTATGTAATATGTCCACCTTTGTAATTTTCTCCATTTAAACCATTTCTTTATAACCAGATGTGGGCCCGTATTTTCGTCAGCTGAGGAAGCTCCCAAACTCTTTTTCCTGAGCGATTTATTTGTTTTTTAATTACACCTTACTACCCTCTTCTGTGTTACTTTATTCCTTCCAGTATCGCCATATTCTGTATAAATAATTTACTAAGGGATTTTAACCAGCCTTATCCGAGAATAAATTGCTAAGGAAGGGGTGTTAGGGAGCTTCCTTAACCGACGAGAATACGAACCGTGGAATAATCCGAACCGTGGAATAATCCTAATCTATAATCGTAACTGAATATTGTACAGTGGATTACAGTGTTTAAAATTAGTATAATCGATTACATATTTGTTGCAAAGTAATCCTAGTTAATTAAATGCAGTCGAAATGTAATGAGAACCCTAATTACCTTTATTGTTACACTGTCGCTCTGTTTATTTCATATATTTGAATGCTATATTTATACCTAGATTGTTATATTTCTTCACTACTTCAGACTTATAAACGATATAAATTGTGTGTGTGTGTAAAATCAGTCAACCACTTGTTTCGTTTGCGTGATACAAAATACAGAGATGGATCAGATTATGTTGAATGGCGTTACGAAAGAATGATACTGTTACACCTCACACATAACTCACACTGCTATATATACTTGACACCTCTCACACTGCCAAGTCTCACACTGCCAGACTTCACACTGCCATACCTCACACCCCTCACACTACCAAACTTTACATGGCCACACCTCACTTTTATTCTTCATATTCATCTCATACTGCCCTCTCTCACACATTCAGACTCACACAGCACACACTACTACACCATACACTGCCAGACCTCACACTGTCGCGCCGCACACTGTTACACCATGTACTCACACTTCTCACACTGCACATTGCCCTAACTCAGACCTCCCACTCCCATACCGCTTACTATTACACCACACGCTTCCACACTTCTCAGCACCACACTGCACAATACGGCATCACACTATACATTTACACCCAGTTTACCACTGCAAGACCTCACACAGCTACCTTAGTCATACTACACATAACCTCACCAAACGCTTTACACTACCTTACACACACACACACACACACACACACACACACACACACACACACACACACACACACACACACACATTACCTCACCAAACGCTTCACACTACCTTACACACACACACACACACACACACCGAATTCACGAGCGTGGGTGTAACAAAGTATGCCAGGATATCAACAGAGATTGGTCCCCCCCCAAAAAAAAATTGCATACTAACCTCATGCACGATTAAAGGTGAAAAAGAAATATGAAGTGTAAAAAAAAAAATAAAATGCAGGAAGGTCAGGAAAGCGTCATTCTTCACCTGCCGACAAAAGACCTTTAACTTCAATCCGATGACGATTTTATTTAAGACACAGCTTTTCTAATTACGGGGATATTTAAGGCTACCTCTAACTCCTAGTAGTCCGAGAAGCTTGTCCCATTTGGAATAGAATCGCTTGGACGTAACGAGAATTGATTAGTAAAAGGGCTATATGATTCTTGAGATTAAAAGTAATAATAATAATAATAATAATAATGATAATAACAATAATGGCACGAATGTATATTAAAAGAGTGTCGGGATCTAAACACACTCATTCTGCCTTCTCCGCTAACCCCTCGTCCAACAAAGGGATTTTAATTGCAGATCAGTCAAAGGATTAAGTATACTTCAATAGAAAATAAAGGATGAAAAAAAGACAAAAGAAAATTAAGACAAGAAAAATAGTGTTGGGATCTCAGCAAAGACCCATTCTGCGCCTCCAGACAGAAGGGCCTTGATAGCATATGTCTTGAGAAAAGATTTAAGAATGCATAAGATTAAGGCTAAAATAGGAATACGAAGAGTGTAAAGAGTGTGGGTGTTTAAGCAAATGTTCATTCTGACCACTCTCTCTCTCTCTCTCTCTCTCTCTCTCTCTCTTCCCTCCCTATTTCCCCCCTTCCCCTGCCACCTCCTTTCCACCCCCTCCATCTCTTTCCCTCCTCTACATCCCTTTCCCTTTCCTTCCCCCTTTTCTCCTTCCTTCCACATCCTCTCCCTTCCCCATTGCCTCTGCGTAACCCCTCCTCCTCCTCCTCCTCCTCCTCCTCCTCTCTCCTCTCCTCTCCTCTTCTTCACCTGGCGACAGAGGGACAACGAAATAAAAACTCGCTCATGGGCAAACTTCTTCCATTCTCGTTAATTTGTGGGGTGGCTGAGGCCGCGGGGGGTAGATGGGGAATGTGAGGAATGCTGTGAGAGAGAGAGTGTGTTTGTGTTTATGTTTGCTTGTAGGGGTTATTGATGCAGGCGTGTGGGTATGTGGATGTGGGCGTTTTCTAGTGTACACACACACACACACACACACACACACACACACACACACACACACACACACACACACACACACACACACACACACACACACACACAACACAACACAACACAACACAACACAACCCTAAACACACACTTCCTATTTTGTCGGTCCCATTTTCGAGCCAGACACACGAAACTGTCCTACTAACTACTCGAACACGCTGCACAGAACACCAGTGGCACAGAATAAGTCTTTGGCACCCCTTCAGTCCGAGCAGGGGGGAGAGGGGAAGGAGGGGGGAGAAGAAGAGGAGAGAAATGGGGGTCAGGTAAGGGAATGGGAGAGAAAGAAGGGTGAGAGAGGGAAGGGTAAGGAAGGGAATGGGAGAAAGAGGAAGAGAAAGGGAAAAAAATGAAGGGAAGGGTAGGAGAGGAAAGGGGTGTGAAAGAATGGGGAAATTATGGTAAGGAAAGGAATGGACAGTTGGGAAAGGCAGAGAGATTTCGCCGCGATATTACGAGTTTTTATCCCACGACGGCTGCCATTGACACGTTATTTGCGTATTTGGGCCCTGAGAGAGAGAGAGAGAGGAGAAAAGAGAGAGTTGGTAAAAGATAGCAGCATTGGAACTTTGCGATTGAAGATAGAAGCAAGGTGTGTTTGTATGTGTGTGTGTGTGTGTGTGAGAGAGAGAGAGAGAGAGAGAGAGAGAGAGGAGAGTTATCTTATCTGGGCAAAACTTCAGACCCCAAGTCGTATTTTCCGCACTATTGGAGGTGAAAGAGACGCCAGAATGAACGCATATATCTTGTTTTGGGTTCCTAGTCTATCTTTATCTATTTATCAATATGTCTATCTATCTGCCATTTTGTGTATCTATCAATCTGTCTATCTGTATCTATCATTGTCTGTGTCTCTGTCTGTGTCTGTCTTCGTTTGTCAGTTTATCGGTTAGAGCATAAACTCTTCATTTTGGTAACCCTGTGTCTTTCCATCCATCCATCCATCTATCTATTTATCTGTCTATGCTACTTTAATCTACCTGCATCCCACTTTACCCTAGGACTTAGTGCTCTCTCTCTCTCTCTCTCTCTCTCTCTCTCTTCTCCCCTCCCCTCCCCTCTTCCCATCTCTTCTCACAGCTCTTCATAACCTCTCGCTCCACTCTCCCCTCTCTCTTTCCATCTTTCTTTTCACAAGTCTTCATAACCCTTTCTCTCTCCTCTCTGTCCCTCTTTCCTCTCTTCATCCCCCACCCCTCGCATCTTCAGTTCCTCTCTCTCTCTCTCTCTCTCTCTCCTCTCCTCTCCTCTCCTCTCCTCCTCCTTCTTCATCTCGACGTCAGCCAGCGAAGAAAAACAATGAAAAAAAAAATACCCGCCTGGCAGCCTGACACATCTTCCCGCCCCCTACACTAGATTCCAGTTTCGTGCAGCCTCAGATGGCGTGTAGTGGGCAATTTTACGGCGAATTTAGTTTGCTGACTTGACTACCCCTCCCATCCCTTCCCCACTCCCTTCCCCCCATTCCCTATCCCTTGGTACCCTCCCTTTTCTCTCCCCCCTCCATCTGTCTCTCCCTCTCCCCCTCCTCCTGGTTTCCTCTCCCCCTCCATCCCTCCCCTCTCCCTCTGTCTCTTCTTCTCCCCTTTCTCCCCCTCCCCTTCTCATTCCTCTTCTCCCCTTCCATCCTCCTCTCTCTCTCTCTCGCTTCCTCGGCCAGATCGTGTGTGTGTGTGTGTGTGTGTGTGTGTGTGTGTGTGTGTGTGTGTAATGATATACATGCTAGACGATGCCAGTTACCTTTGACTTTGCGAGGATAAGGTGATACAGGTATAATAATCATTCAATTCCCCTCCTGTTTCAGCCTCTCTCTCTCTCTCTCTCTGCCTCTTGTTTTTGTCTCTTTCCCTTCTCTCCCTCTGTCTCTCCCTCTCCTAATTCTCTCCACCTATGTCTTTTCCTCTGCCTCTTATCGCTCTTCTTTCTCTTTTCATTTCTTTCTGTCTCTGCCTCTGCCTCTTCACTCTCCCTCACCCGTCTTTCTCTCTCTCCCTCCCTCCCTCCTCACCTTCTCGCTCTCCCTCTCCTTGTCCCCCTTCCCCCTATTCCTCACCCTCACCAACCAAGAAATAGCAGTGAAATTCCTTATACCCCCTTCACTACGCCCGCACGGTATCGCCAAACTGTTATACTGAGGTCAGGGATCAAGAAAAGCCGTAGATGATAATATTGTTACAAAATGTGGCGTGGAATTTCCGTAGATTTTGTGGCATTTTTCATAGATTCACTGCCCGAAGACGCAATTTTCACCTTATTCTTGCTACTCATAGGCGATTTTTTTGGCAACTGAGGAGGTCACCGATAGTTAGCTTTTCACTTGACGGAACTGGGACACTCAACCTATTTTTATATCGAGTCGTGATTGCGTGAATTTCGATGAGCCTTCTTTAAAAAGGTGGGGATGAGTTTCCTTGTGTACTTGTGAAATCGACCCGTCCGTCTGATTACGCTTGGCCACCAGCAGAATTGAAAGGGGTTATGGATCTTTGCCAGGTGAGAGTAAAAGCACTATAGCCAAGAAATAATTAGGGTTGCATCTAACCCCTCCAGTATGGAAAGTCATTGCAAAGCTGGAGAGAAAACAAAAAAAATCGTCTGGAGAAGCAGAAATAAAAGAACACGGCGTCCTCGGGATGAAGGGGTTAAGAGGGTCCCTGATACCTTTTCCTCCCCAGTTTATTGTATATATTGTGTTAATATTCGTGTATATGTTCTTTATGTACTATGTAAGTGGTGAGGAGGGATGCCTTCGCTTGGTGGCACCATTATGCAAAGGCGTACAAAGGAAAGCAAACAGCAACGGATCCTCTGGCCCTTACGGAGCTGTTTGTTGCAAAAAAAAGGTAATGCCTGTGATATTTTATTTTACGAGCTGAAGATAAGGTTAGCATAGGAAGAAGGTCTCCCCCGCCCTCCATCTCCAGCCGAAAATTGCAGGAAAAGTAAGAAGGGCCGTCATGCAGCACAAAAATTGTCATGGAAATTTCATAGGAAAGACTGCAAAGAAAAAATAAATCTTACACTAACTTAATACGTAAGGGAAAATAAACATGTGAGAAACTCCCTTTATTTTCGACGATCTTCAAGAGAGGAAAAGTCAGTCAGTCAGATTAATTAATCAGCCACGTTTCTAGACTTTGTTTACTGGACAGTTATTGAAGGAAGTGTTTTGCTTGATTAGACTGGAAACGTTTGTCGATCCTTTAATAACCGGTATCTCTAGTGTAATTTGACTGGTAAGTTATAAAGTACTTGTCAGCTACCATATTGTCCTGTCTCTTAAAAACTTCGAATACGTGAATCAGGTCCCCTCTTGCTCTGTATTTTGGTAAGTTAAACAGTATTAGCTGTTTTAAATGTTCCTTATTCGGTTTGTTTCTTCATCTGAGTATCATTTTAGAGACTTGTCGCTGCACATTCTCTAATTTTTCCATATCCTTCTTGAAATAAGGTGATCAGAACTGAACATAGTACTCTAAGTGTGGCCGTATTAAGAAGTTGTACAAGGTGAGAGCGGCTTCATTACTGCTTCCCTATCCCCTGAAAGGAGAATGGTGGAATGCAGAAGGGTAGTTTAAGCCTGAAGCCCATCAAGTTAGCACATCATACGAATCTTTCGGTTACAGCTACTCTAGTACCGCATGAATATTGTGTTGGTCCTAAACTCTTTTCACACTAAACTGGCCTTTTTGCCATTCCTCCATCTTAAATACCGAATTATGCCAAGAGATTAGCACTAGAATATGGTGCTGGTTACGAAGAAGTGCTACGGATTTTGCTTGGTAAATGGAACAAGAGATTAACACTAGATTATGATTATGATACTGGTTACGAAGAAATTCTGTGGCAACGATGTAGAGCCACAGTATTGTCTTATAATGCCAATGAGTTAGGTGAAGTAAGCTGCAAGAGGACGAAAATCTAGGCTAAGTTGAAGTAAAAGTAGTAAGCATAATAAATCCTCAAGGAAAACACGCCACGAGCCTCCTAAGCTGACGAGAATACGGGCTTAACCTTGCGTTTGTTGGCTTATTTTTTTTCCCCTTTTTTTGTGTTGGGTATTTTTAGCTGAAGCAAAGAATTTAGAAGGCTCTGGTGCAGGGGGATGTGCTAGAATTGAGGGTGTTATTGTGTGTGTGTGTAGAAGGGTTAATTATAGCCTTCATTAACCCCTTCACTACCAGGGCGCTCCGAACCCCAATACAACCCTCTGTCGGTCACAAACAACAAACCGGAAATTACGTCACGGGATAATGACGTCGACGGCATAAAACCACCTACATTAAGACAGGGCTGGTAAGGGCAATAATAACAAGAGGTACGGCAGGTTAATTGAATCAGGTGGGTATATAAAAGAGGTTAATTTCCCTGTCTATGTCCTTCTGTTTCTGCCTGTCCGTCTGTTTCTTTGTTCATGGAAGATCATGTACAAAAAAAAAAAAAAAAAATGGATGGAACTGAACCAAATATAAAGTAATGGTTTAGGTGCGGCAAAGGAATAAGTGGTTAAATTAGGGTCGAAAAAAGTCAAAAGTTCGGCCGTCAGAGGAACAAGTGATTCAATTTTGGACGAAAAGGTCAGAGGTTATGACTGAAAAAATATTACAAGGAGGGGATGGTGTTTTTGCGGGGAGGTATGCGCTCTGTGAGTACTCTCTCTCTCTCTCTCTCTCTCTCTCTCTGAGGATATACTCGTATATTCTCCACACACTCCTCCCATCTTTCCATAATTTTCTCGTTCCTACCCACTTCGCAGAACGCTCTCTCTCTCTCTCTCTCTCTCTCTCTCTCTCTCTCTCTCTCTCTCTCTCTCTCCACATTACTTCTTTCTCTTCTTCCATCCCTGTTTCTCTCATTTTCTCCCTTCTGTTCCTTCCTTTCATCCTCTTCCATATTTTCCTCTTTATGCTGTATCTTTTCTTCGCTCCCATGTTTTCCTTCCTTCCTTCATTTCCTTCCTTTTTCTCTTTTCCTTTTTCCTTCGTCCTTCTCGTGTTTATTACTTTCTTCTTCATTCTCCTTCTTTTTCCCCCCCTTCTTCGTTTTTATTTATTTATTTATTTATTTTTTTTTAGTCAAGACCTTCCCACGTTCTTCTTTTTGTTTCTCCATTTTACTCTTCTTTCTTTCACATATCGTATTTCCCCCGTTTCCTCCTCCTTCCTTTTATACCTTCCTCCATCCTTTCCTATTTCCTCTTCCACTTTCCTCCTTCCTTCGTTTTTTCTCCTGTGTAAAATCCCAAGGTATCCATTTACTCTCCTCTGGCCAACCCCCCCTCCCTCCCCCCCCACTTAATTTCCTCACCATTTACCCCTATCTTCTCTCCCCCTCCCTCTTCTTCCTCTCCTCTTTTCTCTCCCCATCCCTCTCTCCTTCCACTCGTCTTTCCTCTCCCCCTCTCTGTCTCCCTCCTCTCATCTTTTTTCCTCTGTCCATCTCTCCTTCCCTCTTCCCTCTGTCTTTCTCTCCCCCTCTGTCTTTCCCTCCCCTCCTTTTTCCTCTCCTCTTCTTTCCTCTCCCCTTCCACCTCACCATCTATACCTCTTTCCTCTCCCCTTCCACCTCACCATCTATACCTCTTTTTTTTTTTTTTTTTTTTTTTTTCCTTCCCCCCAGTTCATCATTATCATCTGTGTTATTTTCACTTTTGTCTTTTTAAAAATCTATCTTCACGCTTCCGCATTCCTCTTTGCCATATACCGTCTTTCCCTTACTCCTATCCCCCTGCTGTCTGAAAGGATGTCAGTTCGATCTCATCTTGGAGCAGGGAAGGCTGGTGATATGAATTTCTTAAAGGCTTTACTGATGTTAGTTCGATCTTGGAGCTGGGAAGGCTGGTGATATGAATTTCTTAAAGGCTTTACTGAAGTTAGTTCGATCTCATCTTGGAGCAGAGAATGCTGGTGATATGATTTTCTTAAAGACTTTACTGACCTTCCACAAAACCGACCGACATCTCATAAAAACACCCCGACTCATACCATCACGCCAGTCCTGATTGAGATAGCCTTGGCATGTATTTAGTACCGTCGGTGGGTCTTAGCGCCGAGGTGGTGATATGTGATGGTATGTGGTACGTAGGGCTGTTGCAACTAAGGGAACGGACTGTCATGTACGTGCCTCGAGTCGGAACCACTGAAAAGAACAGTATCTCTTCCTCCTTTCCCTCTCATTCCCCTTCCACCCTCGTATACTTGTACCCCCATATTATTTCCCATCTTTAATTCCCCTCACTCTCCAGTTACCTTTGACCTACCTTTCCCCTCCTATCTCTCTCTCTCTCTCTCCCGTCACCCCTCTTCTCTCCCATCTTTCCTTTCCCCTCTTTAACGCCTTCCTTCGTTCCGTCTCCCCTTCTCTCCCTCATATCGCTCCCCTCCCCTCCCCGTACTCCCTATCCTCCCTTCCCCCATACCCCCTCCCCTCAACCCAGACATGTAGGGTGGTTAGAGAAGGGTGTCTCACTGAACCCACTCCCCTCTTCCCCCACCTGTACCCTCATCTCCCCCTCTCCCCCCCACCTCTACCCTTCCTCCCTGCCCCCATTCCCCCACTTCTTTCCTCACCCCCTCATCTTCCCCTCTCCCCTCTCGTATCTCTCCTCCTCTTCCCATCTTCTCTCCCTCTCACTTTCCCCTCTCGTCCCCTACTTCCACCTTCGCTTTTCTTCGTCGCCCTCCCCTCTCCTTTTCCTTTTCTGTACCTTATTCTTTTCCCATCTTTTCTCCTCTTTTCCCCTTTTCCCTATATCTCTTTTCCTCTTCTCTCCTCCCTTCTCCTCTTCTCTCCCTCTTCTCCCTTCCCCCTCTTTCTTTCCCCCATCCCCTCCCCCTCTCCTTCCCATTCTGCCCCCCTCCCCATTCCACATACCCTTCCCCGTCCCCTTTCCCCTTCCCCGTCCCCCGTCCCCTTTCCCCTTCCCCGTCCCCCCTCCCCTTTCCCCTTACCCTTCCCCCTTCCCTTTCCCCTCCCCTCCTTACCAGACACATGGGTTGGCAGGAATAATCTGAAGTAGGAGTCTCACCACCTCTACCATCTCCCCCTCCACGCCACCTCCCTTAAAGTCAGCAGTCTCTTACATCTTTCTCCTCACCTCGTCTCCTGTTTCCCATCTCCCTTTCCCCTCCCCACCTCCTCCACCTTCCTCTCCTTTTCCCTCAGCTCATTTCACCTTTCACCTCTGTCTGTCTGTCTCTCTCTCTCTCTCTCTGTCTCTCTCTCTCTCTCTCTCTCCCCCCCCCCATGTCTTTCCCCTCTCCTTCTCTCTTCCTGTCGTTCCCCACTCCCCTTCCCCTCCATTTTCACATCTTTCTTCTTTCCCTCCTCTTCTCCCCTTCTCCCCCTCGCTATTTCTCCCCCACATCCCTTAAAGCCACCTGTCTCTTCCGCCTTTCTTCTCTCCTCGTTTCCTCTCCCGCCTCGCTCCTTCCATCCTCTCCCTTTCTTTTTTCCTTTTTTTTCATGTCCTTTATCCTCACCTCTCCTTTCCCTTTCCACGTCCTCTTTTTCTTCTCTTTCCTTCTCACTTTTCCTCTCTCTTTCCTTCCTTCCTTTTCTACTCAAGTCCTCAGTTCCTTCCCTCTTCCCCACCCCCTCCTTACCTCATTTACCCCTTCCTCTCCCTTTCCCCCTTACCCCGTCACCTCACCCCCCCTCCTCCTCCTCCTCCTCCTCCCTCTGCATCACTTAAAACCTTCAATCTTTTCCACCCTTCATCCCCTCGTCTCCTCTCTTTCCCCTTTCTGCACCCCATACTCTCCCCTCACTCCCCAAACACTATTTTCTTTCCCTCCTCCTCCTTCCTTCCCCAATTCCCCCTCCCTTTTTCCCCTCCCATCTTACCCGTCCCTTTTTCATTTATCCATTCAGTCTACTTTCCCCCCCCCCTCTCTCTCTCTCTCTCTCTCTCGTTTCTTCCCATCCTGTGCCCGTTTCCACTCCACTTCTTTCCTCTTCCCTTTTCCTTTCTCCCCTCTTCCTTTTCCCCCTCCCCAGTTCACTCCCCTCCCTCTTCCCTTTCTCTTCCTCATTTCCTCTTCCCTCTCCTTTCTCACTCTCTTGTCTCTCCCCTCTCCACGTTTTCCTCCCCTCCCCTCCCCTCTTGCGTTTCCCCCTGCCTCTCCCCACGTCGCCTGTCTGCTTCATTATCACTTTTCATTTTTTTATATATATATTTTTCCTCTTTAACTCATTTATTTATCATTCCATTATTTGACCGACTGAGGAGAAAAACAGAAAATATTTAGATAACTTACGTGTAGCTGAGGAAAATTGTCTGATGCTTAGAAAAATTCCTTAGTGTGTTTTAGTGACTGATTTTTTTATTTTAATTTCCCTTCCTCGTCTTCCTCTTTCTCCTGTTATTCTTCTTGTTCCTCCTCCTCCTCCTCCTCCACCACCACCACCTCCTCCTCCTCCTCCTCCATTTACTTTACAAGGCCCTGAGGAGCGACACTTTAGCGCAGGGAATAATTATCTCTCGCAACACCAGCACCAGCCGACGCTCTTCCCGACTCCCGACTTACTCCCGACGTCTTTCCCGACTTCCGACTTCCTTCCCGACGCCTATCCCAACTCCCGACTTCCTTCCCGACGCCTTTCTCGACTCCCGACTTCCTTCCCGACGCCTTTCCCGACTCCCGACTTCCTTCCCGACGCCTTTCCCGACTCCCGACTTCCTTCCCGACGCCTTTCCCGACTCCCGACTTCCTTCCCGACGCCTTTCCCGACTCCTGACTTCCTTCCCGACGCCTTTCCCGACTTCCTTCCCGACGTCTTTCCCGACGTCTTTCCCGACTCCTGACTTCCTTCACGACGCCTTTCCCGACTCCCGACTTCCTTCTCGACGCCTTCCCCGACTCCTGACTTCCTTCCCGACGCCTTTCCCGACTCCTGACTTCCTTCCCGACGCTCTTCCCGACTCCCGACGTCTTTATCCCGACTCCCGACTTCCTGACGGCTTTCTCGACTCCCGACTTCCTTCTCGACGCCTTTCCCGACTCCCGACTTTGTTGTTCCCATCCCGACTTATTTGTTCCCTTCCTGTCTTCATTTTTCCTTTGTATTTTATTTTATTTGTTTATTTGTTGGATTTTCTTCTGTCCTCTCTTCTTTCTCACCTACCTTCTCCTTTTCACTTTTTTTTTTCTTATCTTCCCTTTTTCTTTATTTCCTTGTAGTTCTATCTTCCTCCTTTCTCTTTCCATTTTCTTCTTCCCCCTCTTTTTCCTCTCTCCTTTTATCTTTCTCTTTTTCTCTCCTTTCTTCCTTCCTTCTCATTTTCCGTATTCGTTTTTTTCTGCTACCTCCTCATTTTCTCTCTCTCATTCCTCTTTTTCCTGCTCCTCTCTCTCTTTTTTCGTCTCCTACCTCATCCTGTTTCTCTTTATGTAGCCCACCTCCTCTTTTTCTCTCTTTCCTCTACCTTTTATGTCATTTTACTCCTACTTCCTGGTTTTGTTTTTCCTGCCCCCCCCCCCTCTTCCCTCCTTCCTTCACGTCTTTCATCGCCTTCCTTTTCTCTCTTTCCTTCCTTGTCCGACTTATTTTTTTTTCCTATTCCCGACTGCCTTCCAACCAACTTCCTCTTCACTACCCGACCAACTCTCTCTCTTTCCCCTTGTCAAAGTTCTTCTCCTCTTCTCCCAGATAAACCTGAACTTCCTTATACATTCCTGATTTCTTACACTTTTATCCACATCTCTCTCTCTCTCTCTCTCTCTCTCTCTCTCTCTCTCTCTCTCCATTCCCCCAGCCTCTCTTTAGCTCCGCATCTCCCCTACCCAGTTTCCCCTCCCTCTCATTTTCCCCTCGGCTTTCCATATTGCATTCTGCCGTCTTCCTTATTTCTTACTGATTGTTTTTGCCCTTCTCTCTTTCCGTTTACATTTTCTCCCCTTGTTTCCATCCTTTCTTTATCTTACGAACCTCGCCCTTTCTCCCTCTCCTCCTCATTTCCCCCTCCCCTCCCTTTTTCCCCCCTCCCCTCCTCTCTTCCCCTCCACACACACAACCTTTTGACATGACTTCTTTAATCTCCCATGTTCTCAGGCTTTCTTCATTACTCTTTCCCTTCCTCTTTTACTTTTCACTTATATTCTCCTTGCTCTCCAACTAGCCTCTAGCTGCCACATAACATTCCACAACCCCACGCGCGGGCCCATTATTATTATTATTATTATTATTATTGCTACTACTACTACTACTACTACTTGTCCCAGTCTTCTTGCACACGACCTTCAGTACTTGTGATGTCTTTGCCCTTAATTGTATCACTGGGCGAACAGCCACTAGGGGGAAACAAATTGAATCTACCAGTCTGACCGGCGCATAAATCGGACTCGGGTTCTTCCACTTGCAAACTGGATATGCTAACCACTGCACCACCTCAACTTCCCCTCCTACAATCTTGATCCCTCTCTCCCTCTTCGTTTTTATTTTTATTTCCTCCTCCTCCTCCTCCTCCTCCATAGTTTGAAGCTCCGGCCAGACCAATTAACCTTCTCTTTTATATACTCACCTGACCCAATTAACCTGCTGTACCTCTTGTTCTTATGACCTTACCACTCTTGTCTTAATGGCTGGATAATTATGTAGGTAGTTTTATGCCGTCGACGCCATTATCCCGTGACGTAATATCCGGTTTCTTGTTTGCGACCGACAGAGGGTTTTATCGGGGGGTTGGGAGCGTCGTCGTTGTGTAAAGGTTAATGAAGGCTATAAGCAGCCCTTTTACACACACACACACACACACACACATGGATAGACAGACACAGACAGATAGATAGATATGGATAGATAGATAGATGGATAAACAGATATTCGAAATAGAATGTGTCTGTCTCAAACCTTCTCTTAGCAGAATAAAATCATCTGGCGTTAGCTGGAATGAAATACTAGTTACATCGGCCATGAAAGAATTAATGTTGACACTATGAACACTCAGGCTCCTATGACTCACTCCCAGCTGAATAAGATCTGTAACGCCACCAGAAAGAGAATACTAGAGTTGCCCCGAGCATAAGAAGGGTAGTGGCTGAATAATTATGTAGGTATTTTTATGGCCTGTTACGTCACCGTGGACCCATCTTGCCTACATGCCCCTCGCGTGGACAGGGGGACTTAAATTTGGAGTTACGTTGTCGAGAAATTCCATGGACAGTTTTGGGTCAGGCACGGAGGGGTTAGATGTCAGATGGAGGCCCGTCACTCGTGTCTCTTTTCCTGCCACACTCGCATTGGGATTGTATGTAAGAGTAATGTGTGCAGCCGACTTGAAATGGACGGAAATGTTGATGATGATGATGATTATTATTGTTATTATTATCATTTATTATTATTATTATTATTATTATCATCATCATCACCATCATCATTATTATTATTACTACTACTACTACGACGACGACTACGACTACTACTACTATTACTACTACTTATTATTATTATTGTTATTATTATTATTATTATTATTACTACTACTACTACTACTACTACTACTACTACTACTACTAGTTATTATTATTATTATTTTTGTTATTGTGGCCTTTCTGTTGCATGTCTTTCTTCCTCCAGTAAATGGATTCTTTTGAAGCAATCTTAGGACGTTTTCCTCACGATATTATTCAGTCTAGGACGCCTCTCCTAAGCGGAAGGAAAGTGTGTCTCGTTAATCAGAAGTAAGATAGATGCATTTAGTGAGACATTAAAACGTCTATTCACGAGGCATTTTAGGAAGTATTGCATTCACTCCAGTATCTACAATAACCACGTCCTTTACACACACAACTATAAGCAAGCTGTATTTCTGAAGGTGTGGTCTCTACCCCAACGTCTACTAACCTTTTAAGCGTAATGTTCAGAATCGCGTCCTGAAATTGGGCTTATACTCACCCTTCGCCCTGAGTACTGTGGATCTGTGCTAGTTGCTTTTACCGTAACTTTACCCGGAGGAGTTTGAGAAGGGAAAGGCAGGGACAAGGAAGGCTAAGGAGAGAAAGGTGGCGGAAGAGGAAGCAAGGGGAAGACTGAGGATTGGGGGATGGGGAAGCAAGGAAGACTGGCGATTGGGGAAAGGGGGAGGAGGAAGACTTGGGATTGAGGAAGCAAGGAAAAGGAAGACTGGGGATTGGGGAAAGGGGAAGCAAGGAAGAGGAAGAGTAGGGATTGTGGAAAGGGGAAGCAAGGGAGAGGAAGACTGGGGATTAGGAAAGGGGAAGCAAGGAAGAGGAAAGATTGGGGTGGGGGGGGGAGAAGTAGGAAAGAGGAGGACAGGAGAGAAAGATTGGGAAGGGGAAACAAGGAAGAGGAAGATTGGGGAGGGGGAGGACTGGGAAGAGAAGAATTGGGGAAGGAGAAGAGTGGGGAGAATAAAAAATACTGGAGTTCCACGATGTATGTGAGCATGGATGAGGGAGCATCGGGACCACGTTAGTAATGCGAGATTTTACATTATTTTAGTATTCCATTTGTTCGCATGATACTTGGTTGTGGATGCTGGGTGCGGGGCATAACTTTAAATCCTGTAAAGTTAAGAGTTATCTGTGATCAAATTAGCGGCCATCATGAATCTGTGTTGATTGTAAAACAGTACATCGTTGTAAGGATTTGACATAATTAAGTTGGCTTGATTCTCGAAACTAGCGCTATTTTCATATCGAAAACTCCTCCTTCCATGAAACTATTTGATGCTGAAATTGTTTGTCTGATCTTTGTAATCAGTTCGGATAGTAATAAACATTCACAAGTCCTGAAAATATAAATATACGGTTCTGAGTTTATCTGAGGGAAAGTGTTTGTCGTCGGAGATTTCATTCATTTGTAGGAGCAGAAACGTCCGAGATTCTGTTCTCGGGGTCAGCTCTGAGGATGCAGCGTTTGCAGTAGACGCTGTACTCTATATTGATAGAAAGATGGATAGATATATAAATAGATAGACTGCTATATAAATCTCTCCATCCAGACACCCTGAAGATGAATGTCCCATTCTGAGTTTGTCACCAAATCCCACAAACTCTAAAAGATGCCCTTTCCTGGTTGTCATCAAAGCACATAAGCCTTAAAGAAATTTCATCTCCAGTTTGAAACGGTCGTCAGAATCCTTGGTTCCAGACGGTATACTCATCAATGTCCATCCAGTCACAAGCCCTGTAGCAGGGGATCCCAACCCTTTTCTGGCCATTGCCCTAATTTCCATATCTGTCCTGCCCCACTACCTCACGTGGCTTGTATTTCCATAAATGAAGGTTGATTCTCGGACATTTATACCCATTTAACTCTGACTTGGCCTAAAACTGCCGTCTCTCCATATTGAATGCTGAGTTGTTACAATAGATTATCACTTGAATATGCTGCGAGTCACGAAACAAAAGTGCAATGGATAAGGTGTACTGCTGTAGCAATGGGTTCTTCTGCCACTCACCTACATGAAACAAACTGCAAAAGGACGAAAATCTGGGCCAAGTTAGAGTAAGAACAGTGTAGTATATCTGGAGCTTAGTTCCCTGATTGCAAACAAGGAATGATGGATAGCTTATATGTTAGTGATAAATGAATATGCATTACATTATTTATGTGAATACAACACAGGTTTACCCAGGGGATAAGGGGAAATAATTTACCCTTCGTTCCAAGAAAGGGGAGGGGGGACTCTACGTTAATTTGACCTAAAATTGCCTTCTCTCCTTCTTGAATGCTGAACTGTAACAAGAAAATAAAACTAGATTGTGGTACTAATCACGAAGATGTGCTATGGAAAGAATGTAAAACCGTATTGTTCTATAGAGGCACTCAAGTACGGGAAATAAGCTGCAAAGGGCCGAAAATCCCGCCAAGTTAAGGTGGACGAACTTACTATATCTAGGAAGGGTGTGGGAGACGAGAATCCATCCCGCCCCGCTCTTAAATTGGGATGGCGATGTGGCGAGCCTTCTGCCTGTGTGTGTGTGTGTGTGTGTGTGTGAGAGAGAGAAAGAGAGAGAGGGCATATGTTTAGCAGTCCAATCCGTGAGGCCCAGCGGTCCTCCTACGTTCTACACTCCATCACGTGTCACCACATCGGCACAAACATCCGTCATCCATACTGAATACGTACTAGGGCTGTCTCATTCTGTACTAGTGTACTGTATTGTATTTGCATGGGTGTTTAAATGACAGGAGATTTTTTCTTGAATTTCCTGTAGGCTTTAGCTAGGGCTCTTCATTCCACGTCCATATCTTAATTAGATTTATAGTTACTTTTCAATCCATTGCCACTCAGAGATGTAAAATTCTCTCCTTCCATTTATCATCCAGTCAGTACTTGAGGTCGCCTTAAAGATACGTATTGTAGTTCATTCTGAGTTTATCATAAAAATTTTCACATGTGCAAAAGGTAGAAAGCCTCATATTCTTACCAGTAAATAAACACAAATCCTAAGTGCGTGTAGTGTAGTGTAGTGTAGTTATCATCAAAATCATATAAATTCTAAAGGTAATTATCCCATTCTAGGCTTACCAAAAAAATCACTCAAATCTTAAAAATATACATCTCATTCTAAGCTTACCCTCTCTCCCATAAAACCTAAATATAAATCCCATTCTAAGCTTGCACTCTATCCCATTAAACCAAGAAATATATCCCATTCTAAGCTTACCCACTGCCCTATAAAATATAAAACTGTATCCCATTCTAAGCATACCCTCTATCCCATTAAACCAAGAAATATATCCCATTCTAAACTTCCCCACTTCCCCATAAAATCTAAAAATAAACATTCTAAGCTTACCCTCAATCTCATAAAATCTAAAAATGTATCCCATTCTAAGCCTACCCTCTCTCCCATAAAATCTGAAGATCATTCCAGTCTAAAAATATATCCCATTCTAAGCTTACCAAAATCTGAAGATAAATCCAGTCTAAGCTTACCCTCTTAATCCCACAAAATCAAAAAAATAAATCCAGTCTAAGCTTACTCTTTGTCCCATAAAATCTAAAAATGTATCCCACTAAGCTTACCCTTCATCCCATAAAATATAGATAAATCCAGTCAAAGCTTACCCTCTTAATCCCATAAAATCTGAAAATAAACCCAGTCTAAGCTTACCCTCTATCCCGTGAAATCTAAAAATATATCTGATTTTAAGCTTCACCTTAAAATGCCACGACTCAATGACCAATCTCGCTTGCCTGAAGTCTGGAGGGTCATTTGTCTTGGCTAAATAAATCCGGGTTTGTGTTGTGGCTCAGTGGTGGAGGAACGGACGTTTATCTGGGACGGGCGCGCGTACACACACACACACACACACACACACACACACACACACACACACACGAGAGAGAGAGAGAGAGAGAGAGCGAGCCAGCCGTCGTGTGGTTGATGTATCGTCGCCTTCTTGCCCTCCTTCGGGATATTGCCCACTCCGTTTTGGGCAAGTTATGGCGTTCTTGGGGCAGTTGCGACGTAGAGACGGAAAATTATGACGTAAGATGAGGAATTATGACGTTGGACGTGGGATTGTGACGTAGAGACGGGAACTTATGACGTAGAGACGGAATTTTGACTAGAGATGGGGAATTGTGACGTAGAGACGGGGAATTATGACGTAGAGACGGGGAATTATGACGTAGAGACGGGGAATTGTGACGTAGAGATGGGGAATTGTGACGTAGAGATGGGGAATTGTGACGTAGGACGGGAAAATATGACGTAATTTGTAGTTAAGATAGTTATGATGTCAAAGTTAAGACGTAAAATGAAGTGGCTGACGTAAGATGGTGTAATGACGTCAGATTGGAGTTAAGACGTAAAATGAAGTTATGACGTAGGACGAAGAGTAGGATCTAGGACAGGTTATGACGTGACTGGGAGTTGAGACGTAAATGCAGGAAGGGGAGTTATGACGTAAGACAAGTTATAGCGTTAAATTGGGAGTTACTGGGAATTGTGACGTAGACCTAGGATGGGGAGTTGTGACGTAGGATAGGGAGTTGTGACGTAGGATGGGGAGTGGTGACGTAGGATGGGGAGTGGTGACGTAGGATGGGGAGTTGTGACGTAGGACGGGGAGTTGTGACGTAGGATGGGGAGTTGTGACGTAGGATGGGGAGTTGTGACGTAGGATGGAGAGTTGTGACGGAGGACGGGGAGTTATGACGTAGGACGGAGATATGACGTAGGACGGGGAGTTAGTTATGACGTCGGTCGGATTTTAAAGCTTGAGATGGGGAATAATGACTTGAACAGGGAGTTTGACGTCAGACGGGGAGTTACGACGGGCGACAGTTTTGACGTAAGACGGAGAGTTACGACGTGCGATAGAGTTGTGACGTAAGACGGAGAGTTAGAAGACGAAAGTATGACGTAAGAAAGGCAGTTACGACGTTCTTGGGTGAGGGAGTTAGAAGGAATTTAGGGACGGAGTTATGGGGATCGTGGAGCTTGCAAACAGGTTAAGGAATCTCCCTAACACCTCTTCCTAAGCGATTTATTTTGCTTCTTACACCTTGCCGTCCTCATCTATGTAGACATGACTTACTTGGACATTACCCATACAGGTATATTCTTTTTGGACACTAAATTTTGCCCTTTTCCATCGATTATCAACTGTTTCCTTCCCTCTGTCCCACAAAGCCTTACGGTCACGCGAGATGCCCCGACCTTGGCCCCATCTGAGAGAGAGAGAGAGAGAGAGAGAGAGAGAGAGAGAGAGAGAGGTACATACATACATACAGGCTACACAGATTGACTTCTAGGTATTTCTGCCTTAATGGAAAGACTTCTCAAAAATCAGACTAGAACCTTAATGAAAGTGAGTAGAGGTGTGTGTGTGTGTGTGTGTGTGTGAGAGAGAGAGAGAGAGAGAGAGAGAGGGATTGATTGATTTACCGTCTTACCGACCCTACTAAAGGTCTGTATTTATGTTATGTATTTCTGTTCCTCGGCCTTCTGTCATTTAACCAAAAAACAAATTCGTTCCGTCACGCAAACTCGGTACCGCTAACAGCCCCCACCATTGTTTGTTTTGATTGTTTGTTTAGCCTTGTTTTTATTCGTTCTCTTGTTTTTTTATTCTCCAACCCTTTCAATCCGCGGACGTAATTTATCGGTCTCTTCATGATGTCGAGTTCATCTGAAATGTGAACTCAGTGGACTGCAGGCTCAAGTTGCCCTCATGCTGCAGTCCACCATCCTCTTTCAGGGGTTAGGGAGGTGGTAAAGGAAAATTCGTATAACCAGACAGTGGAGCCGCCTGGTTCTATCTGTGCCACCACTTGAAGGCGGCCCTCTCCATCGCCGGTCTCATACTGCTTGTCCTTCCCAGAATTGTTCCCGCGACTTCCCCCTCCCCTCCCCCTTCGCGAATTCTCCCTGCGTATTTTCCCCTCTTAGTATTTTTCCCGCGGCTTTACCACAGAATTGTTCGTGCGAAATTTCTTCCAGTTTTTTTTTTTTTTTTTTTTTTCGTGAATTCCGTACCCCATAAAGTGTGTTACTCTCTCCCCTCACACTTCTTCCCTCGACGTCCCCCCCCCCTCCCCCCAATCTTGTTTCTCTAAATTCTTCCCGCAAGTCCCCCCCCCCTCTCCCCCATTCTTCCCGTGACTACCCCTCCCCTGAATTTCTCCAGCGACTTTTACCCCTGGAATTCATCCTGCAGCTTTCCCCCCCCCAAGTATTTTTCCCGCAAATTCCCCCATCCACCAGCAAAATTCCAACATTTTTTTTTCTCTCAAGAATTCTTCATGCGAGTTTTCCCATACAGAACTCTTGCACCGATTTTTTTTTTCGTAAGAATTTTTGCCATCGACTTTTCCACTCTAGATTTGTTCCACCGACTTTTTCCTTCAAGAATTTTTACCGGTACTCTCTTCGTCCCAGAATTCTTCCCGCGACTGACAGAAGGACGGAACTGTGGATGGAGTTAACGTGAAAAGTATAGGATCTTTATTGAATACAGTAGATTTAAAAGTCTCCCTATTCCCTTTATTACTTAGTTTCTTTCATTTCTCACTCTCAATTTCCTACAGTCTCCCAGTTTCCTTTATTACTCAGCTTTTGTCATTTCTCAGTCTCTCAGTTTCCTTCATCTCTCTCAATTTTCCTCTTTTTTCAGAATCTTAATTTCCTTCATCTGTCTTTCCATTTCCTTCATTTCTCAGTCTTTCAGTTTCCTTCATGTCTCAGTCTCTCAGTTTCCTTCATCTTTCAGTCACTCAATTTCCATCATTGTCTCTCAGGTTCCTTCATCTCACGGTCTCTCTATTTCCTTCATCTCTCGGTCTCTATTTCCTTCATCTCACGGTCTCTATTTCCTTCATCTCACGGTCTCTATTTCCTTCATCTCACGGTCTCTATTTCCTTCATCTCTCGGTCTCTGAATTCTCCTCGTCTCTCAGTCTCGGTTCCCTTCATCCTTTAGTCTCCCAGTTCCTTTCTTAATCTCTCAATTTCCGTCTTTCATTTTTTTTTTCTTAAATTGACGGAGTTTTGGGTCCATTTCCGTGTTTATTTCACATGGCTCAGTGGCAGAAGGAGACAATGCTGTGGGTGTACATTTTTTCCACATCACTTCTTCGTGACAAGCATCATATTCTGACGGTTATCTCTTGTTACGGCCTAGCAGTCGTGATGGAGATTACAATTTAGGTCTAGTTTATGTGAGCAAAGTAATGTTTTTTTTTTTTTTCCTTGTGACCGTCTTTACAGCCGTCCTGTCCTTCCCACTTTCCTTGGCCTCCTTTCTTCCACGTTTTCTTTCTTCCTTCCATCTGTCCTTCCCTTCCTCCTTCCGTCTGTCCTTCCTTCCTTCCTCCTTCCCTCTCCTCCCTTCCTTCTTCCTCTCTTTGCCTCTCTCCCTTCCTTCTTCCTCTCTTTGCCTCTCGCCCTTCCTTCCTTCCTTTCCTTCCTTCCTTCCTTCCTTGGCCTTCTTCCCTCCTCTGCCATCCTGCCTTCCCTTCCGCGATCACAAATTCTTTTCTGCGGTCTCCTATCAGAGTCATTCATCTTGCAACCTGCCTCATCTCAGCTGTCCTGTAACCAATCGCCTCCACTCCTTCATCCCTAGACCCTGTTTCCTTCATTCTTTCATTCATTCTGCCATTCTTTCATTCACTCAGTCATTCTTTCATTCATTCTGCCATTCTTTCTTTTCTTCAGTCATTCACTCTGCCATTTATTCTTTCCTTCATTCTGCCATTCATTCTTTCAATCATTTTGCCATTCGTTCTTTCATTCATTCATTCATTCTACCATTCATTCTTTCATTCATTCTGCCGGTCGTTCTTGCATTCTTTAATTCATTCTGCCATTCATTCATTCTCTCATTCATTCTACCATTCATTCTTTCATTCATTCTGCCGTTCGTTCTTTCATTCTTTCATTCATTCTGCCATTCGTTCTTTCATTCATTCTGCTATTCAGTCTTTCATTCATTTTGCCATTCAGTCTTTCACTTATTCCGCCATTCATTCTTTCATTCATTCTTTCGTTCATTTTGCCATTCGTTCCTTCATTCATTCCTACACTCTTTCAGTCTGTATCTCTTTCATTCAGTCTATCTTTTAGCTGTTCGATCTTTTATTCTTTCAGTCATTCACGTATTCTTTTTAAGTTTCGTTTCTATTTTCCTGCTCTGTTCATTCATTCATTCATTTTCCTTAATAATTCACCTTTTTTTTTCATGTTGCAGCCTGCCTCGTCTTGCCTGACCTGTAACTAATTGCACACACGTCATCATTCGGCCACCCAGTTTCGTTCATCCTTTCATTTTCATGCTTTTATTTATTCATGTGTTTTTCGTTTTTATCATCTTTTTCCTTTGCAATTCCTGTATCCAGTCGCTCCCACTTCTTCATTCTGTGACCTGCCCCTTGACTCCTTCATTCTGTGACCTGCTTTCATTCCTTCATTCCTTCATTTACTCCTTCATTCAGTGACCTACTTGCATTCACTCATTCATTCATTTATTTTCATTTTCTTTTAATCTTTCTTCCTTTCTTCCAGCCTGCCTCATTTCAACAGCTCTGCTTATCATCCTGCCTTTGCATTTATTGACCCATTCTTATTTTTCCTGTCAGTGTCCCTTATCCCTTTATGTGTCCCATCCAGAGAGAGAGAGAGAATCCCAAATGACATGCCTGGCAAAAAGGAAGTAAGGAGATTTAACCAAAGAAAAAAAATAGTCGGGAAAGGGAAAATAAAGAGAAGGAAATTGGTGAAATTTGAATCGAAAAACTATAAGGGAAAAGAACGAGAGAGGAAAAATATATAGAGGAATTAAGGGTTCGCGAAAGTATTATTGGAAAATCATTAGGGAAAAAAATTTTGAGAAAAGTGTGATAGGAGAATTTGGCTGCTCCAGAAAAAAGGTTCGACTGATGAATATTAATAGAGAGAAGGAGGAAGGAAGAGATAGGATAAAGAGGAGAAGGAGGAGGAGGAGGAGGAGGAGGATATGATTAATGATAAAAGAGTGAATGAAAAGAAATAATTGTGAGGGATACAGAAGAAGAACAAGAAGATGACGAACATAAACAGTAGTAGTAGGAGGAGGAGGAAGAAGAAAAAGAAGAAGAAGAGGAGGAGGAGGAATACTGATAAATGAAGTGGATAGAAGGAGAGAGAATAATGAGGGATGTAAAAGAGGGTAGGAGGGGAATTTTTATTACTTACTGGCGAACGAACGAGGGAAAAATGGAGGCAAGATTGGACAAGTTGGGTGAAGAAGACCCTAAGGAGAGAGAGAGAGAGAGAGAGAGAGAGTCACCTTTACGAACAAGCATTTTTTCGGATAAGGAAGGCTTTACAGTTAATCCTTTCACTACAACGACGCCTTTCTAACTTTCATCCTTTTTTCGCTAAACGATTTTTTTTTTTTCCGGATTAGAGGAGACTTCGGTAAATATGTCGGTATAAATTGTCTTGTTTATCCCCTCTACTACGGTGGGAAGTGCTAGAGACGCCTTCACGTGGTGCCACCGATAAGGCAGGGTGGCACCGCTGACTGGTCATACAAGCGTCCTTTAATTCCCTCTATCCCCCAAAAGGAGAATGGTGGACTGCGGGTAACTTCAGCCTGCAGTCCACCGGGTTCACATGCAGTTGATCCTGGGGTTGTAATTATTACCACTACTACTACTACTACAAGGGGGCTTTTTTTTTTTTTTTTCTTTTTTTTTTTCTCCAGACGATTTCATTCAGCGTATGGGAGGGTTGTTGTGGTGAGCGAGATAAGAAAGTCCCAGGCAACCTCTCCACTGCCACGACTTTTTATTATATTTTGTTCTTGCTCAGACCAGACGATTTTACCAGCTTAAGGGGAGACCTCTTGTCGTGAAGGGGTTAAGGAAGAATTGGATGATCAGAAAGAGAGTAAGGACAAGAAAAAATATTGTGAATTAATAAGGCAATGGAAAGAAAAGAGAAAGAAGAGGAAAGAGTAATAAAGGGAAGGAAAAAGAGAGGAGAATTTTTGGAAGACAAAATGGGAGTAATTTAAAAGAGAAATGAGTTTGCAGGGGGAAGGAAAAAAAGGACATGAACAGTGAGTGTAGGTGGATGATAAGGAAGAGAGAGAGAGAGAGAGAGAGAAGGAGGGGGGGGAGAAATTTGAATAATGGGTGAGGAGGAGGCGGAGTTGAAGGAGGAAAGGAGGAGAAAAAGGAGTGGAAGAAAGGAAGATGATTAACTAAATGGAAAGAAATGAGAGAAGAGGAAAAGGAAATATGAGAGGAGGAGAGGAAATGGAAAGGAGGCGGGAAGATAAAGGATAATTAAACACATGAGAAAAGAATGAACTGGGTCGCATTAGGGGAGAGAGAGAGAGAGAGAGAGAGAATAGGTAATGACGTAAGCAGGACAGACGGAATAGAGACACAGGTGAGAAGAAAAAGATGAAGGTGATGATGATGATGATGGTGATATGTCCCTAGATTCAGCTGAAGCGGGAACCCAGTGGACTAAAGGCTGAAATTGCCCTCACCCTGTAGTCCATGATCCGGAATCGAGAGACTTGTATAACTGGGCAATGGAGCCGCCTGGTCATATTAGTGCCACCGAATGAAGGCGTCCCTCTCCAGCTGCGAGACCCTGATAAAATAATAACTAATTGTAGGGGAGAAGCGCGGAGGGAAGGAGAGGGAGTGTAATAATTGAATTCTTGGTTCTCCAGGTTCCCTCTAAACATCTTTGCTGTGTGTGTGTGTGTGGTTCCATTTATGTATGTATGGATGGATGGATGAATGGATAGGAATTTGTATGTATGAATGGATATGTGTTTATGTATTTATATATGTATGTACGTAACTATGTAAATTTTCTGTACAGTGGAAAAACCAGAGGCTGGAAGCTTGCAAAAACCATATAAGTGTTTTATATATGTATGCATGTATGTCTGTGTGCATGTCGTTTTGAAGCTTTGTATATTTTAAAGCTGTTTGGCCATACCCCGTCCCACCCCTCCCGCCTCTCCACGCCACCCTGCCTTACATACATAGCCACTATTTGTTGTGGTGGTCCAAATGCCATCTGAGAGGTGAAGTTGGTGGACTGCAAACTGTTATTTCCCTTCTGCAGTCCATCATCCTCTTTTCGGGGGATAGGAAGACATATGATGGATCTTTGTATTGCCAGACAGTTGAGCAGCCTGGTTATTTCAGTACTACCACGTGAAGGCGTCCCTCTCCAGCACCAGGAAGTATTTACAGTGTGCTAAGTTCCCAGGCTGTGTTGTGTCACGAGATCAGCAAATATTTTGTACCCTCCTCTCTGGTCGATACAGTGTCAGTGCAGCAACAAAAATAATGATAATAAAAAGCGCTAAATTAGTTACAGACCCTTCATTATGCCTCTAGCTTTGGCTGAATAAAAAGAAATAGTGTTAGTAAACTAGAAGTAACCATCGTAAGGAAGAAGTTAAGTTTATTTCTAACCCTTTCTCTGCGATGGACCCTCCTTAAGCTGAATGAAATCGCCTGACCCAGCAAAAATTCAGTGGAAAAGATAACGATGACGTCTTTTGTTTCCTATTTATACTGTCTCCGGACGCTTTTGTTTAGCTGATGAGAGATTTCGAAATGGACGGGTTATATATGGTCTTCGTTAGCCTCTTATCTACTATACTCTTTCCACCTTTACTTGGCCCAGACGTTCATCCTTTCGTAGATTATTTTAATGTCGATCTGTGACAGAAAAAAGGCAGTGCTACGGCTCTAAATCCTGCTCTAAATCCATTCATAGAACTTACTCGTGACCAGCACCATATTCTTGCGCAAATCTGTAACAGCTGAGCGTTCGAGTTGGAGAGGTGGCAATTTCAGGCCAAGTTAGAACAAAAGGAGCATAGGGCGTCCTACTGAGCCGAATGAAAATTGTCTGACAGTAGTACAATTTGAATCCAGAAGACGTCATTGCGTTGAGAGATTAAATATTTTGTCTCTCTCTTCTCACATCGGTAAAGCATGTCCATAAACCAAGACCTACAAAGCTAGAGGAGTTTATTAGTCCGTGTTCTCGCCAGTTAAGGAAGCTCCCTAACACCTTTTTCTATGCGATTTATTTTTCTTATTACATCTTACTGTCTTCTGCGTTCCATAAATCCTTCCAGAATCGCCATACTCTGCATAAGTAACGTTCAAAAGGATAACAATCTCCCAAATCCAGAAATAAATCGCTACGAAAGAGGTGCTAGGGAGAATACAAGCTATAATTTTTCGCAAACCATCTCAGTACGGGGACGTTTTTTAACCACTTGAGCACAATAACGTTTTTATCTTAGTCTTGCACCACCACACGATTAGACCCAACTAAGGACGAGTGAAGATTATTACACTTTATTTGAAGTATATGAGGATATAATATTTGATTGTGGTTTAATTCATGTGAGACTGATGAATAGTTTGATAATGATTGAAGCAGACCCGCAAATTACTGGGAGGGAGTAGATTAAAATTTCCACAGTGACATTCATTTTGTTACTATTTATTATCGTTTTTTTTTTCTTGGAGGGAACAGTTTGCGGGTTTCTAGCCTTTGGTTCCTCCTTCCTTGTCTAAAAAGAGAGCTGTTTTATTAATTTTAAGAGGGATCTATTCGACATGTTAACGTATTTTTTTGTATTTTGTTTTTTCCATCTTCATTTTTACTTCACGAAACATATTCAGTTTCGGAGGACCGTATGTGGAAAAGTATTTAAATGAAGGTCCTATGTAGCCTCTTTAGCTCGAAATTTGCTAGTAATCTGAATAAAAAGCCTGGTAGGAGCGAGAATAGAATTAATTGTAGGTCATCGTATTGAAGGGATGAAATAAGGTTGATGATGAAGTTGATAAGAGTAGAGCTGACCCGCATCTCTCTCTCTCTGTCTCAATGGACGGATGGCTGGATTTTAGTGGGGAATTAGAGTGTGTGTGTGTGTGTGTGTGTGTGTGTGTGTGTGTGTGTGTGTGTGTGTGTGTGTGTGGTGTACGCACGCTCTCTTTTTTGCGTCTCCATCCATCCATTTCCTTAATTCTTTTCTCCATTTAACATATCTTTCCATCCACTTCCTCCCTACCTACCTGCCTACCTACCTACCTACCACCCATATTCCGTAGCCTACTTTGCGTTCCCCTACAAAATAATGAGTTAGGCTGACATGCATCTAATTAAGCACTCTATTTATTACCCTTAGTGGCCTGATACTGTCCCCTGATGGTAATTATGTGTTGTTAATAGTCTCGTTGGCTAGTAGTTATGATTAATGGGAGGTGCTTAAAGGGGGAGAGGTGAAGGGGGAAAGAATTTATTGTGTGTGTGTGTGTGTGTGTGTGTGTGTGTGTGTGTTGTGTATGGCGTGTATGAATGTTTGTCCCATGTCTCTGTGGGTGTTTGTGCATGTGCTTGTGGAGGTGGGGAGCGTCGCGCGAAATCATATCACAAACGTGATATACAAAAAGCAAACTAATCCCCCTTTTATGAGTGTTTATCCTTCCCATTAGATTCCAGTCATACATCAGAACGGTAAAACTGCTGTGTTTGTGTGTGTGTTTGTGCGTGTGTGTGTGAACTCGCGCTTTATTACGTGCATGTGCGAGCTTGCATGCATATCTTTGTCCCTTTAAATATCATTACATTACACCAAATACCAAAAAAAAAAAAAAAAAGTCTAATCCCTGTTTGATCCTCCTTCCCAATAGATTCCACGCATAAATCAACTCATAAAACAAACCTGACAGCCCGTTACCACCACACGCACGGCCACCACAAGCGACCAACTGTAAATTCATGCCCAAAGTTTTAATCACCTCTGCTAGTTACCGTCAGAAAGCGAAAAATCGTTTGGGCAAAAAGTCAGTTTCTAAACACTTCATCCATTTTTTTTTTTTTTTTTTTTTTCCCGAGGTTTGTCACTGTGAATTTTGACTTTAAAAATATATAGATTTATTTAGTAGCGACCGTCTCTCTCTCTCTCTCTCTCTCTCTCTCTCTCTCTCTCAACGCAAAAAACTGCAAGAACTGAAAAATGTCTCAGAAGTGTAATATTCCTTCCTCGTAATATTCAGAAGTATTCCCCCCGACTAGACGTGCATATTGGCAGTATTTCTTGGCTCCTGACTGAAGAATATTGCTCCTTGACGGTAATATCGGCCGAGGAGAGGCATTAGGAGATGATGGAGAGGAATGATAATAGTTTTGAGGGTGTTGGGAGTAAGAGTAATATCGCTGGGGTCGTTTGTATTGTTGGGGAAATTTTATGAGAGAGAGAGAGAGAAACAAACAAACGAAGACAAGAAAAAGAAATACCAACAAAAGGAAATCTAATAGAGAGAGAGAGAAAAATACAAACGAAAGAAAATCTAGACACACACACACACACACACACACACACACACACACACACACACACACACACACACACACACACACACACACACACACACACACACACATACAGGCTTTCCTAAAATAGACAGAAATGTAGACCTGTAGGAATATAAGTGGGGCTAACTCCGGGATTATACTGGGCCTAAGTGGTGGTCAGTGGCTGCAAATTATAGGATGAACTTGAATATCATGTGGTTCTCTCTCTCTCTCTCTCTCTCTCTCTCTCTCTCTCTCTCTCTCTCTCTCTCTCTCTCTCAACAGATGTAACTCATGTGCATCTATAAAAGAAATGAAAGTATATGCTGACGGGTATGCATATGAGGCTAAACCAGGATTCCACGGGCTAGAGTGCCGTGCGGATGATTGTATGGGCCATTTCTCTCGGTAGACTGTGGATAGGTCTTACATTTTTTTTTTTTTTTCATTCTCTTTCGTTGTCTGCATTTTTCCGCACCCAGTTTTTAAAGTGGGAGTAAAGGAAAGAATGATGATGAAATAGAGTTGGAATGATGATGATGTTGGGTGGGGATGTTGATGATGATGATGTTGGTGATATAATGTTGGGATGATGATTATTATTATTTATGTTTTTGTAGCTGATTTGACATACTCCACCTTGATGCATTTTTTTTTTTTTCACTCAGTCGTACAATAGTCTCATTTTATTCAGGGTAGAAAGTGCCTCGAAAAGTAATGCTAGTAACAACTGTAGTTAGCATGAACATTTCTCAACTAGGAATATTCAGGTTGTTTGATAATAATGCGGAATGTGTCTACCATTAACATTTTTCCTATCGATAATGATTTTTTTAGTAGTGTAGAGATGTATAGCTATCGGGAGCACTTTCCACAGCTATACCTTGGCATGTTTCGTGAATTTTGTGTCTGTAATGAACACTTTCCTTGATCCTACCTCGTGGCGTTTCCCAGTAGCGTGATAAATTCCGGAAACTTATGTGGAAAACTTACATGCTGAATGATTGGATATTTGACCCATTTCACAGGGCGCTCTGTTTGGTAGTTCGTAGCAAAACGGAAAATGATGATGATGAGGATGATCCTGTTTTTTTGGAACCCTCCTTCTCTCTCTATTAGTGGGAAAGAAGGATAGGTGATTGGTGGACGGTGTAACATTGTTTGGAACTAGACAGAGCAATATAGATTAGTTTAAATTTGAGGCGTAAAGGTTATACAAAATGTGCCCCTTAGTATATAGCATTGTTCTGATTACTTTCTTTTTAGCGTCATATCTATTGTGATTAAGGTCATCTTTGTGTATGCGCCTGTGTATGTGTGTCTGTTAACAAAATATCTCATGAGTGCCTGATCCCTTGTGCATCAAGTTTGGCTTATGTGTTGTCTGTTGGTCGGGAAAAAAGGTGATTCGATTTTGGCACACATCGATTAAAGTTAAGGTCAGGGGTCAGGGTTAAAGTTCCAGCGTGGCACCGAGCACTTTGATCTCCTGTCTATTGTCACGGTGGTGGTAACTTAATATGCTCGTATTTTATGTAAGCAATTTCGCTTTGATGCAAACACAAGCACCTCGTGTTCCATCATATTCCATTATTCCTCCCCTCCACTCTCCTCCCCACACAGGTTATATTGCTCTCCCTGTCACTCTCCCACGTTAAAGTTCTCTCCCTTGCACACGTTATATTCCTCTTCCCCACCACTTTTCTCCCCACTCTCCCCCACATATTATATTTCTCTTCCCCACCACTCTCCTCCCCCACACACACTTCTGGACATTCCATCACGCACCACAGCTCGCTCCAACGCACCCGACGCACCCACATTTGTCGTCGGTAATGGCTGTGGTTAGGACGGTGGTGGTGAGAGTGGTACGCGTGGATGGTATGGTGGTGGTGGTGGTGGCAGTGAGGGTTGTGGTTGTGACGATAGCTGGTGTTGGTGATTTTGATTGTGGTGGTGATTGTAGAGGTATGGTGGTAATAATGGGGATAAGGATAATTGTGATGATGGTGACGGCAGTAGTATGGTAAAGGTGGCTGGCTGAGATTATTAGGATGGTATTGATGGATGATGCGATTATGGTGGTGGTTGTGTTCGTAGTTGTGGTGATGATGGTAGTAGTGTAGGTAGTAACTAAGTTTCTGATGTATGATCCCCTCTCTCTCTCTCTCTCTCTCTCTCTCTCTCATCCAAGGACAGGGCTTTTTGTATGTTCTGGCAATCTTCAGACGATTTTATTCAGCTGAGGAGTGTTTTCTTTCTGAAGGAGTTAGGTGTAGTTTTCCTTACCATTAACAATCCCTTAATTTATTTCTCTCTCCCAGGCAAAATAAAATCGTCTGGAAGCAGCAAGAATATAGTTTTAAAAAAGGTTATCGCACTGAAAGGGTTAAAAATACAGCCAGTTGTTCAGTTTCTTTTCGTCTTCTTTATTTATTATTATTATTACCCTATTATTATTATTATTATTATTATTATTACGTATTTAGTAACAACTTAAAGTGCATGGATGTTTCACGTATTGAAGTAAAAAAAATACAGATCATTATTATACATAGCGCTGTCTTGTTGTCTCCACCACGTTTTTTATTTTTATTATTATTATTATTATTATTATTATTTTTACTTAAGGAGAATGTTATGTGGTGCATGGATATTATGAGACAGTGCTGATGGGGTTCTTGCAGTGAACGTAAAAGTGTGTGTGTGTGTGTGTGTGTGTGTGTGTGTGTGTGTGTGTGTGTGTGTGTGTGTGTGCTCATCCGTACAGACACCCAGGTACGATTATGTGTGTGTGTGTGTGTGTGTGTGTTCTCATCCGTACAGACACCCAGGTACGATTAATGACCAGCTGAGTCACGGCGATTGCAATCTATCTTGGTATCTGTCTATGTCTATCGCTCTCTCGGTATCTGTATGCGTCTAATTGTCTATCGATCTATATATATCTTTCTCATTGTCTCTGTCTACCACTGTCTCCTGTATATATATCATCTCTATTTTTGCTTTTCTGTTAGTCCATAAATGCATCTGTATGTCACTTTTTTTCTTTTATCTGGCTATCTAGTCTAACTTTGTATCCACTGCTTGTCGTTGCTACGTGTAATGATTATAACTGTTTGCTTTATGGGAAAAAAACGCGAATAGCAACCCTGATTATTAAAAAAAAACACCCAACCTATGAGATTCTTTTTTTTTTTTATAATGTACATCATCTCGTATATGTCAGAACATATTTTTACCCACAGATTATAACTATTTGCATTATGAAAAAAGTGACACTAACAACAGCGCTTATAAAAAACTATTCGTTATATACAGTAATCATTTTGTTTTTTATCTGAATATATTTTTACACCCCTCGGCCTCTGTGGACTGCTCAATATCGTGCAACCCATAGTAATTCAATTCCAGGCCACACACTCTTACCCCTCACCCATTCCTTTCACTTTCCACCCTCACACTCACCTCTCACCGCCCGCTGTACTCTCATAAAAATCCCTGGCCTTCATTCACCGCCCTCCCTTCTTTCAATCACCACTCTTCTTTCATTCCCGCTCTCTCTTCCTTCAATCACCGCTCTCTCTTCCTCAGTCACTGCTCTCTCTCCTTCCATCTACCATCCTCTCTTCTTTCAGTCCCGATCCTCTCTTTTTCAGTCGCTATCCTCTCTTCTTTCGCCACCATCATCTCTTCTTTCAGTCATCATCCATTCATCTTTAGTCACCGCCCTCTCTTCTTTCCCATTTCATTATTCACCTTTCATCATCCTGTCAACTACTTACCCTTATCCTCCTTCCTTTCTCTCACCTCCATCATCGTCACTTTCCCATTCCCCTCACTTCCTGCCCTTACACTCACCTATTCTTTATTCACATTCCCCTGCCTTTTCTTTCCTCGATATGTACTGTAAGTATTAATAGGAGAGACAGAATTAACAGATTTTTTTTAAAGGTGTTGGCGCCTGAATCGAGCACATGTATATATACCTTCGTAGCAGAAAATAAATAACTTTCTTTTATTTCCCACCCTTATGGTCACCCTTCCTCACTCTCTTAATTTTCCTCCATACCTTTCAGTCACACCTCTTACCCCATACCGGTTAACCTCCACATCACCCTTCGTCGTCCTCTGCATACCTCTTTTTCCCCTTCATTCCAGTCACATTCCTCACCCCTTCCCTTTATACTAACCCTCATCCCCATTTCTGTACTCTTATTCCTATCCCTATCAGCCACCCCTTCTCATCTATCATCCTACTCACCCTTCTTCACCCATTATCACCCTGTCTCTCAACCATCCCTCACATCCCTTTCCCAAGCCCATCACTACGCATCCTGTTCTCTCTCCTTCCATCTACCATCCTCTCTTCTTTCAGTCCCCATCCTCTCTTCTTTCAGTCGCTATCCTCTCTTCTTTCGCCACCATCATCTCTTCTTTCAGTCATCATCCATTCTTCTTTAGTCACCGCCCTCTCTTCTTTCCCATTTCATTATTCACCTTTCATCATCCTGTCAACTACTTACCCTTATCCTCCTGCCTTTCTATCACCTCCATCATCGTCACTTTCCCATTCCCCTCACTTCCTGCCCTTACACTCACCTATTCTTTATTCACATTCCCCTGCCTTTTCTTTCCTCGATATGTACTGTAAGTATTAATAGGAGAGACAGGGTTGCCAGATTTTTTTTTAAAGGTGTTGGCGCCCGAATCGAGCACATATATACCTTTGTAGGAGAAAAAAAATAACTTTCTTTTATTTCCCACCCTTATGGTCACCCTTCCTCACTCTCTTAAATTTTCTTCTCTACCTTTCAGTCACACCTCTTACCCCATACCGGTTTACCTACACATCACCCTTCGCCGTCTTCTGCACACCTCTTATTCCCCTTCATTCCAATCACATTCCTCACCCCTTCCCTTTATACTAACCCTCATCCCCATTTCTGTACTCTTATTCCTATCCCTATCAGCCACCCCTTCTCATCTATCATCCTACTCACCCTTCTTCACCCATTATCACCCTGTCTCTCAACCATCCCTCACATCCCTTTCCCAAGCCCATCACTACGCATCCTTACACTCATCCGTTTAACTTTTATATACTTTATGTGTCCACTTTTCAGTCGCCCTCTTCTCCCCTCATTTCATTTCCTTCTGTCGGTCCTTCGCCGTCCTCTCTTCCCTCTCCCATTAACCAATTTCTTTCACTCACTTCCTTCTTCCCCTCCTCCATTATCATCTATTACCCATTTGTCTTACTCCCCACCCATACTCTTACCTTTCATTTTCCCTCTGCCTTCCCTTACCTACCCTTCAATCAGGCCACTGCCTCTCTTTGCATGCTTTCAATAACACCCTCGCTGTTTTTTCTCCCTGACTCACTATGGATCTCTCTCTCTCTCTCTCTCTCTCTCTCTCTCTCTCTCTCTCTCTCTCTCTCTCTCTCACACACACACACACACACACAATCCCTTTAACACCCCCCCTCGATAAAAGTTGACCGTGTAACCATTTAGCGGCGAGAGGGGGTGTGAGGGTGAGGGGGCTGGGTGGGGGTGAAGTGAGAGGGGTGAGTGGGGGGTGAGGGGTGTAAGATTAAAGCTACCTGCATCCCCCACTCCCCCTCACGTCCCGATATGACTCGGCTTCAACACCCAATTTTATGGAAAGCGTTTGGTGTGATCTGCTCTCTTCTGCTCCACCTCCCCTACCACACATCCTGAGGTCCATTAACATGTGCTGTGTGTGTGTGTGTGTGTGTGTTTTATATAGTGATTGATCTGTCTTTGTATAGATGCGTTTACATACATACAAGCATGGATATAAATAGATAAATGTAAATAGATGGAGGTAGATTGATAGATAAGGTTATTTATTAGGTGAATTATCTGATTTTTATAGATGCGACAACTAACATACAAACATGGATATTTAAAAAGATGAAATATGAACTGATCGAGACAGGTAGGTAGAGAGATAGATATTGATGTTGATAAAGACAATCGATAGACATAAATATAGGCACCAAAAAATGTTGATAGACAGACAGATAAATAGATGGAAATTTATAGTTTGACATTCAGAAATAACCGAAATGAAAAAATAATTATGGTAAGCCTGTAACAATTATTTATTTATCTGATTGTATGTTTATATGTATCTGTTAGCGGTATCCGACTATCTATCTGTCTGTCTATCATGACGAAATAGATTAAAGAATGATGACATAGAGAATTCTGTAATAAGGGGATGAAAAAGAGAGAATGACGAGAGATACAAGAAAGGTTGGTGAAAGGATTAGGACAACAAAAAAAGGATAATAATGAAGGACGAAGAGATAAAAAGGAATTGTAAAAAAAAGAAAAAAATGAGAGAGAGATGGAAGAGAATGTGGGTAGGTGTAAGGTAGTGTGTGTGTGTGTGTGTGTGTGTGTGTGTGTGTGTATGAGGGAGAGAGAGAAGCTGTTACATTAATAATATTTAGAAAAAAACTGAAAGAGATGAATGGACATAGATTGATATATAGATTGATTGATTGATAGGCCTACGTAAGTACCAGTAGGTAGGTATGAACAGTCATACAGGCAGACAAATAACAAACTTGCATCAATAATATTTGAAAAGAGATTGAAACAGACAGACAAACAGGTAGGTAGGTAGGGAGAGAGAGAGAGGGTGCAAATGAGGATGTAGGAGAGACGTGTGAATGAGAACTTATGAGGGACGCCTGAGTGGAGAGAGAGAGAGAGTATCGGGTTTGAGAATAAAAGAGAAAGACATGGAATAAAATGAAAGACAAAAATCGAAATAAAAAATGCTCAGAGCACAGTCACGTCGCCAGCTTAATTTGACCTAGACTCGTGACCTTGACCTCTGAGCGAGATACACCACAATAACTTCTTCCCATCCCCACACACAATATATATATATGGCAGGGTTGATCGACAAAAGCATACCTGAGATAACCCACGCCCTGATCTTTGACCTTCACCTGTGACCTAAGCCTTGAACTGATTAGCACCAAACTTGGGTCACTCATTCACAGACCCACGTATTATAGGTGACCCAAGTTTCATTCCAATCCAATCTGGCATTCGTGATAAATTTTAACATAATTATATACATAGGTACGTGTTTAAAAGTGGACTCATCAAAATAGCTTCTTCGGTGTCACTAAGGAAACAGTGAGAGGGGAAAATGAGAAAGTGAGCGAGTAGAGAAAGTGAGAGAGCCGTGGTGAGCGTGGGTGTGGAAGAGATGGATGCTGGGCAACTTTGGTCCAACACGCAGACAAGTTTTCCACTCTGGCTGATCTCACACGGAGCAAAATTAGTTTTCTTGATGGACTTTCTGCTGCTGGTGATGCTGCGGGCGCCGTGTGTGTGTGAGAGAGAGAGAGAGAGAGAGAATGTGTGTGTGTGTGTGTGTGTGTGTGTGTGTGTGTGTGTGTGTGTGTGTCTTGCTCTCGCTGTGTGCGCGTGCGATTCTCGTGCAAGAAAGAGCATTAGGGTCTACACATCTGCAAGGAGAGAGAGAGAGAGAGAGAGAGAACTAAGGATGCTGGGAGGAGATAACAGTGTAGCTCATGCACGCGAGAAAGTAATAGTTTTAGCAATAATGTACTTCCGATATTGGGCCAGGGAAAGGAGTGTACGTGTAAAATAGCATTAAAAGCTCCTAATACACACACACACACACACACACACACACACACACACACACACACACACAGTTAAAACATCATAAAACACACTACAGTAAAAAAAAATAAAACTGGAATTTAAACTGCCTAATATTAACCATTACATTGCACTGTTATGTAATGCATTCAGAATTTTTATTTCAAAATGCAATTACCGGTTGAATAAAAAAAAATAATGACGTAATAAACACTGTGTATATTTTCTTTTTCCATAGCATGTCTCACTTCCCACATATTCACCCCGTATCCAGGCACAGAGAGACTACGCTGTTTGTTTTGATAAGGGAGAGTTCTTCACCACACTGAGGAGACAGGAGATAATATTGATAAGGCTTGTTTCACACCGATCATACTATTATCAGTTTCTCCTATTGATAATTATTTGCCTGAGAATGGTAAGATTGTGAGTTCTATTTGGATTATATTTGGAAATGTTTCCTCAGCATTTATTTTACATATATAAGTTGATTTTATACGAGTATATATATATATATATATATATATATATATATATATATATATATATATATATATATATATATATTGTGTGTCTGCTCCTTCATTTGATAAATGCTAATGTTATACTCGGACGTGAACAGAACTGTATAATGATGTGAGTTTTGCGTGCATATGTGCGTAAAATTGGTACCGGTATTTGTCAGTACAGTGTAGCATAAAATGTGTGGGAAAGGGGACGTTTGTGTGTGTGTGTGTGTGTGTGTGTGTGTGTGTGTAAGTAGCAAGTTTGTATGCTGGGTCCACTCAGTATTACTTGATGGGGCCCTTCACGTCACCCGCAGCCCTGCCTCTCTCTCTCTGCCCAATATCCTCGCATCGCTTCTGCAGACGAGTGACCGAGTTAGCGTTTTCTCAGGCAGATTTCGATATTTCCCACCTCTTTAGTCTAATATCCTCCTTTAATATCTTTAATGGAGTTGTGGAGTTGGTGAATTTTGAAGCAGAAATCTATATATTCAAGGTTCTTTGGGGCGGGGGGGAAATCCTCTCTTTATTGAAGTTGTCGAGTTGGTGAATTGTGAAGTGAATGTTAATATATTCCCTCCTTTTTAGTGGGATATTCTCCTTTATATTCTTTATCATAGTTGTGGAGTTAGTGAATATTGAGGCAGATTCCATATACTAACACATATTTCTTGTGGAAAATCTCTCCTAATTTCTGCATAAGAATCCCCGAAAAAGCGCTTCCTCAGTAGATCTTAACATATTCTCTCCCGTGTTTTGGAATATCATCTTAGTATGTGGTTTGGAATATCATCTTAATATTTTCTGCATAACGCCAGGGTAAGTATCAGTAGATCTTCACATACTCACGCCTCCCTAGTGGAAATTCCTCTCATAGCTTCTGCATGAGGGGTATGGAGTTTGCGTTTTATGTGTGTGTGTGTGTGTGTGTGTGTGTGTAGTCAGTGGCATAATTTCCCGTAATGGAAGGATTTTACCCCCATGTGGAGAGGGTGTAAGTAGGGCCGAAACTGTTGCATCGTATGAGTAAACAGTTATCTGTATGTGGTTATAATTCTTCCACTTAAACATTACCCGGCACTGTGAACAATACCCGCCATCGAACAGTTCTGGTACTCTGTACAATACCTGGCACTCTGAACAATACCTGGCACTGAACAATGCCTGGTACTGAACGATACCTGGCACTATGGACAATACATGGCACTGTGAACAATATCTGGCACTATGAACAGTACCTGGCACTGAAATTATCGTTAAATAAAATGTTGGATTGCTCACGCGCTTACTTTATAAAACCAGTATCTAGTCGTCATCATAACCGTACTTGCTCACCCCACTCCCACCTCATTGCACCTCCTGACTGGCACCTTTTCCACGTCATTCTTTGCACTCTGCTCCCTGTATTCACTTGCACCTCTCATTTTTCGTTATACATATAAAGGAAAAATTAGAGGTTGGGTTCTTATACAGCTCTCCCTTTCGAGAACAGTTTAGGAAAAAATATACTGGGATCATTTATTTTAAGGTGTCTGATATATTGTGTTTAAAGGACGGGAGATCATAGGCAAAGGGAAAAGCGTATTGTGGAGGACTGTTCCAGAGTTGACCAGTTGTGGACATGAAGACCCAGTTAAGTGTTGCGTTAAAAGTTGGACTGAATGTATATGAGTGTATGGCTTTTATCCCTCTCTAACTACCCCCTCTCAATGACCTACCCCTTCGTGTACCCTCCCACATGACACCTCCCCATAAAACCCCCTTCATCATGACACCCCCTGAATGACACCCCCCAAATGACCCTTCTCGTTAACCTCAGCTTCCTCGTTGCACCTACAGTTGCACCCCCTCATTAACCCCCCCGGTACTTGACCCCCCTCCCGCCGACCTCCACCTGACCCCCCACCCAGCCTGAATCAATGGCCGTAATACAGAATGTGTGGGGTACTTATATATGCTGATCCACACACACACACACACACACACACACACACACACACACACACACAATACAGTATGTGTCAGGGATTTTACAGGTACTCCCTCATACCTCCAACCTCCACTTACAGTCCTACTTACTTCGCTCCTTGCTCACCCACCTACACTTCTACTTACACCAGCACTTTCACGCATGCTTATTCCAGCATTTGCATCCCTACTTACTCCCTCACTTGCACCCCTACTTACACCCCCACTTGCACCACCACTTACTTTCCCACTTACGCTCCTACTTACAGCCCTATCATCTCCCCCCTTACACCTCTACTTACGCCTACTTACATCCCTTTCCAGCCCCACACTACCCCTCCCCCTTCACTTTGCCCCCCATCCCCCCTCCTCAATCAATGCAGTACGTGTGAGTGAGTGTTCATAATGCCTCTTAATCCGGCTCAGTATGGGCGCACATTAACTCAGTCCATGGTATTGAGGGGAAGGGGGAAGAGGCGGGGAAGGGATGGGGAGGGGAGAGGGAGAAGAGATGGGAGGATGAGAGGGGAAGGGGAAGAGGCGGGGGAGGGATGGGGAGGGGAAAGGGAGAAGAGATGGGAGGATGAGAAAGGAAGGGGACGAGAGGTGGAAAAAAGAGGAGAAAAAAAGTTCGGTGAAATGAGAAATGAGTGATGGATGAGGAGATGAGAGGTTGGGAAGTGAGGGGAAGGCGAAGAGGGAATGCAGTGTGTGAGGTAAGAAAAGAGAGAGGAGGGAGAGATGGAACTAGAAACAGAGGTAGGGGAGCGGAGAGGCGCAGGGGATGAAGGAAAGGAAGAGAGAAGTGAGGCGAGGGAGAATGATTGGGGAATTAAGGGAAAGTGTAGAAGGAGTGAAGAGGAGAGACTAAGGAGAGAAGAAAGGAGGGAGAAGAGGTGGGAAGGAGAGTGGAACGGAGGAGTAAGGGAGAGGGGAGAACAGAGAAGAGTGGAAGGAGAGGTGGGGTGGAAATTGGAGAAATGGAGAGGAAGGCAGGAATAAAGAAGCAGGGAAGAAAGGTGGGAAAGTGAAAGGAAAAAATAGGAAAGTAGAGTGAAATGACCGTAATGCTGTGTGTGTGTGTGTGTGTGTGTGTGTGACTCTCCATTACGCCTCTTTGTGTGTGTGTGTGTGTGTGACTCTCCATTACGCCTCTTTGTGTGTGTGTGTGTGACTCTCCATTACGCCTCTTTGTGTGTGTGTGTGTGTGTGTGTGCGCGCGACTCTCCATTACGCCTCTCTAATCACGATGAATATGGTCCAGGATTAACTCGGGGATGAATATTGAGGGGGGAGGGGAAGGGAGGGGGTGAGATGAAAGGGGATGGGGAGGGGAGAGGGATGAGGAGGAGGGATAAGAGAGCACAGGGGAGGGGGAAAATGAGGAGGGATGGAAATAGGATAGAGAAGAGAGGGAGATTTGGGAGGGGAGGGAAAATAGAGAGAAAGAGGAAGTGTGAAAAGATTTGGGATTGGGAAGGGGAAGGGGAGAGCAGGGTAGTTGAGATGGGTAGAGGAAGGGAAGGAGGAGAGTAAGTGTGTGTGTGTGTGTGTGTGAGAGAGAGAGAGAGGGAGGGTGGGAGAGAGAGAGAGTTGTAGCCGCAGGTTCATTTGAAAACTTGAACCGGGAGTGCCACCACGTGAAAGCGTCCCTCCAGCACTAGGAGAAAAAAAGAGAGGGGGGAAGAGAGGCCCAAGGGGGAGGGGGGAGATATAAAGGGAGGAGGGGGAGAAGGGGTATGGGGAGAGGGAGAATATAAAGGCCAAGTTAGATTTACAGCCGATCGTAAAAAATAACATATTCCTGAGTTTTCTGCTGCCTTTCGCTTTGATATCCCCGAGGTCGTCATTTAATCCTCAGTTTTAACCCACAGTGTTGATAGTTGGTGACAGAACTCTTTCAGGACGGGAGTAATCTTCATCCCTTCAGCCCGAGAACATCATTTAATATTTCCTTCTTGCTACTACAGGGCGTTTACTCTAACCTGAATGAGACTTTCAGGTTTGTGTACAAATTGAAAGTAAAATCAGTCGTTGGAATTACGACACCTATGAAGTTCTCTTGCTTTGGTTTTGGTAGGCCTACTTCACTTCTTTACCTTCTGTATGTTCGCTGGGATTGATTTATCTTTGGAAAGTAAAGGTGAAGTCAAAGTAGGTTAAGATATCTTGACGTAGTTGTTACGAAAATATCCCCCATGTTAAGAATACGTCAGAGGAGCCATGACTCACTCCCTCCTCACCCCCCTTACCTAAGAACCAGCAAGGGTTAAGAAAAAAAAAAATCGGTTGCACTAAAGACCTTCCGTGCGTTAATTGTACCGCCAGCCATCAGCCCGCTACTCTACACTAATTAAACCCCATCACTATAATGATGTCTTTGTAGTATATTCTTGCTGTTTTAAGATTGCCTGAGTCGATGTCGGAGAGTTTTGGAAATGGAGAGTTGCATATATGTCCTTTATTAAAGTCTTTTGGTAGTAGAGATCATCCCAAGTTGCACGAACGCGTCAGGATGTAGCAAGGATTGAAATGAGAAAGTGCGTCCTCGGGTAGAAGGGATGTAATTGCTCTCCCTAACGATCATGGCCGTACTCTGACCTCATTAAGCAGGGCCTTGTAGCGGCAACCTTCACACCACGTCGATACCGGGTCCTGTATAGACATTAAGGGCCGTGCTGAGAGAGGGCCTGTCTTATAAATAGCCTGCCCTGGTAAATTACTCCCAGGCTTCAGGAAATTAGTAGTAAAGCTGAAAAATGAAGTCCCCCCTCCCCACAGCCCCCTCCCCCGTTTTCTATCACCGCCTCATTTTTTTTCTTCACGTCCTCATACCTTCCCCTCTTTTCTTTCCTTCTTCCTTTTTCCTTCGCATATTTCCCTCTTCCTTCCTGTCTACTTTCACCACATAATCTCCTCCTCCTCCCTCCCTCCTCTCACCACATACTTTCCTCCTTCCTCCCCCTTCTTCTATCCTTCTCCTCTCTGTCGAACCCCTCTCCTATCCTATCAAGCCTCATTGCCCTCTTATGCCCCTCTCCCCTCTTTTGCCTCCTCCTTCCTCCCTCCTTCTTGCTGCTGCCTCCCTCTTCCCATCACTGTCTCTGCCCTCCGTCCCCCCCCCCTCCCTTCGTCTTGCTCCTCTGCTTCCCCCCTTCCTCCCCCTCCCCCCCGCCTTTTTTTTTCCCCCCTCCATTTTTGTGGCCTGAACCCCCTTGCTTCTGCCTCTGCCCCTCTCCTGTGCTCCAACTCTCCCTCTTCTTCTCCTCATTTTTCTCCCTCCTTCCCCCGTCTTCCTCCGATTTTTCTCCCTCCTTCCCCCTTCTTCTCCACAAGTCTTCTCCCTCTTCACCTTTTCCCCATTTTTTCCCTCCTACCCCCTTCTTCTCCCCTCCTCTTTCCCTCCTTCCCCTCTTCTTCCTCCCACCTTCTCTCCCATTTTCCTCTCCCTCCTCCCTCCTCTCCCATTTTCCTCTCCCTCCTCCCACCCTTTTTCCTCTCCCTCCTCCCACCCCTTTTTCCTCTCCCTTCTCCCACCCTTTCTCCTGTCCCTCCTCCCCGCCCTTTTTCCTTTCGCTCCTCCCTTCTTCCCCCCTCCTTCCTCCCTTCTTCCTCTATCCTTCCCCCCTTCTTCCTCCCTCCTTCCCCCTTCTTCCTCCCACCTTCCCCCTTCTTCCTCCCTCCTTCCCCCTTCTTCCTCCCTCCTTCCCCCTTCTTCCTCCCACCTTCCCCCTTCTTCCTCCCTCCTTCCCCCTTCTTCCTCCCTCCTTCCCCCTTCTTCCTCCCACCTTCCCCCTTCTTCCTCCCTCCTTCCCCCTTCTTCCTCCCTCCTTCCCCCTTCTTCCTCCCACCTTCCCCCTTCTTCCTCCCTCCTTCCCCCTTCTTCCTCCCACCTTCCCCCTTCTTCCTCCCACCTTCCCCCTTCTTCCTCCCACCTTCCCCCAACCTTCCTCTCTCCTTCCCCCCTCCTTGCTCTCTCCTTCCCCGCCTCCTTTCCCCTTCTTCCTTCCTCCTTTCCCCTTCGTCCTTCCTCCTTCTCCCCCCCAACCCTTCTCCCCTCCCAGATCGACTTCAAGGGAGGGTGCTAACCCCCTGAGAGAGAGAGAGAGAGAGGGAGCGGGACGTTGGGGGGTTAGGGAGTTGAAAAATATGAAATTAATAGATGGAAGACAAATAGAGGGAGAGAAGTTGTGTGTTTGTGTGTGTGTGTGTGTGTGTGAGAGAGAGAGAGAGATTATTTACATTCTCCCTTGGCAAGTTCGGTAATTAGGGTGCTTCGTTACCCTCAAAACTTTCCAACACACACGTGGCGAAGGCAAACCACCACAGTATAAGCTCGTGGGGGCCTATTCTCCTTAGCTTAGAGGGCATCGTGACACCTATCCCTTAGCGATTTATTTTGATTAACCTCATTATTCTCTTTCGTGCTGCTTGTATTTTTAACGCCTCCGATTGTGTAAATGAGAAAAAAAAAGAAAAAAAGGATTCTGTATTAACGCACAGATAAAGAAATAAACCGGTATGGAGCAGGTGATAGGGAGCTTCCTTGCCCGCTGGGAATACGGGATGTTCTGTAGTTTATTTTTAGGGTCCTTTCTAAGCAGCTTTAGTAATTTCCTAACGCTTCTTACTTAGCGATTTATTTTGTCGATATTAGAACCATGTAAATACCATACTAGAGAGTCGGAAGGTTTCATGTGCAAAAATTAAATCGCTGAGAATATGGCGCTGCGAAGGCTTGATATTAAGACCATAGAAACAGCACACTAGAAAGTGTGAAGGTGTAATGTGCAAAATAAATCTCTAAGAAAAAGGCGCTACGAAAGCTCCACATTAATGGGCCAGACACTCATTCACTTGCCAGTCGAGCCCCTGGAATCCTGATTCCATTAAGTCCTTTATTTTTATATAGTCTTCCTACTCTCCTTGGAATAATATCATCTGCTAGCGTAATGCTCAAGGGTATACTCAAGGGAATACTCAGGGGAATGCTCAAGGATATACTCAAGGGAATGTTCAAGGAAATGCTAAAGGGTATTCTCAAGGGAACACTCAAGGGTATACTCAAGGGAATACTCAAGGGAACACTCAAGGGTATACTCAAGGAAATATTCAAGGGTATACTCAAGGGAATACTCTAGGAAATACTCGACTCCCATAGCGTTTCACCGACGAGGGTAATGGCGATGTCAAAGTTAATATTGTGATCCTAGAAAAAAAGCAAGGTCTCTCTCTCTCTCTCTCTCTCTCTCTCTCTCTCTCTCTCTCTCTCTTTCTCCTTTTTTTTTTTTGCCACAAACGACATGTTAAAATTCTGTTTTAATGAAAGAATTATGAACAATTTTTACTAGTTTCTTTTCCCAGTCTTTATTGTGTTCCTCGTTAAACAACAAACTCTCTTTACTGAATAGACAAACCGTTCAGTACAAGAAATATTCCATAAAAATATATATGAATGTATTTGGAGGTGGTAAATATTAAGTTAAAGCGGCGTTAGAATGAGTTAAAGGAAAAAATTCATGTTGCAACGTAATAGTCCAGCGATGACACCGTTCTCCTGGCGGCCATAATCTTTCTCTGGCGAGGTTAATGGGAATATCAAAGTTAGTGTTATGATCACAGTTAATGTTAAAGAAGTTAATATTATGCTCATAGAAACCGGGAGAGGGCCACGTTGACCCCTCACCAGGATCATGGAACTTGGGTAGTTTTTCTTTATAACCTCTTGATGGTTTTGTGCAGCATTCAGGGGGGGAAAAAAGCTCTCTCTGTGTCTGTATTTATCCATATCTACCTGTCAATCCATCAGTTCATATATATATATATATATATATATATATATATATATATATATATATATATATATCAATCGGTAGAGAGGTAGCCTGCAGTCCTACCGGACCCAGGTTCAAATCCCCGCTGGGGCAGGGAACAGTTTAAGAATTTGAATTTCATAACAACAGACTTTACCAATCTACCAGAAGACCCTGCAACATGTCGTAAAAATACCCCCGCTAATACCAATACACCAGTCCTGTATGAGACAGCTCTAGCATGTATTCAATATGGACGGTGGGTGTTAACGCCGAAGTGGTGACATGTAGAGGTGCATGGTATGTAGGAGGACTGCTGGGCCTTGATTGCAGGGTGTGAAGCCTATGACCTGAGTCGGACACACACACACACACACACACACACACACACACACACACACACACACACACACACACACACACACACACACACACACACACACACACACACACACACACACACACACACACACACACACACACACACACACACACATTAAAACCGTAAGGGGTGACCAGAAACGAATCGCCTCCATGTCACCTTATTTACCGCTGACAGGCGCCCTCTCACCAACTCTCACACCCCTCTTTCATATGCATCCCCCCATCCCCCTCCATCTCATCCTCGGTCCACTCGTACTCCTCCCCCCTCCACCTTCTCACATACACTCTCCTCTGATTCTCCATCCCTTCCTTTCTTCCATTGCTGTCGTAGAGCTTAACGCATTTTCTTTTGATCCAGACAGTGTTATGCAGCAAGGCAAATACCCTACTCAGTCAGAGGGTTACGAAAATCAGTGCAACCCTTTCACGGCAATGACTAGTGGGATTCAATCCTGGTAAACTCAAGACTATTTTATTCAGCAATCAGACTGCCATTAAACTAGGCATCCCAGTCTTCTTCACTCCCTCTTCCCCTCCTCCCCCTCCCTCTCCCCCCCTCTCCCCCACCCCCTGTCCCTTGCCTCTCTTCCCATCTCTCACATTCCTTTCTGATTTCATTCCTTGTGGTAACAGTCATTTATGCTGCATTATTAGAAAGTAGGTATGACAGACTAAGTTATGACAGACTATTTTGTCAGTATTTGGAAGGTAGTCATGATACCCTGGTTACGTCCTGACGATTTTGTTCGGGAGAAAGAAGCCGTACGCGATTTAAGACCAAACTCGTTCACTTCGATGACGCCTTTTTTATTCGTGCAGTCTCCGGATGATTTTATTCAGCTTACGAGTGACGCTTCAGACAGGGGTGATTAGATAAAGCTTTAATTAATCCCTTGCAGCCGGTGACGTGTTTCTTTATTCTAGCATTCGACAGACTAATTTATTCTAGCTCGGACTGACCCCTAGTAGTGAAGGGGTCAAGGAAGGCTTTATCTTACATCTCCACAGTTCGAAAAGTCTCTCCAAGGCTGAATAAATCGTCCAGTGGCAACAGAATATGAACAATACATCCTCAGCCTGAAGGAGTTTACAAGGGTGCACCATCCTAAGCCCAACAAAATCGTCTCACAATAGCAAGAATTAAATTACAAATAAAAAGTTACTTTATTTCAGTTTCCCTCCTACACATCGTTTTACTGACCCCCGCTTCTGCCATGGTGGACTGTTACATTACTGGCCTTTCATGTATATTATTCCATGTATCTCCTGACCATTTCATTCAGTAGAGAGTTAATTGGCTTTTTTTTTTCCTAGACGATTTTATGTAACTCCGGGAAAAATCTTGAAGTGCAGAGGTTTTATATGACTTTAAGTACATAAGGGTTCTCCTAAGCTCAGCAAAATCGTCTTAACAGAAGTAGGAATACAACAAAAAGCACTTCACCCCTCACCTCCACCCAAGTCCTTTTGCTGGCCTCGAGTCCTGTAATAATAGACTATTCCGAGTCACACGCACAGTACAATCATCTTGCTCGTTCGTTTCGTGAAGGCAAATTTGGATTCCTTTCATGCGAACGTACGATATTGATCCTTAACAAAACTTGAGGATTGGAAAGCATAGTTTACGTCTCCTTTTTCGTCATCATCGTCATCGTTATCGTCGCCATCATTGTCATTAGCATCATCACTACCACAATCCTAACCTTTCCCATGCATTATAGTAAACTTTGTGCTGAAGAGGGGCGCCTTCACTCGGTGGCACCAATATAACCTGCTAGATGCATTAACTGGTTATCCAAACGTACCTTACCTCCTTCCCTATCCCCTCAAAGTTGGATGGTGGACTGCAGGAGAAGAGGCAGCTTCAGCCTGCAATCCACTGGGCTCACATCGAGATGAACGTGGGGCAACAACAACAACTACTACTACTACTACTACTACTACTACCACCACCACCACCACCTCCTCCTCCTCCTCCTCCTCCTCCTTCTCCTCCTCCTCCTCCTCCTCCTCCTCACTACCACCACCGCCGCCGCCGCCGCCATAGTAAAATTCGTATAATCATCATCTTCATCGCCTTAAGTTTCAGTCGCCATTACAACAAACCTCACCTGTGGAGTCAGCTGGAACACGCGGCAGTTTGAACTGGTATATCCTGTAGACCATTAGACGTCAAGGGGAAAACACAAAGGCAGGTGAACTATCAATGTCCTTCAGAAACGTGCCACATTCCCAATCACTTGCCGTTCTAGCCGCCATTCTAGCATTCTTAGAGAGCAGAGTGTAGGTATGAAATCAGTGAGTCATGTAAAGAGCTGCGTAAATAATAGCGGCAGGAGTATTAGCGACCGCCAGAACAGTGGAGTGATACGCAGAAAGGCATATAAACAAACGGCAATCAACATTTCTGAGAATCGGGGGTCGTGTTTATAAGAAATGCTAACCAGTTCTTACGATAGAAGTGTCCATAACAGTTAACATTTATTAACATTTATTACAGGTGTTTTTGCTTTTCATGTTTAGTAGCCTATTCTAGTTTGTTTGTGAAGTGTTTAATACCTGCATGAGTAGGGACAAACTTGTAATATTAACAGCATTTGTCTTTCATATTTTGTCACTGAATATTCACTGTTTTGATTGTGAAGTATTCGGTGCCTGTAAGCCTAAGGACAAGTGTATACATAAACAAGCTTCAGGACAGCTTAAGCTTAGGAGGGTTTATAAATACAGTTCCAGGCCATGACGGGGGAACAGAGCCTACCGTAGCATTACTGTTTCACGAGCACCCATCTCTCACAGGCCTCATTACTGCCACCCGACCTTATATCACGGTCAGGGTAGCACCACACCTGTGAATAATTAACCTTTGACCCTAATACAGAGGTTTGGCCAGATTGTTGGATGGAAGCAGTGTTGTCTCATGTCACCATTACTGTTTAACCTTCTCGTGGTCAAGACACCCCAAAATCTACACCAGTTTGCGACAGACGATTATAGGCAGGAGAGAGTGATTTAAAGGGTTTCAGTGCTAATGCCGGTACCATTTTGCCCTCTCATGGTTGGAAAATCTATAATATTCCAATCCTGTTAAAGCCAGACGATTTTATGTAGCTAATAGTGAGTCACTGGATTTTGAGAGTATTAACAATGTCAGAACTTCCTTACGTCGTCTTAGGGTTAAGCTCTGATCCGGATACATGGATGCCACAGGCAGTATATTAGACATCAATCTATCTATCTATTGCCAGACACCATAATCTCGTAAAGGGTGGCCATTTGACTTTGAGTTATTTATTTTACGGGGAGGGGCACTAACCCTCCACCAACCCACTTGCTGACACGTAGGGAGCACGTATGGTTTGGTTATATGGTTACCACCCAGCGTTGTAAATGGTTTCTTGGCTTACAGGAAACCATTTGGTTTGTCACTCAATGTAAAGCCACCCGTAAAGGAAAGAAAAGGAATAAGAAGTGACAGGAAAGATAGGAGAAATAGGAAGAGAGGAGGGCAGGCACAGAAAAAGAATGATAAAAGCTAAGGAAGTACGCAGCACTACATCAAGTGAGTGGATGATGTTCGCCACCACCTACCAATACGAAATCACCAAGCCAAGAAGGAGCCCGAACCTAAATGTACATACATACATATATATATATATATATATATATATATATATATATATATATATATATATATATATATATATGTGTGTGTGTGTGTGTGTGTGTGTGTGTGTGTGTGTGTGTATCCTCTTCACTGCGAGGAGTCGGTTCCAAGCCAAAGAAAATCGTTTAGCGGTAGCAAGAATAAAATGTAGACGACCTCATCATACTAATAGTGATATACTAATGTTTCGAATGCCATCACTGGTATGTTTTTCCCTTCTAAGATTGATAAAATCGTCTCTCAGTAGCATAAAAAAAAAAAAAAAAAAAAGGACATCTCACAGAAGATATTACTTTAACCTGACGTGGATTGTGGGATGCACCGAACAGTTCATCTATACCCTTTTTACTCTAACTTGGTCTAAAATTGCCATCTCTCCATCATGAATGCTCAGTTGTAACAATGAATTAACAGTAGAACATGCCAGTCGCAAAGATTGTCGTCGTATTGTTTTCTGATAATGTCACTGAGTTTGGCATAATCCACGAAAGGACGAAAAATCTGGTCCAAGTTAAAGTGAAACAGCCATAGCATAAAGAAATGTCTACTGATCGTATTTTGCTACAATGAGCCGTATTCTCATTGCCAAAGGATATTTAAATAAAGACATTTGACGTGCGAGTGTACTTTTGCATATACTGTATAATAGCTTCATGTTTTCGTGGGCTATTTGAGTCTTTACATATCTACAAAGCTTACATCAGTAGTGCATATTAAGTCAATGAAGTCATACCTCTCTTGGGGTCACGTCTGTTTTAAAATATTTTTCCAGCTAACGGCAGTCGATTTAATTCAGCTGAGAATGAGTCACAGGAGCCTGAGTGTTAAGGTGTAATACGGAAAATTTGTCGCTGAGGAAGAAGTGTCACGAAATCTCAGCCAACGAGAATTCGACCCAAGAAGGAATATAGCGAAAGATTTTGGATCGGCAACAATACCTTCACTTTTCTTGCCTCACGTCATCTCACTTCCACGCTTGGTCAGTCATCTCACGGTACTCTCCCCACCTGTATCTCACTTTCACCTCACTTCATGTCACATCCACAGTCAGTCACCTCACAACACTCCCTGTCTCACTCACCTCATTCTCTGTGTCACTCATCTCACTTCACACACTTCCTGTCTCATTCACCTTACCTTACCTCACCTCATTTCATATCACCCCCTCACACCTGGTCACCTCACAACACTTACCAGCCCTGCCTTATTTTCACCTCGCCTCATGTCACCTCCACACTCAGTCATCACACAGTACTCTCTCCATTCTCACAAAACTCCGTCCCTCATTCACTCTTCTTCTCACCTCTGATGGCCTCCACACACTCATGTACCAAGAGGTTGGCGTGAAGATTATAAGTGTGTGCAGCACACCACAGTACTCCTATTACCTAACTTATACCCTGCCCTACCCTAACTTACCTTACCTTACCCTACCTTTCCTTTGTTTAACCCAACCTAACCAGACCAAACCTGCCCAAATTTGCCCTAACCCAGCCTTCTCTACCTTACCCTACCTTATTCTGACCTGTCTATCCTTACCCTACTCTACCCAGCCCTACCCTAACATACCTTAACTTCCAGCCTCACCTAATTTAACCTAACTCTTTCCCAATCTAACCAAACCTTACCCATCCCCATCCTACCGTAACACCAGCTAACCTTCCTTACCCCGTCCTCTCCTAACATAACCTCACCTCAGCTCACCTCACCTCACCTCACCTCACTTCTTCCTCCACCCACCACACTTGCTGACCTGCCCTCACTCACGCACGGAGTCAGAGGTGGTGTCGTGTGGAGTGGTGTGGAGCATAACACGCCATACCACTCACAGTTCAGCCCCTGTGGAATGTGTGTGTGTGTGTGTGTGTTTATCTGTACACACACACACACACACACACACACACACACACACACACACACACACACACACACACACACACACACACACACACACACACACACACACACACAGTATCATCCCCTTTCAACTTCCTTCTACGTCTTTATTGTACGGAAAAGACTACGCGTTTCGTATTCTCAGCAGTTAAAGAAGCTCCCTAACACCTCCTTCTTACCGATTTATGTTTGGATGCGGCTGGCTAATGTAGTTTTGTACGTTATTTATGCAGAGTATGTTGATATTCTAATGATTTAAGTAACGGAGAAGAGGGCGGCAAGGGGTAATAAGTAATATAAGTCGCTTAGGAAGAGGCGTTAGGGAGCTTCCTTAATCAGCGAGAATACGGATATTAGAATTATTTAAGTAACTCAGAGGAGGACGGCAAGGTGAAATAAGTAAAATAAATCGCTTAGGAGGAGGTGTTAGGGATCTTCCTTAACCGACGGGAATACGAGCCTAAGTCTGACTGATGACGTAGAGAATTTAATAGGTGCAATGTCCTCAGTTTTGTGGTTTTGGACACTATCAGGATTTTCGCCTCTCTCTCTCTCTCTCTCTCTCTCTCTCTCTCTCTCTCTCTCTCTCTCTCTCTCTCTCTCTCTCTCTCTCTCTCGCCGCTCCATTTCTCGCAGCTTTTTCTGTTTCCATAGTTGTTTGGGTTTCGCTATATCTTCCGTTTATTGGAAAACTGGCCTCTTTCTTGTACTATTTTTCAGGATTTACACTTTTTTTCAAGTTTTATCGCAGTTGGTGTTCGTTGCCATCATTTATCAAGGTGTCCCCTTCCCACCTCTTTACTCTCTTTTGCTCCATTTCCTCGCTTTCGTTCTCTTCCCTTTACCGTTTTTGTCTTATATCTGTTTTCTATTTTGATATTCTTCATTTTTCTCCTCTTTTTTTGGGAGGTCAGTTTGGTTTTATTGTCAGTTTTCGTACTTTATATTTTTTCTTAATTTCATTCTCTTTGTAGAATGCTGTTAGTTTTTCGTCTTCGATCTTTTCTTCGTTCTTTCAGTTTGGAGAATGCTGTCAATTTTCTTCCTCCAAATTATGCCTTCCTCTGTGTAGGGAATGCTGTCAGTTTGCCTTCCTCGATTTTTCTTCCTTTTTGTTTGTAGATTGCTGTCGTTTTCATCCTAGTCCTTTTCTCCTTTTCACTTTGTTTGGATAATGCTGTCAGTGTATTTCCTCAAAACTCAGAATTTTCTTCCTTTCATTCTGTTTGAAGAAAGCTGTAAGTTTTCGTCTTCGATTATATTCCTCCTTTCATTTTTTAGAGTGTAGTAATTCTAAGTAATGGAAGGTGGGCAGTGTGAGTGTTGGCCTGCCCCCATTTTTGTGGTATTGCCTGCTGTTTCGTGGCTCATACGTCTCCATTTATCAAGATATATATACACCCTTTTTCTTTTTGTATTCCGATTTTCTTCACATCCATCAAATATTCCTTTTTTTTTATTCATTTTACGTACTGGTAATATATTTTTTTTTACGATGCTGTCCATTTCTGTGTTTTTATTTTTCTTTCCCCGCCCCCCCCCATCCCAAACAGTTCACGCATTCTGTCCATGTAACAATATTTTTCTGCCTTTTTTTCTGTTTTTGCTTTGGCTTTTTGATGTCTTATAAGGTACATTCCGTGTTTCACTTTTTTTTTTTTTTTCTGTTTCCTCTTTCTTTCAATTCTTTCGAGTTTCCGTTTGGTAATTATGTCCGATTCTCTCCTTTTCAGTCTTTCTTTTCATTTTTTCTTCTTGGTGTTCGAAGCTTTGGACAATTTCCCTCGTTCTAGTTTATTATTTTCTTGTAAGTGTATGACAGCGATGTAAATCTAACTAGTAATTCAACGTAGTGTGTCTGATCGTTGTTCTGTTCCCCATTCTCTGGTATTGCATGCCATTTGGTGTCATACGTCTTCATTTATCAAGATTCTCTCTCTCTCTCTCTCTCGTTAGCTCCGTTTCCATCGTATAGATTTTTATTGTATTTTTCCGATTCGCTTTATTACTCTACTTTCATTTTTTCCTCCCGATTGCAATAAGTACTTTGTTTTTTCCTGTTTCGTCCCATGTTCCATTTCATTTTTTAAATATTTTCCTTCCACCAAATTTTTTCCTTCCCCATTTCATTCCCTTTTATGTTTTTCCTCTTCATTTTTCCCTCCCTTATTTCATTCATTTATTTTTTTCCTCCTATATTTTTTCCTTCTCTGTTTTATTCCTTCAGTATTGTTTTTCTCTTGCCTGTTTCATGCCATTGATATTTTTCATTATATTTTTCCCCAGCCCATTTCATTCCTTTAATATATCTATCTATCTATCTATTGCCAGACGCCATAATCCCGTAAAGGGTGGCCATTTGACTTTGAGTTGTTTGTTTTACGGGGAGGGGCACTAACCCTCCACCAACCCACTTGCTGACACGTAGGGAGCACGTATGGTTTGGTTATATGGTTACCACCCAGCGTTTTAAATGGCTTCTTGGCTTGCAGGAAACCATTTGGCTTGTCACTCAATGTAAAGCCACCTGTAAAGGAAAGAAAAGCAATAATAAGTGACAGGAAAGATGGGAGAAATAGGAAAAGAGGAGGGCGGGCACAGAAAAAGAATGATAAAGGCTAACGAAGAAGTAGGCAGCACTACATCAAGTGAGTGGATGATGGTCGCCACCACCTACCACCTTCATCCTTCCCTAATTTTTTCCTTACCCATTTCATTCCTGTAATAATATCCTTCCCGTATAATTTTTCCTCTCATTTCATTCTTTTAATATTTTCCATCCTCAGGTTTTATTCTCTCCCCATTACATCCTTTCTATATTTTCCTTCCTCATTTCAGTCATTCGATATTTTCCTTCATTAATATTTTCCCTACATTTTTCCCTCTCCTCTATTCTGTAGGACGTGGTGTATCTTTCTTTCTCTTTGGCTTCCCTTACATCTTCATTTATCAAGATGTGTTTCCCTTCCATTCCTCTCTTTTTCGGGTTGGCTCTCCATCTTGCCTGGTTCCCCTCTCTTTTTCCCATTTTTAGTTTAGCTTTGTTCCCATCCACTCTTTTTCAGGTTAGCTTTGCCTCCGTCCACTCTTCTTCTCGTTCAGGTTAGCTTTGTTTCCAATCTCTCTTTTTCTTCTCGTTTTTTTTTTCTTTTTTTGGGGGTTAGCTTTGTTTCCATCCACTCTTTTTCAGATTAACTAGATTCCATCCTCTATTTTTCTCCACTTTTTCTCTCTTTCGGGTTAGCTTTGTTTCCATTGTCTCTCTTCTCGCCCTTTTTTTTTTTCTTTCTTTTTTTTCAGGTTGGCTTTGTTTCCATCCACTCTTTAGCTCAATTTCCAGCCTCTCTTTTTCAGGCTAGCAGAGTTTCCATTCTCTCTTTTCTCCACTCTTTTTCTCTTCCAGGTTAGCTGAGTTTCCATTCTCTCTTTTCTCCACTCTTTTTCTCATTTTAGGTTTGTTTTATTGCCATCAGCTGTGTTTTGTGTTACACAGTTCGCCTTATTTTCTTCCCTTAAGTTTTCTTCTTCAACTTTTATTTTTCCTTTAGCTCAGATTTCTCGATTATTTCTTCTTTTTTCTTTTTCTGTATAGCAACATTGTAACTCTAACTAATTCTAACTTAGGCTACTTCTCAGTACCGTTTCTATTTCTCTACCAGTGCTTGATATGTTTTTTTCTAACCTCCTTCCGGCGTGATGTATTATGTCAAGTTTCCTGTTTCCAGTTTTTATAGAGATTCTGGTTGATAATTGTTTCTGTTACGACTTACATCATTACCATCTTTTCTTTTTTCCAGTTTTCACAGTCCCATGATTTGTTCAGAAATTGTACTTACATAATGAAACCTTTTACTGGAATGATGAAGTTTCTCCTGGGTCGTATGCTGCATTGGAGATTTCGTAACGCTTTTTTCATAGCGATTTATTCTTCACGTTACACCTCAGTATCCTCTTGTATACATTTTGATGCAAACTGTATTGATATTGAAGTAACGTAAAGGAGAACGTTTGATGTAATATGCAAAATTACTCTGCTTCATTCACTTGCCTCAATATTTCGTCCTTTAGCAGCCTATTTCCCGTAACTCAGTGGCAGAAAAAACAACACTACGACTCTGCATGCCTTCAATAACACTTCTTCGTGATTAGCACCCTATTCTAGTGATTATCTCTTCGTTACAGCTCAGCATTCAAGGTGGAGGGTTAGCAATTTTAGGCCAAGTTAGGGTGAACTGAGTATAGTAGGTATGGAACAAGTATTACACACAAAAATTTTCTTGTATGTTATTTTTGGAGTTTTTGTAACGGTATAATATGCAAAACAAATCGCAAAAGAAGAGATGCTAGGAAATCTTCGGTGTCGTCTAGAATATGGCTCTTAGGTTCGCTTGTAGGGGTAGCCTGCGCGACCTGCCTGAAATGTAGGGATAGATAGAAAATAAATCACAAAGGAAGATACGCTTTGAATTCCCATATACCAGCTAGAATACTCTTCTAGGTTTGTATATAAGGTAGCCTGCGTGACCTATCAGAATTGTAAGGATAGATACAGAATAAATCGCTAAGGAGAAGATGCTAGGAGATGGCGCCTTGGTTCGTATATACTGTAGGGTAGCCTGCGTGACCTAGCTAAGCAGTAGGGTTAGGCGGTGACCTCCCTTACTGTTTATGTAAAAGCCATTCCGATTGATTATGGAAACACCCATCAATTTGTTACATAAAGCCTCCCCCTATCAGTAGACAGGCCTGATCGTCGGTTGAGAAAGCTTCCTAACACCTTGTCCAAGGCGATTTATTTTGTTTATGGCACCTTACTGTCCTGTTCTGTCATATATCCTTCTAATACGGTTATGCTCTTCATAAATATCGTACAAAGCGATATTAACCATCCATATCCAAAACTGAATCGCCGAGGAAAAGGTGCTAGGGAGGCTTCTTACCCGACGAGAGTAGGGGCCTTAATTTTTTATTTATGTAAAGATCACGGCTATTGCTATCTGCAGACATTTATTTGGTTATTTTCTATTAACTCGTGCATTCATGGCAGTGTATTCTCTTTTGTATTATTTACGTGAGCGGCATTGATAACTAATTGGATATAGATATATATGGGTAACAAAGAGGACGCGGGTTCAGTATCAAGCTGGGGCTGGAAAGTTGTATTAATTAATTTCTTTTGAACAGAGTAATGACTTCTCCACAGATGCACGAAAAACAATAAATAAATAAATGGCAGTTCAAACATTACATTTTGTGGATGTGAATTTAATCCTCTAAACGAGAGATCACGCCTAAGCTGAGTGAATCGCCTGTGGTTAGCAAGAGCAGAATAGTTTAGATTTTTATAGCCATCAAGTTAAATCGAGAGGTGGAGCCAGAGGGGCGAGGAAGATCAACAAACTTACCAGGATTGGGTGGAGAGGGTAAGCAGGCTGTTAAGCGTAATTGGTAAGCTGAGATTCCCGGTACAGACTGATGCGAAGTTTTTACACTCTAGCACCAGTGGAATTCTTAAATATTTTGTTGCCTGCTACTGCCAGATTTTATAGGCTCCTTGGAATAGGGATTGGGAGATTTTAAAAGTTCCACTAACCCTCTGATGTGAACAGAAGCAGTATTTGTCTTAGCATGGTGAAAATAAGAAAAGGGAATGAAAAAAGAGAGTAAGATTACCTCCCCCATGGCCATACAGCTGTAGTATTTCATTCCAGTTAAGGTCAGACGCTTTGGTGCAGCTTAAGGAGTCATAGGAGCCTGAGTTAATATAGAGAGAGGGTGGCGTGTGACCTTGCCATGAGGGTGTGGTGGGTTGTGACGTACAAGGATATTAAGGTCATGGTAGTTCATGGGCCAGCCTTTACTGCTCGTGGCTGGAGTCGAGGTTATTTATCATTTTTTGGGGGAAGGGGGGGGGGGTCATGAGGAATTTACCTTTTACAGCTCAGGAGTCTTTATTGCCAATTCATAGGTAGAGTTGTGGCATTTCGTGAGATTTTTTTTTTTTCCTCATGGGGGTATTGTTTTGACAGTCCAAGGGGTATTCATTATTACTCAGTTATGGGTTGAGTTTGGCAGCCTATGATTTTTTTTTTTTTTTTTTTTTTTTTTTTTTTTGTATGAGGGGCCGTAGCATTTTTTTATTTTTATGGAGCAGTCGTACACTTTATTCCCGGTTAATATGTGTAGTAATGGTAGTCTTTGTGGTATCCTTTATTGGTCATAGGAGTCAGTAGGTGGAGAAATGGTAGTCTATGAGGTATCCCTTATTATTCATGGGAGGAGCCAGTAGATGTAATAATGGTAGTCTATGGGGTATCCTTTATTATTCATGGGAGGAGTCAGTAGGAGTAGTTATGGTAGTTCATGGGGTATCCTTAATTGGTTATAGGAGTCAGTATTAGTAGTTCGTGGGGTATCCTTCATTGCTCATAGGAAGAGTCAGTAGGAGTGGTAGTTCATTGGGCATCCTTTATTGATCATGGGAGGAGTGGTATGGCAGTTTATGGGGCCTTCTTTATTGCTGTCTATTGGGTACGTACGTGTGTTTGTGTATTATTATTATTTTTTTTTTTCGTGTGTAGAGTCGTGGTGGTTCATGGGTTCTTTGTTTTATGGGTGGAGTCATTTGTATATCATCATTATCATTCATCATCATCGTCATCATTATTATAATCATTATCATCATCATCTTTATCATTATTCATTATCATCATTATCATTCATCATCATCATCATCACTAGAACCCTCACATTCTCTCTCTCTCTCTCTCTCTCTCTCTCTCTCTCTCTCTCTCTCTCTCTCTCTCTCTCTCTCTCTCTCTCTCTCTCTCTCTCCCTCCCTCCCTCCCTCCCTCCCTCCACACTCTCTCTCTCTCTCTCTCTCTCTCCCCCACCCTTTATTCCTATTCCCATTTACTTTCACTCCCAGCACAGTCACCAGAATGGCAGAAAAACTTTACCACTCAAGCAGAGTTCACAGATAGTTAGTGTGGAGAGTTTGGCATATTTCAGGAACACAATTTGTCGGAAAATATACCTGTAGTTTACCTCATGAATATTAAAAGTATGCTGCATGTTTCGTCGAGCCTCAAAGCGCATTTTAGTTTTGGTATAATGACGGCTGGTGCTGTGAGAGGGACGCCTTCACTTGGTGGCACGATAATACCAGCCAGCTCCTCTGCTTGGCTTTACATGATGACGTCTGGTGCTGAAGAGGGGCGCCTTCATGTGATGGCACTGATGTTACTAAGCTGCTCCTCTGCCCGGGTATACAAACGGCCGTCAGCTCCCTCCCTAACATCGAAAGGAGGATGATGGGCCCCAGGAAAAGTTAATCTTCAGCCAGTCAACCGATTTCGTATTTCAGATGAACCTGGGACTACAACAACGTTTTCTACTATGATGACGTTTTTCATATTATCTTTCTAACTCCAAATGGTTTTATTTAGCATAGGAGAGACTGAAACTGTTGGGGTGTGCTTTCTTCATTAGTCCCTTAAATAATAGCTAACTCCCCTAAGCTGACTAAAAATATTATGGTATCAGCAAGAGTATTATAAAAACCACGTCCTTGGACTCAAAGGGTTAAGAGTGCACGTGTAATGAGGTGCCTCGTGATTATGCTGAGATACAGGCAGGTACAAAAGTTCGTCTAATGTTTCACCTCATCTCCTTTCCTACCAGTGAATATTCCGAAACTGAGAGAGGCTTGGTATGTTTCTTTGCCCATAAGATTTACTTTGAGTTAGGTAGGAAAGTGACGGACATACGGTAGTGGCGAAGTAGATGAAGTGGAACAGTAAGCTGATTTTGTTGTGCCTGACTGTACGTCTCTGCTTCATACACCTGACTCCCCTGACTACTAATTATGGACAGTTGTACAAAGCCTAAAAAAGTATTCTTACTTTTTTCTGAAACTTTTTATAACAAGAGTTACAGTACATTGTACATTTTGAAATCTTTACCTTTTGAATATATAAGCAACTGAAAGAATGTTTACACACACACACATTATATTCCATATATATATATAGATAGATAGATAGATAGATAGATACTTTCCCTGCATGGAGAGAATCTAATCTGGCTGTCACTCTTAACTTACAACGATATTTCCTAGGGGGCTTTTGTCCCGGAGGGGGGAGGGGTATTGTGCGATGGAAGTCTTGTCCGCTGGGGAAACTTCCGACTGACCGGGAGATCAGGCTTGGAAATTGCCCTGTCAGAGTTGTAATATAAGTGACGAAGTTTAACATGCACGTCATATTCTCTCTCTCTCTCTCTCTCTCTCTCTCTCTCTCTCTCTCATGTCTGTGATGATGTTGTTGTTGTTGTTTACTTTATTGGGGATATATATCATTGTTATCATCTTTATCTCCAACATTTACTCCTTCGTCTTCGGTTCGTTCTCGTCTTCACCCTTGTCTTCATCTCTGTCTTATTTTCATCTTCGTCATCTTCATCTCCATCTTCATCTTCAACACCATCTTCATCTTCGTCCTCATATCCATCTTATCTTCACCTCCATCTTCGTTATCTCATCATCATCAGTGTCATTATCTACACGGGTTTGGACATTGTAACATAGGTGACGATAAAGAACATTCATTTTACATCCTTTCACTCATTTTACTGTCCCTTTTTTGGTATTTAGTTTGATGGGGATACCTATCATCACCATCCCTATCTTTATTAGTTACATCTTCATCTCAGTCTTAATTTGCTTTATATCGTCATCATCATCGCTCCATATGCTGTACTTCTCGCTAGTATTGCTCTCTGTGTTGATGTTTAATTGGGGATATTTATCATGGTCCTCTTCATCATCTGTCATCTTCATCATTCTAAGATATGGTAGTGTGGAACAGTGTAATGAAATCAGGTGTGGAAGTGTGATGTGTGAGTATGGGGAGATTGATAAATTTACGTGTATGGTTGTGTGTGTGTGTGTGTGTGTGTGTGTGTGTGTGTGTGTGTGTGTGTGTGTGTGTCGAAATGATATAAGTGCGCAGTAACTATCCTACCACATTATAATTTCTACCCACTAACTTCCCACAAAACCCCTTCAGTCAGAGCACATAATATATCCTCTTTTCACGCTATCACCATATAAATTTATCCAGCTTAGGCGACCCGACAGGTAGAGAAAGAGTGAGAAAGAATAAATGTAGACGTTTGTGTACTCCCAAAAAATTAAAACTCCAAATCTGAATGAAATCATGTGGAAAGGAGCAATACTGTCAAATGCGTCGTTGGATTGAAAGGGTTAACTTCGGTCTGGGTCTCTCGGTAATTGCTATTGAAATTGAAACCTTGATAACGTGTTTGGCTGAATGCTCTGATGATGCTCTCTCTCTCTCTCTCTCTCTCTCTCTCTCTCTCTCTCTCTCTCTCTCTCTCTTTCTAACCCAGCACATTACTATTTTTTTTTTACATACTCCGTTTATGTTGGTGATCTTAGAGTTAGGACGATGATTTTAATTATTTGCGATGGTAATGGCGATAATATTGATGATGATGATGATGATGACGACGAGGAGGAGGACAAGGAAGGGCAGGATGAGGACGGAGTGGAGGGGGAGGAGGAGGAGGAGGACGAGAACGAGGACGAGGGGGCAGCAGCAAGAGGAAAATGATATTATGATAACCTAATTTCTTGCACTGAGTTTAGTTGCACGTACTGTGTGGTCATGGATAAAGAATTGCCATTATAGTAGAAATATTAAAACAGGTAATTTAACTTTGCGTGAATAAGTAGCAGAAAAGATTATCATACGGATTTCGGAGATCAGACTCGTATGACTCACTCAGCTGAATGAAATCGTCCGCGGTTAGTTGTTAGTTAAATAGAGTTGTTCCAAGCATGAGTGGGTTTATAACTTTTCATGCCTAATATAATTTCATTGCTTTAATAACTGTTCGGGAAATGTGAAACGAGCTGTGAACCCCCTTAGACTTCCGGAATAAATGTAATAGGAGTTGGGATTATGTAATCTCTTTAGCCCTTTCACTCCGATGACGTCTTTTATGCCACTGTCAGACGGTTTTTATTTTTGCTTACAGCACACTAGTAATGGAGATACCCACTTCAGAACGATTGTATATTTTATTGATGGATTTTATTTCTGATTAGTGGTAGTCGTAGGTTTATTATTATTATTATTTTATTATTATTATTATTATTTTGCTATCTCCAGACAGTAGTATTCAGATTAGATTTTCCAAGTTGGAGGGATAACACGCAAGGCAACCTACATTAACCCCTCCGGAAACGAGGCGCCGTTGCCAAATTTTGTAAAATCGCCCGAAGGTGGCAAAAATAGACTACCGCCACGACCACCACCACCATCATCATCATCATCATCATCATCATCATCATTGTCATCATCATCATCATCATTGTCATCATCATCATCATCATCATCATCATCATCATCGGTGTTATAAAACCTAGATACTGACATTTCATTGAGATATATGTATGGAAAATGTCCCTGATGATACAAATTAAAAAAAAAATATTCGTTGTATAAACCAGGTCTGTATTTGAAAGTTTGCTTTACAAAAACTCGCGTTAGGTTTATGCAGAAGTAAAATATTTGTTACTCTGCGTGTGTAATTTTGTGCGTACGTAAATATTTGCGTTAAAGAAAGTGTTCTTGTGCGTCAGATGAAAATTAGCACGGAATAAATTACGCGTGTATTGAATTTGTGCTTAAGATGAAAATTACCGTTGAAAAAACTACGTCTGTTGAATTTATGCGTAAGCTGAAAACTAGCATTGAATGAACTACGCCTAGATTGAATTTGTGCATAAGATGAAAATTAACGTTGTATAAACTACGCCTGTATTGAATTTGTGCGTAAGATGAAAAGTAACGTTGTAAAAAGGACGCCAGTATTGAATTTGTGCGTAAGATGAAAACTGGCATTGTATAAACTACGCCTGTATTGAATTTGTGCGTAAGGTAAAAAAGTCCTCTCAGTTTCAGCAAAAAAGACTTAATTGGTTAGGGTGTAGATGATTCGAGGAGGGAAAATCAAGTAACTATTTTCCTCTCTCTCTCTCTCTCTCTCTCTCTCTCTCTCTCTCTCTCTCTCTCTCTCTCTCTCATTATTTTTTGAGGGGCGTGGAATAGGTAGTAAAAATACACTATCAAGTAATTACCTTCAGCTCACATTACCCTTCACGAGCTGGGCGTAGTGTGGCGAGACTAAAGAGTAATTAACCTACCTGAAGACCTTATTCATGTATGATTTTAGCCTAAGGTGTGTGTGTGTGTGTGTGTGTGTGTGTGTGTGTGTGGTATTCACCCATACATTAGTTAAACATTTTGCAGTCATACGAGAATGAAAAGTTTTTTTTTTAGTTATCAATCAATCAATTGCCAGACGCCATAATCCCGTACGAGGTGGCCATTTGACTCTGAGTTATTTGTTTTACAAGGAGGGGCACTAACCCTCCACCAACCCACTTGACACGTAGGGAGCACGTATGGTTTGGTTATATGGTTACCATCCAGCGTTGTAAATGGTTTCTTGGCTTACAGGAAACCATTTGGCTTGTCACTCAGTGTAAAGCCACCTGTAACTTAAAGAAAAGCAATAAATAGCGACAGGAAAGATGGGAGAAACAGGAAGAGAGGAGGGCAGGCACAGAAAAAGTATGATAAAGGCTAAGGAAGAAGCAGGCAGCACTATATCAGGTGAGTGGATGATGGTCGCCACCACCTACCACTAAGTCGAATTAGCGCTTGCAACTGCGTGAGTACAGCAGCTTACCAAGTGAGCCATTTAGGCTGTAATAATAATAATGAAAATAATGGTGATGATGATGGTAATTCTCGATAATATATTACTGCAGCGGAGGTTTGTTTATCATGAAAATTAAGTTCCTTCATGAATGCAACCTTGATCTTTAGATGAACTCGGATCATTTATCATTTGACATAATTTCTCGTTTCAAATCATGTAAGAGAATTGATTAAACTCTTGTAAGGAGGACGAACAACCATTAACCCCTTCACAATGAGCTCTTCCCTAAGCTTATCAAAATTATCTGGTGAGTTCCAAGAGCAATACAAAACATACACCATCGTAGTAAATGGGTGAATATATAGGATAATAGAGGTACTGTCTAACTCTTCTGTATGAACTCTCCTGACGTATGAAATAATTTAGCGTGAGCAAGAATACAGGAAAATTTAATGTTGTTTTACTAAAGAGGTACAGTTGCAGTCAGGAATATCGCTGCTTTTTGGTCGAAGAAATACGGAACTCTTACACAAAAGTCTGGTAAGAGTGATTGGTCTCACAGATAATCACGCTATGTTTCAAAAGTCGTTGTTCACTGTTTTGTTATTTATTTACAAATGGATCGATATTAGAGTCCGTAACAGTACATTAAGATTATCCTTAACACCTTCACTGTGTAAAAATCGTGTGGCGGTATCAAGGCTATACTTATAAAGATGTCACCACACTGAAGGGTAAATGAAGCTTGTTTCTTAGCACGAGAAGTCTCCTCAAAGGCCAATAACATCTTTTGGCGGTATCAAACACACTTTAAAATGTCATCATATTGAAGGAAGTATCCTAAAATTCCTTGTAGAATCTTTATGCAACTTTTTTTGTGCTGAAGAACTGTATTTGGTGTTTTAATACATAATAGAGTATTTGAAACAGGCTGCGAAAAAGAACAATATATATATATATATATATATATATATATATATATATATATATATATATATATATGTGTGTGCGTGTGTGTGTGTGTGTGTGTGTGTGTGTGTGTGCTGAAGAAACTGTATTTGGTGTTTTAATACGAACTTATACAGAGTATTTGAAACAGGCTGCGAAAAAGAACAACGGAACTTAATGATCATTATTTTTATTATTGCCTTGAGTTGTGATATATATATATATATATATATATATATATATATATATATTTATATATATATATATATATATATATATATATATATATATATATATATATATATATATATAGATATATATATTGCGTAATTTCTGAATAACTATACATTAACCTGTATATATGGCATGGAACTGGTTTAACTTATGAACGGCCTGTTGTAGAGCAAGTACACTTGATCAGAAAAGTGTTGGTGCACATTGTGCTTGAAACAATTGGCACCATAGACGATGGATACTACAAAAATGCCTTCGGGACCCACCTAGCGTTAGCAGTCCTGCTGTCTTGAGCATGCCATATATCGCTGGCCTGTGACATCACCCATATTTTAGGTGGCATAGAAAGCTTATAACACCTCTACCTTAGCGATAATTGTATATTACACCTTAACATTTTCTTTCATGTTGTTTCATATCATTTTCATATCGACATAGTTTGCATCTCAAAAGCCACTCACAGCACCAACCAGTATCTTTCTTATACATAAGAGGTTTTGTTATTGTATCATATTAATCCTCTTTCATGTAAATATTATTTACATGAAAGAGGATTAATTTTACACTGCATACTACGAGCTCTGTTGATCCTCCAGGATATTACCTTCCTGAGTAATACTTTATCGTTTGTATAATGGATTCCGGGATATTCTAACAATGGACCGTATGCATAAAATATAAGTTGTGAAGGAAAAGACAACCTCCTTTGTATATGTATTTACCTATTTATTTATTTATTTTGCAAACTTTTAGGGAGTGTGTCTAGGTACGCGTGACCCACGTGCATCCCACATTACAAAGCACAAGTCAGTAACGATATACAGTACGGTGGTCAATTTTTTTCTTCACGTTTTTCAAAGATTAACCTCAAAATCTGGCAACTTGTCTTCCTCTGTGCCATTGAAGTTATAAGCATACGGGCCTGTCATTGCACTGAGTTTGTACACATAAAATTACCCGGGAAAATAATGTCGAAAATTTCCATGGAGGGATTAAACTCCTAACTTTGAGTCCGTGGTTTAAAATGTACTATCGGCAGCAGAAGTCCAGGGTTCTTATTCTCGTCGGTTAAGAGAGCTCCCCAGCACCTCTTCCTTGGCGATTTAGTTTTAGATACGGCCAGCTGATGTAATTCTTGTACGTAAGGTATGCAGAGTAAGGTGATATTAGAATGATTTTAATGACACATGAGAGGATAGCAAGGTCGAGTAAAGCAAATAAATCGTCAAGGAAAAGGTGTTAGGGAGCTTCCTCAACTGACGCGAAGATGGGCTTTGGTGCCTACCATGCTGCCCACCCCATGGACTTTGAAAATTAGGGTCGTATTCTGTGTAGTTTTTGCGACTTCTGAACACCGTTTCTTCGGCGATTTAGTTTTCACATTAAACTTCAGTATCTTGTGTGTCTTTGATATAATGTATTTCTTTGCTGAAGCGATGTAAATAACACAAAAGAGAAGGTTATGTTGGAATATGCAAAACTAAATCGCTATGAAAGAGTTGCTTCGAAGAATCCTATGACACCAAGGCCCATACTCTCGTCAACTAAGGAAGCCCCGTAGCACCTCTTCTTTAGCTATTTATTTTGGACATGGCTGGTTAATATCCTTGTGTATGCTGTTTATGCAGAGTATGGCGATACTGGAAGGATTTATGTAACACAGAAGAGGACATTAATGTACATAAACAAAATAAATCACTTAGGAAAAGGTGTTAGGGTACTTCCTCATCCAACGAGAATTCCGGCCCTAGCGTACAACCCTGATTTTCAAAGTATGTGGAAAGAGAAGCAGGAGAGGCGATTTTTTTTTTTTTTTTTTTTTTTTTTTTTTTTTTTTTTAGTGTTTGGCCCGTATTCTCGTCGATTAAGGAAGTTCCCTAACACTTTTTCCTAAGCGATTTATTTGCTTATTACATCTGAGTCTCCTATTCTGTGCTTTTGAAATCCATCATACATCACCATACTGTGCATAAGTAACTACAGAAGGATATTAACCAGCCTTATCCAAAAATAAATCGCTAAGGAAGACGTGTTAGGGGGCTGGGAGAAGGATACGACATTTGACCTCTTGTGTACCTTGTGTGGGCTGGTGGGGAGTACCATATATCCAGAAATAAATCGCGAAGGAAGAGGTGTTAGGGAGCTGGGAGGAGTACACGACATCTGACCTCTCGTGTACCTGGTGTGGGCTTGTGGGGAGTGCCATACATCCCGAAATAAATCGCTAAGGAAGAGATGTTGGGGAACTGGGAGGAAGACACGACATTTGACCTCCCTTGTACCTGGTGTGGGTTTGTGGGGAGTGCCTTGTGACCTTAGCTAACCCTGTGCCACTCTCCCGGCAGATCGGAACCCGCCGAGAAGAAGGAGCCTCAGGGGTACGCTCACCTCGGCTTCTAGTCCTCACGCGCTTTCTTAACCTGTGTATTTATTAAACCTGAGTGCACCAGGGTGTAATCAAGCCCCCATTACCTGCAAGTTTAGTTAAATCCGTAATGAGAGTAGAGCGTGCTTAATTTGTTTGCAGTGCTTTTGAATGCGCTCTATAACGTGGCACGTAGACTAAATACATCAGTAATCGCGTTGTTTTCATCAGACGGAACTGGGTCACTCACATCTGGCATACTAAGTCGTGGTTGCTGGAAATTTGATGAGGCTGAGGCATGATGTAGGAATGAGACTGTTTTGTTAACTACTATACTCATTTTTACCTTAACCTGGCCCAGATTTTGGTCCCCTTGGAGCTTATATGACATAGCTCAATAGCAGAATAAGTCAATGCCGTGGCCCTACATCCTCTCCGTAACACTTCGTCATGACTAGCATTACATTCTAGTGCTAATTTCTTGTTTTGGCATAGTATTCAAGATGGAGATGTGGCAATTTTAGGCCAAGTGAAAGTAAAAAGGGTATAGTCAAATTTCTCCTCCAATCTGAATACACTTGGCCATGGATCGAACCTGAAACGGGTCGCCGATCTTTGCCAGGTGAAAATAAACGCGCTGTAGACCCGCAGCTGTTCTTATTATTGGCTCTTATGGACTGGGGACTTATCCATGCTCTCGTGCACTCAGTTTTAGTCCGTACCAGCCTGAGGGGAGCTATGACGCTGGCTTAGATACATATATTTTTGTGCAGTGGGAATCTTCGCTGCCTAAGCCCTGTTTTGATGATGGCTTATATATTTTTGTGCCATAAGCAGTGAATTTTCCGGCTTAGGACAGATTTTGATGGTGTGTTTTTGTGCCATGAGTGTTTGATGAAGGCTTCTGTCTTCATCGCGTCTAACTATGATTTTTTTCGTGCAGGATAATTTTTTGGTAATTGACTTTTTTTTATATATGGATTTGGCTTTTTTTCCGGCGATGTTGCTGTTCTCTTTTCAGCTGAGCTACCTGACTTTTGTAGATCCAGGCAGCTTGTACTTTTAGCGTCGCTGCTTACTCTCAGGTGTAATAATAATTGTGCATCCGCTTAACACGAGAATTTGCCCAAGATATGCACTAGGAACTTGCTTTTATGTTTACAGTACTATTGCAATGGCTGAAGACTGGTTTACAGGATCAGGTTCGATGCATTGTTTTGAAGTATGTTTCTGTGATGCGTAGTAAATAGTGCAGCAGGGCACCACGCTAAATATATTTAGTTCCCTGGGCATGAGCTCTAGAAGAGACAGTATTTTCATTTCACCGTGACGTGCTTGTTCAGAGGAATAAATTTTGCCCTCATATGGAAATTGTGTTTACTGAGAAGATAAAACCATTTCGGTCCGACTTTGACCCTTATGTAGGATAAGGTTCATGTCGGGCCGAAACTTGTATCTTTTCAGGAAACATAATTTACATACGTAGGTGTAATTACTCAATCTGCCAAGGATAGTTTAGTATGCCTTTCCACACGAGCAAATTTCAAGGTGTCTTCCGTCGCCTTGCCCCAGTACAACGCTTTGAAACTGATCACGTGAACCAGCCTTAAAGTCATAAATATATTTTTTTTAGGTGATAAGAAGCAAAACATGGACTCTTCCTCCACACCCCACATGTTTCTCAGGAGACAGTTGTAAAAACACACGTTGCTTCTCGCTTGTCAGCCTTACATGTTGTATTCTCACTGGCCTCTCCTTCACAAGCTTCTTACAGGAATCTCATTGTTACTGCAGCAATAGTTAGAAAGTGTCTCTCTCACTACATAATCTCAGATGGCCGTTAACTACGCCATGTTTATTTGACATACTTTCCCAAGAATTGTCTTCTGCCTTTTAAGATACTAAATTCAGTTTCTTCCTCTACATTTTTCATTTCAGCTTCATTAACACTTTATTACCACTTCAGTTCCATCCCCTTACAGCCATACTTTTCAGATTAATTTTATTATTATTATTATTATTATTTTTTACATCCCATCCCCGTTCCCAGTCCCTCAGCCCCCCCATGACCAACCAGATCTTTCGCCTCCTTTAAAAGCTCTCCATTCTTCGCCACAGCATACCTAACCATCCACCGCTTTTCGTCACCTCAACTGGTTTTCATACCTCCCCCAGTGCCCCCTTCCAGCCTCATCTCCTATCCATTTGACGTCCATACCTCACCTCTCTGTCTGTCTCCCTAACCTCTCCATTCTCCCTTCATCCCTGAAACCATTTCAACTCTCTCTTCATCCATTCAACCTTCCACACTCATCCCTCTAACTTCCTCCCCTTCCTCATCTTGCCTTTCATTCCTTAATCCCTCCATAATCCGTTTTTCTTCCTCCTTCCTTCTGATCTTCATAATACTGTCGGGCAAGGAGTCTGCCTCAGCTGATTATAATGCCCAAGTGACGTGCTGTGTTCCAAACGGTTAAGCTACGTGGTATTATTAAACACTGACGGGCAGGGGCTTCCATCAGCTTAACTAAATCGGCTGACTAGATGGAATTAAATACCATCACGTCCTACCCTGCAAAGGGTCTAAATTAATCCCTGCAGCTTCCTTCCCTCCAGCCTTACCGGTCTCCCTTCCACCCTATCCTCTCCTTCCACCCCTCCCCCGCCCCCCATGACCCTCCACATGTGCGCCCCGCCCCAGGTTGGCCCCCGACATCGTCGTGGAGGACGGCGACGAACCGACGCCGGTACACCGCGGCGGGCGAATGGACCAGGGGGGCAAGGGCAGCACCAGTGACAAGCTACCCATCGTCCTACTACAGGGATTCTTTCGAGGCCCGGGAGCCGCGTCGCCGCATCATCGTAGACCCTCCGTGGTGAGTCCACCTCTCTTGACCTTCCTTTTTTACCGTACTTTACCTTTGACGACCTCATTTGACCTTCCTCGTCCTCGTGACATTTCTTGACCCAATGTGACCTGATGTCCCCAATTGACATCACCTTACTTTTCCTTTGGTGATGGAGTTTGACCCCACTCCACTTGACTTTAGATAACCTTTCACCTCATTTGACCTTTGATGGCCTCACGACCATATCATCTCAGTTGACCGTTGGTGACCTGACTTTTTCTCACTTCACTTGATCTTTGATGACATCACCTAGATCAACACCTCACTTGACATTTTGATGACCTCACTTGGCCTCTGATTACATTACTTAACTTAATTTGACCTTTCATGACCTCACTTCATTCGACCTTTAATGACCTTTTGATGACAAGACGTGGCCTATGGATAACTTGGTTTCCATTTGTGTAACCTAACCTTGTTTTTGTACAGACGCGACCAACGTAGTGATTATCCTCCCTTGCACTGACCTTCCTTTCTTGTGACCTGTTTTGTAGAATCCTGGTGTTACTTTTTCTGTTGACATTTTTGTCAATTTTTTGTGTGGATTTTTTGTGACCATTCCTGTGACCTCTTCTGTACTTGCTGTGACTTTTGTCTAACCTTTTTACTATGGCTTTCTTCTGTGTGTGTGTGTGTGTGTGTGTGTGTGTGTGTGTGTATATATATATATATATATATATATATATATATATATATAAAACACCTGTGACTGTCCTCATTCTGACCTGCTTACGTAATTGTGACCTTTTTTGTGTTAAACTTTTTGTCAGCCTTGAACTGTTACTTTTTTATGTGACCATTTTGATATGACCTTTTTTATGTAATCTTGTTTGCTGCGACCTTGAGCTGTGGGCCTTTTTAATGTAATATTGTTTTATGTTACATGTTTTGGGGTGGCTGTTTGCTTTGACCTTTATAATGTGACCTTGTTTGATGTTTTTTTTTTATGACCTTTTAGCGGTGACCCCTTTGATGTGACTGATTTGAACTTTTTATTTTTTATTTATTTATTTATTTTTATTTTTTTGCTGTTACCATTTGAATATGACTTTTTTATGTGACCATCAATGCGACTGTTTTGCTGTGACCTTTTCTCATGACTTCACCTCAATGACACTCCTCCCTAATAGCAACCTTATCTCTCGTGTTAACCCTACTTTCTCCACCAAATCCCTCCCCTTTGACCTCTCCGTTATCTCCCTCTGAGCTCATCTCTCGCTCAAACTTTCCTCTTCCGATTTTTTTTCTCTCCCTCGGTCGGTTCTTACCTCCTCTCCTTTTATTGGTACTTTCTTCTCTCTGATTCCTTCTTGTTTCTTCGTCCTCTCTCTTCCTCCACTCCTCCTCCCTCTGGTTCTTTCCAGCTCTTTTCATTCATCCTTCCTTATTCTTGTTTCTCCATCTTCTTTTACTCATGACTCCTTCTCCTACTGCCCGATTCCCTCATCCTCATTTCCCGTTGCCTCCAAGCTGCTACATTCCTTTTTTTTCTCTTTGTCCTTCCTGTTTTCCTGACTTTTCTTCTCCCTCTCCTTTTACTTCCGCTTCCCATCTGTTTCCCTCGTTCCCTCCTTACTTCTGTCATCCTTCCTTCTCTCCTCCTTCCCTCCTTCTATTCATCCCTCCATACCACCACTCCGCCTTATCTCGTCCTCGTGCTCCTCCTCCTTCATTCACTCTCTCCATTTTTCCTCCCAGTTTCTAATCCACGCGTCCTCACCAGACCCCATTTATTTCCTTTCTCTCAACTAAGATCTCATACATTTCCCCTCTTTCATCCAGGACTCCATATAGTCCCATTCCCATAGCATTTTATTGCCTTAGATTACGACCACCTCGATCTTACACTAAATCTTACGTCACTTAATCCTTAATCATTCACATCTCTTCAGCTCTTTGTCTCGTATAACAGTTTGTAATTCCATCTTTAAGTCACGTTGCTAATCTTCGTTCTTGTTCCCCAAAGGCAGTGTGGAACTACTATAGTCTTTTTACTCTAACTTGGGCCAAAATTACAATCTCTTCACGTTGAATACTAAGCTGTAACAATAGATTAACACTTGATTGTGATGCTAGCCAAGAAATGTACTTTGGAAAGGATGTACGGTCATAGCATTGCCTTATTCTGCCATTGAGCTACGTGAAGTAAGCAGCAAAAGCACGAAAACCTGGGCCAAGATAAATAAAAAGGACTATAGTATTTGTAGAAGTATGAGAATGATGATTGACAATATCGTCTTTGAAATAGGTGTCTCACAGTCATATTTATCCCCGAAAATACAGTAGCCTTGTCATATCAACACAGAAATACAGTAGCCTTGTCATATCAACACAGAATTACCGTATTTCTTTAGGTTACTATATTAGCCACAAACCCAGTCCAGTTCTGCCTTTTTTCTATCAGATGTTACCTGGTTACATTCCCTCAGGCATGTTCTTAAGGCCTGATCACACTGAGGCAAAAATCGTACTTATTCTGTCGCTGTTCGATTGTGTATGTCGGGATGTGAATAGGAAGAACACCGCTTTTTACCAGGCCCTTGTTCTGGGCAATGGTTGTTAGTGCCACACATCAAACAAAATGCCCAGAATGTAAACCAGAATGCCCAAAATGAAACCTCAGATGCCCAGGACGTAAACCAAAATGCCCAGAATGTAGACTAAAATTACCAAAATGTAAACCAAAATGCACAATGTAAACCAAAATGCACAATGTAAACCAAAATGCCCAGAATGTAAACCAAAACGCCCAGAATGTAAACAAAAATGCCCAGAATGTAAACAAATATGCTGAGAACGTAAACCAAAATGCCCAGAATGTAAACCGAGATCCCTAACGTAAACCCAAATACCCAGAATGTAAACCAAGAAAACGGTGGGTGTTCACTGTTCAGTTCGTTTACCGACCTGCACGTTTGAACAGTCTGCGTCAAAATATGGTTTGTATATTAGATAGTTTGGGAGGCTTCGTAACACCTCTTCCATTGCGATTTATTTTGAATGCTAAAATATTTTCTTGTACTTATATCGTTTTTATCTCGCCATACTTTGCCTCCTTGATATGCATTAGGGAATAGCTGCAACAAAGCCTCCAGATCCCTTTTTCCCGTCGGTTAAAGAAGCTCCCTAACACCTTTTCCTAAGCGATTTATTTTGTTTATCTTTACTACGGAAGAACTGCAATTAAACCTCCAAATGCACTTTAGAATACCACTCTGGCCCGTATTCTCGTCGGTTAAGGATGCTTCGTAACACCTTTTCCTAGGCGATTTATTTTGTTTATTATGAGCACTGCCCTCTTTTGTGTTACGTAAATCCTTCCAATATCGTCATACTCTGCATAAATAACGTAAAAAAAGAATATTAATCAGCCATATCCGAAAATAAATCGCCAAGGAAGAGGTGTTAGGGAGCTTCCTTAACCGATGAGGATACAAGCCTCTCTTTTACCAACCCATACATTTAACACACACACACACACACACACACACACACACACACACACACACACACACACACACACACACACACACACACACACACACACACACACACACACACACACACACACACACACACACACACACACACACACACACACACACACACACACACACACACACACACACACACACACACACACACACACACACACACACACACACACACACACACACACACACACACACACACACACACACACACACACACACACACACACACACACACACACACACACACACACACACACACACACACACACACACACACACACACACACACACACACACACACACACACACACACACACACACACACACACACACACACACACACACACACACACACACACACACACACACACACACACACACACACACACACACACACTCTTACTTACTTACTTTTGTCTGGTAGTGATGTGTCCAGCTTTCTATAGTGTTTTGCATTAGATGCGGATTTTCGATAGTATAGAGAAAACCTCGGGAATTTCTTGTGCCCGTTACACCTTGATATGGTCTTAGTTTTTAATGTCTTTAGTTTCGACTGAAGACTCATATTCTCGTCGGTCTAGGAAGGTCGCAACGCCTCTTCCTGAGCGGTTTATTTTTGGACATGGCGAGTTAATATCCTTTTTTACGATACTTATGCAGAGTGTGGCAATACTGGAAGGATTTATGTAGCACAGAAGAGGACAGTAAGGTGTTAACTATGCAAAGTAAGGCAGTATTGAAAGGATGTATGTAACACAGAGAAGGACAGTAAGGTGCAATTTATACAGAATACGGCGATAGTGGAAGGATTTGTTCACCACAGAAGAGGATAGTAGGTGTAATAAACAGAATAAATCGCATAGAAAAAGGTTTTAGGGACCTTCCTCAGCCGACGATAATACTGTCCATGGTTTGTATCAGTAACATACGAGAGGATACGAATGAGTAATAGTCACATTCAGTGCCGAGGAAAGGGTGTACGGAATCTTCATTGTCAACGAGATTACGGTCGTGTATATGTGCGAATATGCATGTATATGTCGGCAGGCTTCTGTCTTTCTTATTATATTTCTAATGAATTTCAGGTAAACATGAACGACATAAGTTTTGCCAGGAAATTATTACTGAGTTTGTCAAGAAATGGATATCAGTTGTGAAGGACAGAAAAACCTGCATTAGGTCTGATATATTGAACTCACTGAAGTTATTTAATAATAACGATATAAATACGTATATTAATTTTTAAAAAATCAGCCACTCAACCTGAGGACTTCTTAGTTTTTTTTTTCTTATTTTGGCTGTCCAACAGACGATTTCATAAAGCTGAAGTCAGTGGAAGCTGTATCTAACCCTTCTAGTTCAAGAAATCTCGCCTAGGTAAAAAAAAAAAAAAAAAAAAAAAAGAGAGAGAGAGAGAGAGAGAGAGAGAGAGCCTGAAGTTTGCCACAGAAGAATATAAAAAACACCCTCATGTAAACAGTCACCATGCGTTGACTGATTAAATACTCTAGTTTTAAGCATCGTGGAGTATCGACGAGTTGGCATAGTGGACCGAAAAGAGTACTTAGGAGTAGTGGCCGTAAACATTGTCTTGAATCGTTTGACATATCGGATTGTATGTCGATTTAAAAAAAAAAAAAAAAAAAAAAAAACCGAGAGAGAGAGAGCGGCATTTTGCTGGGCCACGTTCTGGAAATCAGCTTCTCTCTGAAATTTAATGTTAATTGACAGTATGTTTTGGTTCATCGTATCAATGGTTAAACCGAGCCAGAGAGTCATTGTTGATATTTTATTGTCGCCTAACTTCAACGAACTCCACAAGAACTTTAAATATGGATACGTGAGCAGTGGCCTTCAAAACCCAGTGATGCGGTCATAGGAGACTAACATCATTATTTTTTCAGAATATTGTTTACGAGTTTTATCATTACTCATCTGAAAATTCGATCAGTATTATTATTGCTGTTCATCCAGTTGGAGTTTGTATTTAAAATCGATTGTCGTGGATCATCTTTTAGGGGAATATTAGGGGTAAAAAAAAAAAAAAAAATCCTTGTCTTGTCTCTTAATGGCTTCTTGCAGTTGTTAGGTAGCAGTAAACCATCATATGTCGTACAGCAGTCATTTCTGTTACAAGTGCTAGATTGAAATACTTAACATGCAACTGTAGGTGACTCTCCTTTCATAACTGCCGATGAAACTAATAAAAAATTTGGTGTGCTCCAAAACTGATGTTTTGTTTGAATTGCAATCGGTTTCTTCAGCTTGTATTTCATTTGCAATGCGATATCTAGCTGGTCACATACATATACCCAGATAATACCGAAGAATGTTTTCAAGTTCTGCATTTCTGTTCTTTCAAAAATCACATTTCTCAAACTGACTAAAAGTAAGGTATCAGACAAATATAAATGAAATTGTGAAATTAAGTGTAGGGCGACTTACAGTAAAGTAAATAAGAAAGAAATTACACACACACACACACACACACACACACACACACACACACACAGAAAGGGAAAGGAAACACGAAATATCTCGGGTGCTTTCGTGTATTAACATCTTCAGGGGAGAGCAAAGATGTGAATACACAAAAAGGCCAGGGATATTTCGTGTTTCCTTTTCCTTGTGGATATCAGCATATCTATGAATCACGAGTTATTAAGTGATTTAATTGCATATAGGCTATATATAAAGTTCAAGTAAGTGTTTGTGACATGCGATGTGTGCCCTCAGACGGTAAACGAGCTGACCCTGCCGCCACACCTGATCGACGTGACCTCCATCATCCGCGGTGCTCTGCCTGTCCTGCCTCGCTCCCTCGCCGCACTATGCCTCACACTCAACATTCTACTGCCAGGTCTCGGTAAGTCACCCATCAATGGTCAGTATCACCCAAGTAGTACCACTTAGTAGCGCAGGGTCAGTGTCACCAGGGATCCTAACCAGTCACTAGTGATAAAGAAGTTTCCATTGCAGTTAACATTACGAAGTGTTTGGTAGCTTATGACCGGAGATAAAAATTAGCAATCTTATACACAACTTAAGCTTAAAGAAATAATGAATACGGCCCCTAAGCGGTATCACCTGGCTCTACCTGTCCTTGAAGCCGTGGAGGTGAGCTTCCGAGTCCCACATCCCGGCCAGGTGCTTCTTAATCATTTGGAAGGGAGGGAGTTCCCATGGCTGGATACAATAATTCTTGGACCATAGTCAAATGTCTGGCAATAACCAGCATTAAATGCCTAAATGGAACGTAACCTTTAAAGGATTAGGGTTGATTTACACTGTTGGTTTTCAAACATGGTGTTGAGCGTGTGTGTGTTTTTCAGTCTCCAGTGCACAGCAGTTGGCCACACCAAGATATTTAACATACTGAATATCCCATTCGAGTCGGGCAGTGATGGTACTGAAGGCCAATCTGAACGGTTAGTTTCCTTGCCGTGCATCAACACCATGACCACATTGCTTCGAATGGAAAAGTTATGCCAACATTTAGTAAATACTTGTTTAGGCAAATACAGCAGTCTTGGCCCGACAATTATTTCAGTCCATGTTGGACTGAAATAATTGTATCTACCCAGTAAACAACCTTCTTTCAATCTGGACACAATTCTACCTTGTGAACATTTCTTGGTATTGTGATGTAGAAACAACGTTTCGTAATGCGTGTTAACCAACCACATGTCCCTCCAGCAAGATAGTAGTGATCATTACCAGAGAATAATCTTATAAAATAAAATTTCTTACTTTAAGAACATAAGTGTTATGGCTTATGAAATTTGTCTTATGGTAATGCATAATTGTAGGGAGTAGGCCTAAACGAAGTTTGAATAAGTTAATGCAATTTTTTTAGTCTTCCAAACATTTCACTTAACTTCTTCAGTATAATGACATCTATTTTAGTCATGCTGTCATTGCTTTCCTGTAGGGAAAAGCCCTTCTCTATCAGAAGAGAATCCCTGGAATATAGCAAACAATAAAGCCATCATACTGAAGGGTTAACTAGTTTTACGTTATAAACATTTTACAAATTTTATTTCATTTTGTCAGAATGACTGTCCGTGTGTAAGTCATCATTTTCCTCATGTCTAGTGCATTTCATAACAACCTTTTTCCCCTTCTTTTACCACATCAGAATGTTGTTATGTTTGGCAAGCGTTATATTTCCTATTTAAATACTCACTCTGCCTGCATCCACACACCTGCCTTCTGTATAGTTTGCTACAGAAATGCTCTGGATAATGCATTAAATAATATTACGTAATGGCTTATGTATGATTAAGCTATTTTTGCATCACTTTTAAAACCAACTGTTAATGTGCCCTTTGCTTTTTCAAGTGTAACTTGTTTCGATGCGGAACACCTTTTGCAACTTTGACCATTATTTTACAGTGTTGAGGTGAGCTGAGGGTCGGGGTTTTATTTATAATTCATTTATTTATTTTGTTTTTGTAGTGCTAGTGATGGCTAACCCATTCAAGACCTTTTTCGGCCTAATGTGTTTTTCTTCCGACCTACAGACTTTTTTTTTTTTTCCAGGCTGGGGGAAAAGTTCTGGTAGTGAAGGTGTGAATGAAAACTGTATATAACCCCATCCAATTCGAAAATAGCCTGTTTCCCGTGGTTAATAACATCGTTTGGAAATAGCAAGAATAAATATTAAAAGACGTCGCAAGCATTCAACGGGTAAAGTACTGTTCTTCCCTCACGAGCATTGTTTTTCAGTCTTCTCATTAACCTCTTCTCTCCGATGACGTATTTTATAATTTCCTTGCGATCTCCAATCGATTTCACTTCAGGAGAAACTTTTCAAACGAAGGAGGGGGGATGGAGTGAAATTAAAGTCTTCATTAAACCCCCTTCACTGCACGATATCTCCCCCGAAGCTGGATTTAACTGTCGTGTGGCAGGAAAAATAGCATAAAAATTTCCTCGAGGTGAAAGTAGACGAAAATTCCCTGGCAGAGTGTATCAGAGAGGGAAGGAAATTCAAAGCCTTCGCATACAGTACACACCTCATGTTTATTACCCAGCGTTTTCTGTACTTGAGGGGAAACTGGTGTACATTGGTTAGCACGTCCAGGATGAAAGTGGAAGAAGCAGAGTTCGATTCTTGGGCCGGTGCTGAAGGGTTGGAGGATGCCAGAGAGATACACAGAAGGGTATTGTAACTGACCCATTCACGACAAGGATATCTGTCGGCGATGTTTTGTTGCTGCCACCAGACGATTTTATTCAGCATACAAGACCAGCCTGCCTGTGAGGGGGGATAAGCGATGGAGATGCCTAACCACGCCGTTCCCCGCCTTCCCCCTCCCCCTAAAAAAATCCCCTTAAACAAAATAAAGTCGTCTGGTGGTAACAAGAATAGAATAAAAATACGTCCTCGAAATGAAGTGGTTGACAGGCTCCTCAGCACCCTTCAGCTGAATATAATCGTCTTAACTAGAATGAGTGTTTTCCGGACTACGAGTGTTAATGGCAACAGTATTAACACTTTCAGACTCGTTTACTTCGTGTCAGCTCTATAGAATCGTGTGACGTTGACTGGTATAGACTTGTCGTGATCATGTGAGGATTTTTGAGTCTTACCCTATTTATGGACGGGAAGAGGAGAGTGAACCAGTCTTAGATCGCGAGAGGACAGCGCACACTAGTAGTAGAGGGATAAAGTTTCGCATAATATTCCGCTGTGTCTACTTCATAACTTACTGTCTCGCCACTCACTTCTCTCCCAGGCGCAGAAGAGAGAGAGGCATTTATGGGAAGTATACTAAGCCTCTTCCAGCTTATGAATATTAGACAACAGGAGGAAGTGAGAAATACAAGAGGTGATACAGGCGATCTTTTTCCCCGATGGTACAGATTGTAATTTTCAGATCAGCTACTCTGCATTATGTATTTCGAGAGGAGGGAGGGATGGAGAGAAGTTGAGCGTTTGTGAGTTTTGATTAGTTTTGTATGAGTCGTGTTGAAATTATTGCAGACTTCATCTGTTGGTTGTGTATGTCAGGTTGTTTTTCTCTAGGGTTCCTTCTCATTTCAGTAAACCACAACGTTCTCTTCTGTTACCATTATCATCATCATCATATCATCATCATCATCATCATCATCATCATCATCATCATCATCATCACCATCAAAACACCTTTTTAACCAGTAGATGGAGTAGGAAAACAATCAACCGTTCTTTTAATGTCTTTTTATGAAATGTATTATTGTTATATATATATATATATATATATATATATATATATATATATATATATATATATATTTTTTTTTTTTTTTTTTTTTTTTTTTGAACCAGATGACTTTTTTTTTTTTTTATTCTTGCTGTGTCCAGACGGTTTTCTTCAGGTTATGAGGGGTTGCATGTACGTTTCAGGAACATCTTCAGTAAGAGAGGCCTTTTCTAACACTTAAGTGCAGATCAGGCGTCGAATAGACTGGGCCCCTGTTCAGCACATGATTCTCTATGCAAGGCCTTTCCAAAGTTGAATAAAATAATATGGAAGTAGCAAGACTAAATAAAGTACATCATCCTATTCAGGGGGTAAAGAAATAACATCAGTTCGTGATTCGTTCCGTCTAAACTGTTAACTAATAGGCTGGTGCCGTTTGCCGTAACACTGTGCAGCTAAGTAGTGGTGTTTGGAGTGTGTTTTGGTGTGTGTTTTAGCCCTTTCAGTTTGGAGATGACATTAATATCCTCTTTTTATATTCAGACAGTTTAGGAGAGATTTTCATGGGTTGAGGAGTCAGATACGGCTTCCATTAACCACTACACTACAAGGCACTCATAGTTTAGTCTGACTAATGTCTCAATAATCACAGGATTTTAAAATGACGTTCTCCGGTTAAAGGGGTTCAGGTGATGCCGTTTTCTGTAATGTGTTTAGTGTTGTGTAGTTAGTATGATGCTGTACCGGTAATGTGGTGCTGTCTGTTGATGTCTGTGGTATTTGTAATGTGGCATTTGTGGTGCTGTGTTTGTATGTGTGTGTGTTGTCTCTGTTGATCTGCCTGGAATATAGGGTGTTTACTTCTGTGCTTCTCTTTGATGGTTCATGCCTAAACTCATGTGCTTTAATCAGTATCCAGTCTATGTGTTTTCTGTTCTGTTCGGTATCCATGTAATCTGTACTTTCTTGTGTAGTGTGACGATGCATCTTGTATACTATGGCTATGTACAAAAAGTTATCCTGTGTCTGTGTATTGTTGGATCTGTTTTGATTTGTCTGTGATGGTGGATCTGTTTTCATGTGTCTGTGTGGTGTTAAATCTTTTACCCTTTATTTCTCAGTAGTGTTGCCTATGTTATGCCTTGAGTTTGTGTAGTGTTCAGTCTGTGTTGTGTTGAATCTGTTATATGGTATCAGTAGTATAGTTTTTATGCTTTGTGTGTAGTCAGACTCCAGTTGTGTACCGTTCTTTGGATTCTGTTTTTGAAGTGTTTCTTATTTGGTGTGTGTTTGTTGGAGTGAATGTGCGTGCGTGCGTGTGTATGGGTAGTTGATCAGTTGTGTAGCGTTTAGTCATGATTTGGTGTCTGCCAACCAAGGAGTATGTAGCATAACGAGAGGTGTCCTTCAGATATATTATTTAACTCTCGACACCTCTACCCTTTTCACTCAGCTTCTCCTCATCAAGGCTGAGGTGTATCAGTATAGTATGAAGCTTGTAAGAGTAACGGTAGAATATGATGTTTATCAAGAAAAAGTGCTATGGAAAGGATGTGGAACCATAGCATTATCTTTCCTTCCCACTGAGCTTTGTGAAATAAGCTGCACAGGGACGAAAATCTGGGCAAAGTTAAGATAAAAGGACTACAGTACGTCTGGTAGCTGATCCTAATATACTGTATATGGTGTTTTGGAGTAGTTAATATATTTTTTTTACCTACCAACTGTTATGATTTTCCCAGCTGGACAAATTTGGCCTATGTTAACTGTAAATACGTATGTTCCAGGAGAAGTGAAGGAGTTTGATTGCCTCAAGACACTTTGGATTTGCGTTATTTAAATGAATAGTAATTCATGTAGGTTTGTGTTTTTCTTTTCTTTACCCATCCTGTTTATTGGAATGGGGTTTTGATGATGATGATGACGAGGAGGAGGAGGAGTTTGGTGGTGGTGGTGGTGGTGGTGGTGATGATGATGATGATGATGATGATGGTGATGATGACGACGATGTGGACGAGGAGGATTATGGTGTTGGTGTTTATAATGATGATGGTGATATAGTTTACCCATCATCTAACTTGAAGGTGGAGAGGTGTGGGCATGGGTAGGCTGGGATAGGCTAAGATAAGATTCTGATAGGTGGTGGGCTACGATAGAGTAACAATACCCTCTATAAAAGGGCATTGTATGTCGGTCGGTAGTCGAGCCAATCGTTAGAATATTATTCACCACATCAGAGCAGAAAGGTGGTGGGTGGGGAGAGAAGAGTGGGTGGGATAGGCTTCTGTAGATGTGGGTTTTGGGGCAGGGCGGGGTAATATTTTATGTGAAGGGAGGTGTTGGAGGTTGGCCAGTGTGGACGTGGTGAGGCACCAAAAAAAAAAAAAAAAGGCATGTTGTACTCTCATATGCCTGGAGTCTTATTACACATGTGAAAATATATGAAAAACACACAACAGACCATTAATCTGCCCTGTGCAAAAATACACAGGAAGGGAATACGTGCTAGGCTGGCTACTGTGAATAGGAGAGTACGATTGAATGCTGGAAATATCATGTCCACATATGGAAATGTTTAATAAGTTTCGGCTCGACTTCGCCTTCTCCAAGGTCCAAGTCCGGCCAAAATTGTTTATCTTCTCCGTGTGATCCAAATCGGGCCAAAACTGTGATGTCTTCTCAATAAACACCATTTCCATATGCACGTATAACTCATCAATTTGAACAGTTTATGGTACCGTATTAAAGACATGATTGAAGGTTGCTTGGGAATTTTCTGTGATTTCTGCGAGTGAAATATTGGGATGAAAAAATTGACAAAATACATTAGTAAAACAGGGAGATGTGTATGCAGCTTAAGCCGAGTAAACAGTTTGGCTGGGTATACCTCTGGCTTTATGACTTTCCCCAATCCTATCATCCCGTCCTCCCTGTTAATCACCCGTCCTCCCCCTCCTATCACTCCGCTACCCTCACCCCAGTACATTCCCTCTCTCTTCCTCTCCGTCCTCCTCCCCACTCCGCCTCCTCCTATTTCTCCTTTCCCCTTCCCCCTCCCCTCCCTTCACCATTCCTCCCATCCTCTCTTCCTTCCCGTCTCCTCTTTCTCACCGCTCCTCTTCTCCCTCTCCCCTTCCCACCCTTTCACCACCACACTGAATGTAGTTTTGAAATTAGCTTTAGTTCTCATTATTAAAAGTTTATGTGCTTTGTCCCGTACCACAGCGATTTTTACATATTCTCGTAATTAAAAATGTACTCGCTTTGTTCTCACAGTGGGACGGCTGAGCAGCGTAATTGCTTTGTGCCTCCACTGGGCAAATTTTTTCGTTATATAAATTGGTAGACTTTGGTCTTAATATAATTTTTTCGGACAATGGGGATATATCATTAACCTCTTAAACGATGAAAGGTCAGGGTAAAGGGGCAGGCGCAGTGAGGCGCTTAACCCCGGTGCTCATCAACTTAACTTGGGGCTTTGAGTCTGTAATGGGATTTTCATTCACCGTCCTGAGATATAAGGTCACTGCATCACCCAGGTTACCCCAAGCAATAAAGGAGTTAATGGAGGCTATATCTGACCTTTCCATTTCGAAGTGTACCCTAAAGTGAAGAAAATTTGAAGATATCAGGAAATAAAAAGAAAACCGTCATCAAAGAGGTTAAGCCTGGTATCGTGAAGGTGAGGCCAAACCCTCAATTTAAAATTAATATTGAAACAGAAGATGACAGTCGAAAGAAGTGTGGTTTTTCTACTTCGCTGAAAATGTTAATTCAGTCCAACCAGTTCTTATCCTTACAGATTTTTTGAAATTTACAGTAGCCTACTTTAACGGCTTGCCTTATGTCGTCTTCCTTTGTTATTATTGTCGTTGATATTATTGTTATTTTTTTAGTTGTTGTTGTTACCCAAAGTGATCCTTGTAATTCGAAAAGTCTATCCGGGGCTGAAAAAAATCGCCTGGATACAGCAAAAGTAAGATGAAAAGGTCATTGAAGTGAAGGAGTTAATTAAGTTCACGTTCCAATTTGTGTGTGTGTGTGTGTGTGTGTGTGTGTGTGTGTAATTCACCGGGTCGGTCAGGGTCACTTGATGGTCGTGATAGTCAGCTTTTACCCTCCCGGAAGGGAGCTGAGAGCTCATATAGTCCGATCTAAGGGCAAGGCTGTGACCTTCACACAAGCACACACCCATCCCCTTGCTCTAGGAGGACAGTAACCACCCACTTCGTCAGTGAAACTTTTCGCAGCCTGAGCGAGGCGCGAACTCCCGTCTACCAGTTGGCAAGCGAGAACGTTACCACTGCACCAGCGAGCGGTGTGTGTGTGTGTGTGTGTGTGTGTGTGTGTTCCATTCTCGTATTCTCCGGGTGATTTTCGTCAGCTTGGGAAAATGCACTGATATTGAAGGGATGTATGAAGCGCGCGCGCGCACACACACACACACACACACACACACACACACACACACACACACACACACACACACACACACACACACATCTATCCCGTCCATTTCGAAAAGGCTTGGAAGCTAAATAAAGTCGTCAGGATAGCAAAACTTAAGTGAAAAAAGGTGTCATCGTGGTAAAGGTGTTAAGGTAAGCGAGTATTGTGAAGATTCTTGAAGAGGTGTGTATGCTGGAGAAACGGCAGCCTGTTAGTGGACAGAGCGACATGGAGGCAGTTCGTTCATGACCATCCATAAGACACCTGGTAATAGATAGGTAGATAGAGAGATAGATAGGATAGATAGAAAGATAGGGAGATAGATAAATAGACTGTTCTGCCTCGAGGCGCATTTATTCAGCCTTAGATAACCCCTCCTGGTAATAGGATCTAGTAAAGGTTCTAACCCCATCAGTTCGAAAAGTCTCTCCAAAATTGAATAAAATCGTCTGGATGAAACATGAATAGTATTTTTATTATTATTATTATTAAATTATTATTTGTAGTAGTAGTAGTACGAATAGTAGTAGTAGTAGTAGTAGTAGTAGTAGGAATGTAATTGTTGTTGTTATCCCAGGTTTATCTGGACGTGAACCGGGTGGACTGCAGGCTTGAATTGCCGTTCTGTAATTCATCCTCCTCTTTTCGGGGGATAGAGAAGTAGTTGAGGGACGTTTGTATAACCAGGCAGAAGAGCCGCCCAGTCCTGTCAGTGCCACCACGTGAAGGCGTCCCTCTCCAGCAGCATTTCGTTAGGATGTAAGGGTTTAACTCTTACTCCACTGTTGTAGTCTTGGTTCCTGGAGTCGATTTTATTTTAGGTGAGGGGAAAGCTTCGAAACTGGATTAGATATCGCCATCATTACTCCCTTCAGTAGCAGAGGTCTTTCCACAATTAAATGAAAAATTGTTTAGAGGCAGCGTGAAGAAAACAGAAGGCAGTTCATATATCACGCATCCCGTTATGTGTTGCGGAGACGCCTAAGCCAGCGATACCACTCTCTACCCACCATCACTTTCTACTTCCCATTATTGTTTTCATATTTTTATTGTGTGTTTCGTACGTCTAGTGATTGGGCTTAATTTCACAGAAGACCTAAAGACCTGCGCTCCCCACACAAGCAGATTGAGCCGTCCCTGCAGCCTACGACCATTGCGATGCGATATACAGTACATGAACCACCTTGTAACACCTGAGACTGAAAGGCGTAACGGTGGAGTGTCAGAGGAGTCGTTACTGAGTATGGACATAAATACCAAGGTGTCCTGTCTTAGTCACCTCTTCCGGGATGTGAGCCAGACAATAGAGAGAAATACCATACATATATCCGTGAAAGTTGTCGTGGTTTAAAGCTTTTCGTAAATATATCGATTATGTGTAGATTATACATCCATATAGGGTTTAGCTGTTGTGTGTGTGTGTGTGTGGTCATCTTTGTATACTTTTTTCGAAGTATGTTTGTGTGTTCGTGTGTCTGTACAGTATTATAGTGTTGTGTATATTAATGTACAGTATTTTTCTGTGTCTGTAATACCGTTAACATTATCATCATCATTGTCATCATCCTTACCCCCTTTCCAAATTGGGAGAACTCTCAACAACATGCCTTTTGAAATGGGCCATACGGTCAGCTGCGAATCTAATATACTATAGCAGTAGCCGTGTGTGTGTGTGTGTGTGTGTGTGTGTGTGTGTGTGTGTGTGTGTGTGTGTGTTTTGGGCAGCCGAAACTACACATTCAAATCGCACCATAATTGGCACAGAAATCACAAAAAATTCGCTGATGTGAAAAAACTTGGTCCCAAAACGATTGAAAAACTTTTACTATATTTAATGAGCGATCACATTTTGACCAAAAACCACCGCTTCCGGCGCCCGGCATAGGATCTCCGTAGAATTTTTTGCCCACAGGTATAACTAAAATATATTATAACAGCGAGAGAGTCCTCCGCAGGAGCAACTGCGAGGGGCCCGAAGGGCCCACGAGCACTTGTGATATACTATTCCCACGTTGTGTACAAGATACTGCTGTTTATTTATATCTGATATACTGTAATCACGCTGTGTAAAATTCACCGTTATGCAGTTTTCTTAAATACTGCTGGCTTGGTATTGCAGTGTATTTCATTGTCTTACTATGCATACAGTCTGTCATTAGAAGGGAAAGAGGACTGGATGATGATGATGAAGTTGATGATCCTATACTTCCGTGGTAATCACATAGCCAACAAATTGATGGCCTGTAGTCTAGTGGGTTAAGGTATTCCAACTGGGTGTGGCCCATAAAGGGTTTGAATCCAAGTTATGGTTGAAGTTGATTCCTCGCTCAGGATTGAGCTACAGGTCAGATCTTGCTTTAAACGTTTGTTCTTAGTAACCTGATCCGAACCCCTAGGCTGCCGTCTGTGTGTAATACCGTGTACATCAGTATCTCTGAGAGCCGTATTCTCGTAGGTTTAGGTGATTTTCGAGCACCTGTTTCTTATCGATGTATTTATTACATTACACAGTTATAGAGACATTTCTCTGGCTGTACTTCTCTTTCATGACTAATAATACTTGTATTTGTTTATTTCTGCTGCAGATTTAATTATTTAAGTGCCATTTTCTCGGAACTAAAAGAGGAGCTAAAAACTCAAATTATTTAACCGTTTATGTACGTTTAAAAAATAGTAACCTGAAACGTAAAGGTCAAGGTAGTTTGTACAGTAGCTGTATAAAAATGTAGGTTATTACTGGTTGTGAAATTAATGAAGTGTATATTTTGGTACGAACTTCTTCACGAAGCAGCATTTAAATAAGTGAAATTGAAGGGGAAAAATGGGCCCGGTAGCAGCTGTGTAGCCAATGGGGGGCACACCCCATCCCCAGTCAGAATCTTAGCCTGCGCACCTCCCCTCCCCCCATCTGACACGTGCCCATCCCCACCCCTCCCCCTTGTCCAGCACCTGGTTCCCTGGAATGGGTCTTGGCCCTACATTGGCCACAGCTACTTATCGAGGCCTGGTTAAGCTACTGTCCAGTAGTTGTAAATTTATAAGAAATCTTAACTGTTCAGGATGGCCAGTTTTAGTTTGGCCTGCATCCTTTTCCTTTGCTGTTTGTGGCCATAAGAGAAAACTGTTGTAAACATGCACAATTGCAGGTTACTAAAGTCAAGACGTAACCTGCTATTTCGTAGGGAAGAAAATGCTGTTACTTAGTTTAAAGCCTGTGCTCTGTATCATCACGCAGAACTTTTGGAGCACAACCAACCTTTCGATGTTACAGTTGGGAAAAACAGCATTCATAAAAATCTAAGGACTCTTTTTGTACTGACTTTATCTTGACACAACATAGTAGGTGATTACAAAAAATAGCTATTCCTTTTTGCCGATTATGTTTGACGAATGCCCCCAGAATCTTTCCGTATACTTGCGTTGTTCATGACTGACATGACAGCATACGTATCATACAGTAATCACGTGTTGTGTGTAGAGACAAAGTGATAAGGAATATGTGCTAGGGAGCCTTCTTAAACTAGGAAAGTACGACCCTGTATCTCATCTCATCTCCCCGTGACAGGGAGTTAGAGTTGCCATTTTAGTGACCACAGCTGGATCTAAGACATTAATTTCAATTTAGCAATAGTTTAGTATGGGTTATTACCGAATTGTGACAATATTATAGCAGTTCTAGTTGTTGTCTGACAGTTTAACAAGAGATTAATGTGTTTAAATTCTGACAGCAACTTTGCATGCATGAACAGCGGCAAGCTGATGGCTGAGGCTGTGTTGAAGCTGGTTGCTAATGGGTAAAGTGGAGACAAGTTTTGCCTTTTGTATTCTGTACCTCTTTATATAACGTATTGCTGTTGTGCCTCTTTATCTAATAATAATGCTGTAACACGTAGGATCAGCGGCCAGCGGATGACCAGGGTTGTGCTGGGGCCTAAACCAGATGGGTACGATGGAAACAAATTGCGTTTAATACATTCTGTACCACAAGTATAATTTATTCCTGTACTGCTGTGCAGCCTCTAGTATCTAATATACTACTGCAACTACAGGAACAGCGGTGAGCTGAATGGCTGGGGCTGTGCTGAGGCCAGAACCAAATAGGTACAGTGGAGACGAAATTGTGTGTAATATATTCTGAACTCCTGTATATACTGTATTGCTGTGTCGCCTGTGTATTTAATAATATCGCCGTAACATGCGGGATCAAGGCGAGCGGCTTCTAGGACTAAGCAAGGACGAAAACAAGTAGACATAGTGAAATCGAGTCGTGTCTAATATACTATCTTCTGTCCTTAAAAGTGTTGTGTCCAAGATACTTCTCTGATGCCCACTGTACTAAGTACGTGTACCTCTGTGCCTCATATAATTTTTTTGGCGTGCAGGAACAGCGGCGAGCGGATGGCTGGGGCTGTGCTGGGGCCGGAACCGAATGGGCATGGTGGAAACAAGTGGCGCGCGCTTCACCTCCGTCGTGGTCACTGGAGCCACGGGTCTGGTCCAGCTCTTCACCGTCACCTTCTTCCTGGTCGGGTGGTTCTGGGGCGTGGCGTGGGGGATTCTGCTCGTCTCCATAGCCAGTGAGTGGTCGATGCACCAGCTCTCTCCATCAGCCGAACTAGAGGCGTAGGAGAAGAGAGAACAGGAGAGGAGAGAAAACAGGAAAAACAGAGCAGAAAACAAGCGGATAAAACAGAACAGGAAAGGACAGGAGAAGAGAAAGCAGGAGGTAAAAGGAGAAAACAAAACAGGAGAAAAGTGAACAGGAAAGGACAGAAGAGAAAACAGGAGAAAGCAGAGCAGGGAAGGACAGGAGAAGAATTTAACAGGAAAGAAGACGTGGAGGCAGCTGGCAATGTGTATATATGAGTCCAGTGAGGAAGGGTATAGGAAGCGGTAATGACTTTGATACGTAAAGCAAAATTTAGAGAACCTACCCTTGTTTGACGTAGATGAAACCTTCCCCAGAATTTAGATTTTTCGAGACACCTCGCAATGACTTGTTTGTTTTTATAGAGGAGAATTTTTGCCGGCGAGTCTTTTTGGTAGTCTGTGCTTGAAAATACATACACGAGTGCTAAGCGATGCATTTTGCTTCCAGTGCAAGTTTTCCTCTAGTTATCATCTTCCCCTATAGAAACCCATTGCCTGCTAACATCGACCCTTATAAATATCATCTCATTATCACTTCATTTTTCTCCCACCTAAGGATGTGGTTTATCTCCACGTTAAAATAGGCCATAAAAAAATAAACACGACAGATATACAGGTCATTATTATCACACACACACACACACACACACAGACGTGTGTACGTCTTGCTTGACTGCCTGAAAGGAAGTCATTATGAATCCTTTGTAGACACTAAGGCAAAAAACAATGCTGATAGCACCCACTCAGGCACCTACACAGTGAAACAGACAGTCCCTTGGCTTGGAGGCTTTCTAGCGTATCAACCTTCGCGATTGGTTATGCACATTACACCTTCCATGTCCTCTTGTATGTAATTGATGCAAACTGCGTGGATATTACACGGATATGCATGACATACGAGAAAAAGTAAAGTGTAAGATGCAAAGTAAATCGCTAAGGAAGAAACACTACTAAATCTCCTATGCCAGCCAAAACACGGCCATTTAATGTCATCCATACAGAGAGGCAGACAGCCCCACTTGAGCCTGGGAGAACTGCACGCGATGCCAGCCCGCTTCATCCTGCCCTTGTAACCTTTTGTAGGGCTACTGATTCCCCGTATTAGAGTTTTGCTCAGATTTTGTCCTAGGATGGGTAGATACCTTGCCTGCGTAGACGATCGAGTAATCATATCTGAGAAAAGCATGTTAGATTTGTAATACAAGAAAAAAATATTGTAAAACTTATAAGTGAAAAAGATATTAACGTAAAGTCTTATTATAATGTACATTAGTTTCTACAGATTTCATGTGAATTTTTTTTGAAATAGAAAATGATAATATTTCACTTAGAGAAATGATATTATTTCACTTCTGGGTTATTCAGTACAAGAATTAACGCTTATAAATGTAGACATGCACTCGTAGGTGTTTATTCTCGTGGTCATACTCTCAAGCACCTCTTCCTTACCGATATATATCTGCGTACGGTACATTATTATTCTCTTGTAGATTATATACAGTACAGTTTATTAGTAGCGTACAGTAAATTATGGTATGGTATGAAAAATATGTCACAGAGGAAGGGGAGCTAAGGAGCCAGTTAAGCTTACGAGTGACGAGAGTACGGCCTGTTAGAATCATTATTAGACTTGAAATAACATAGGGCATAGGCTAAACTTACACCCCTTCTTTTTTTCCAGACAAGTACAAGCAGTTCCTGTCGGAGCACCGCACATCGGTCTCGGGTGCCGTCAACCTCGAGATGCTGACAGTCAACGCCAGCTAAGACAGCACATCCACCACCACCACCACTACCACCACACCACACCCGCCAGCCTCACCCACCAGGACCCCCGCTACCACCAGAGAGTTGACCTAAACATGGAACCAAGGACTGATACTCGTGGAGAAAGTCGGACTGCATTGCCGCCTCAGCCTGCCGATGTCCCGGAACCCTACGTAGATAACATTTATTGAACTTGTTGAATTGTTACCTGCTACCTGCCGTCTGATACATAATTCGTTAGTCCAGACCCAGGTAAAATAACGTAGTTTGTGCTCTTCATGTCATATATTTAAAATCACCTTACCGCCTTCAGTATCAGCCTATCAAAATATCAAACGTTAGTATCATTTCATATCAAAACCTATCCAGGCATTGCATTTGATATCACCTAGGCTAGCTTCAGTATACCTTCATAACCATTCACCTTTGTCACGACTCCATAAATAGACAGCATAAACTTAGCCTCCTCAGTCAGATGACAAATTTTTGTTTTAGTCTTGTTATATTCTTTTTTTTCTTTCATTTTTCTGTTTTGTTCTTGGAGTTTCATGGAACTGGAGGGATTACCAGTAGTCTTAATTATCGCGTTCAGTACTTGATGGTTTTCAGAAATTATTTATATAAAATTGTCATTGTGGTAGCTGGGGAAAAAAAAAAAATAAAGTCCACTGTCAAAAAAGGCCCTATCCAAGCATTGCACGTAATCCATTCACTCCGATGACGTATTTTTCACTTCTTGCTAAGTCCAGCTTGGGAAGGCTTCGTAGCACGTCGTCCGTAGCGATTTATTTTCGTATTTTTCCTCTTCACATTCTCTTCTCTGTATTTTCCACTTTCTCGAGGTGTAATGTGTAGAATAAGTCGCTAAGGAAGAGGCGTTACGAATTCTCCAGAGTCACTTTGAATACCATCTCTTCTCTACGATGACCCTGTTGTTTTATTCGCACTACCGCCAGACGATTTTTAACTTTATTCCTGGACGATTTTTTTTTCTTGCTACCACTACACGATTTTGCTATTATTTAATCACCATTACGATATTTTTTCGTGCTCCTGACATTATTTTTTTTCTTGCTGTTGCAGACGATTTTTTCCCTTCATTTAACCAGGTAGTTTGAGTTTTTGTCGTTACTACGTCAGACGATTTTTTGTTTTCCTGCTTATGCCAGGATTTTTTGCTATTGCCAGACGATTTTTCTTGAATTCGCCACATTTTCCTGATCTTGATATCGCCAGACGATTTTTTGTACTCGTTACAGCCAGGCGATTTTTTTCCTCGTTACAGCCAGGCGATTTTTTGTACTCGTTACGACCAGACGATTTTTTGTTCTCTTTACGGCCAGACGATTTTTTGTTACCATCGGATGATTTATGTTGTTACCGCCAGACGATTTTTCTGTTGCTGCCGTGGAATATTTTTTTCTCTGCCACAGACGATTTTTTGTTTCAGTTGTTGGCAGACGTTTTTTGTTCATGTCAGCACCAGACGGTTTTTTCGTTCTTGCTGCCGTGAAACTTTTTGTGTTATCGTCAGACGATGTATGTTGGTACGTCGGTTGATTTTTTTGTTTGCGTTACCCTCAGATGAGTTTTCATTTTGTTCTCGCTTCCGCCAGACGGTTTTTGCTTTGTTCTGGCAATACCCGGACAATTTTTTTCTGGCCACCGTTAGACCTTTTTTTTTTCTTTTTTCTTTTTTTTTTTTTTTTTTCTTTTTTTTTCAAGTAATCGCCATGCAATTTTCTGTTCTCATTTGCCAGATTTTTTTTTTTCTCGCTAGTTAGGTATTTTGTTAGCACTGACGTCAGACATTTATTACGACACGGTTATATTGAATTCTTGGTGTTGTCAATTTGAAAACATTCTTGCTCTTGCCAGACTTACTTTACCCCATTACAGCGACGACGTTTTTTGTTTTGTGTTAGACGGTTTTTCCCTGCAAGACGATGACGATTTTTATTCTTGCTACTGTTGGAGGATTTTACTACGATGACGAACTTGTTTCAGGATGTCAGGCGATTACTTACCCCTCCAGCAAGGACGATTTGTTTGCTTCGTTCTTGATACTGCCAGACGATTTTCCCCTTCACTCCCATGACGGTTTTTGTTTTCTTGCTGGATTAACTAGTCTTTGAGAACACATTTTCCTTTCACCCATCACTTTACGAAATCACAAAACAAAGAAAAAAGAACATTCAGCACTTACACAGCTGCAGAGGATTTAAGCATGGGCCACACTACAAACTTCTCATCACATCATTATTCCACATCGTGAGTTTCGAGGAAGCCAGAGTTTGAATTTGTATGAGAAGAGAAAGCATCAGTATTCGGGAAAAATCATGCTTTCTGTTCGGTGGTCGTGGGTGTATAGCAGAAAAATGAGGATGACGAGCAGGAGAAGAGGTGCAAAGACAAATGAGATGCAGGAGAGTGGACAGGAATCAAGAACACAGGAACTCTTGTGACCAGTGCTTTATGTACAACTCAGTGTGTGTGTGTACTTAGACTGAAAACCTTAGACTGCCATGCGTTTTTGTAGCAGAGCAATGCCTAGTGCTCAGACAAACTTGTGAGAGTACATAACTAGCAGTTTTGAAATCCTGTCTCAGTTAAAAGATGACATTAGAACATTTTTTATATCTAGTCCCTTTCCGGAGGTGCGGTTCTGAGTTCTGGTGATCACGAGAAAAGGGGAGGTTTTGAAAATGGCGGCAAATATGTACGGATAATTTTTAAAATGACGTAGATTATGTAGTCATGTTAGTGTGTGTCAAACATAATTGCACCACCGTTATTTTTACTGTATCTGTGATTGAATACTTATAATAATAAGCTTATTGTTAGCCTACTATTAGCTGTGTATTGTGTGTGTTTAGTGGAAATAGAACGTAATGTAGTTTGTAGAATTTTACGAAAGAATGTTGAGGATTGTAAAATCTACCATTAATTATGAATGAAGTTTTGTTTTCTCAGAGGTCTCTGGGGCTTCAATGATTTAACCAACCAGGGGCCAGATTCACACACAAAAAAGAAAAAGATATTAAATTCTTTGTTGTAAACGTATTATGTTTTTGCAGGACCTGCCAGGAATGGGGAATGCAAAGTCTTCCCATATCTTTTGTTCTTCCTACAAAAACGAAATCTGAGTTACAAGAAGAATGTCTTAGATTATATTTGTTTTTCAATGAAGGGCAATGAAAGGAGAGTGCAGAATGCAGTCATGTTTCGTGTTGTTCCTTTTAATGTTATTTAGCTTAAATGCTGAATGGTAATAAGAGTCATCATCATCATGTAAAACAAAAGTGTGATGCTGCTTATGAAGAAATGCTGTGGAAAAGGTAGATCCGTTGCATTGTGTTAGTCTTTGAGCTACGTGAAATATGCTACATGAAAATCCGGGTCAAGATAAAGTGAAATATCTAAAACATTAGTTTTTACTGGATGAACAGGCTGCCTGGCAAGTTTCGATGCTCTCCTTTCCTCGTCCTTTGTGGAAAAATAGATCTTAGTTAAAATAGAGAATTGAATGTAAGTTTGTGAATCTGAGCCCACAGTTATTTGAGTACCAACTGGATCGTGAAGATTGTTTTAGGTAGTCCTCCTTCAGATACCCCTTCACTCCGATGATTCTTTATTCATGATACATAATGTTTCACTACTCTGAGGCTTCCAAACAACGCCAGTATGTCCGTTCTTAGTGGGCGACTTTCTATGAAACTTCATATTTACACATTTTTATGCATATCGGTCTTATATTGCATTTGAGAAACTCCCGACATTGGAATTTAAAGAGACGTTAAAAATGAAATGTTTTTACCAGCGCGGCGCTGAATGGGCATCAGTTAGTTGCATTGTTACAGAGGTCGTGGCGTAATCGATAAACAGCGGAGTATTTTTTATTTCCTGACAGCCCAAAATTTTTCTTGGAAATAGGGGTCACCTTCGGGGGAAAAAGATAAAAAAAGGTCTTATTCATTTGATTAGGTAAAAAGAAAACATTATGAGGGAGTGTGAAGCCATCTCGGTGCATAAGTTACGCCGATTTTCCGGTTGTTTCAGAATTTGGTATAACTGTGGGTAAAATGTAATGAAGTTAAAGAAAAATTAGTACCAAAGTTGACATAGATCGGTTCATTAACGACATTAGTATCGAAAATATTCTTGTCTCAGAGTAGTGAATCACCATTAACTTTCAGAGGCTTTTATTCAGCTTTGGAGAAACTTTTCAAATTGTGTGATTCAGTACCTTATTCCCTGCAAGACGCCTCCACCATCATGAATAAATCGACTGTTAGATAGCATTGGAAAAAATCCAAGTACGCCAATAGATTAAGGAGTTAATTTATTGGCTTAGTTGTTATTAAAGTTATATATATACATTTGAGCATAACATTGGCGCTGCCTTTTGTGTAGCAGTGTGTGGTTGTGATGAGTGTGTGGTATGGTTGTGATGAGTGTGTGGTATGGTTGTGATGAGTGTGTGGTATGGTTGTAATGAGTGTGTGATATGGTTGTAATAAGTATGTGATACGGTTGTGATGTGTGATATGGTTGTGATGAGAAATACGGTTGTGATGAGTGTGTGATATGGCTGTGACGAGTGTGTGATATTATTAGAGTGTTTGATATGGATGTGAGAAGTTTGATGTGGTTGAGATGAGAGAGTGATGATCTAGGTTACATGAAGAACAGATAACAAAGTAGCGTTATCCTGAAGCTGGTCGAGTTAAGCTAGAAAAAAAGTAAAGATTTAGGCTGACAGCTGTTCAGATATACCATACTTGAATTTGCCACTGTCCTTTAATAATAAGATCTAAACTTTTCACGCCGATGATGTATTTTCAGATTGTTTCTTGTCACCACTTTATTTTATTTGATGATTTTTCAAGATCTAAACTTTTCACGCCGATGATGTATTTTTAGAGTGTTTCCTGCCGCCACTTTATTTTATTTGACGATTTTTCTTTAGAGACTTTTTGAATTGGAGGTGTTAGATATAGGCTTCATTAATGTAGTCAATATGAGGCCCGTGTTACAGGGGGCATTAGAGGCTTCGTAGCAACTCTTCCTTGGCGGTTTACTTAGCATATTACGCCTTAATATTCACTTATAGGCTATCTGTAACGTTTATATCGTTTTTAATATCGATATCGTTTGCATCAGGAACATACAAGGTGATAGTGATGTGTAATATCGAATAAATCGCTGAGGAAGAGGTTTGAAGAGGATTATTCTTGTACATTGAGACCATACAGCTTAGGGCGGGGAAAAGAGTGAAGATAAGGAAGGCTATATCCAAACCTGCTAATTCGGAAAAAAAAAAAAGCTGAGTAAATCCGTCTACAGATAACAATAATGGAAAAGAAAAACTTAACCGTACTCTAGGGATTAATTAAGCCCGCTAAAGTTTGAACAAGACCCAGATTTGAATGGCAACTACCCTTCTTCATCATTGCTAACTGCACCTGTAATGTGGGATTCAGGCAACTACCTTTCTTCATCATTGCTAACTGCACCTGTAATGTGGGATGCAGGCAACTACCTTTCTTCATCATTGCTAACTGCACCTGTACTGTGGGATGCAGGCTGATTACGTCTAACCATTACAGGTGTTATAAAAAGGACTGACAAATATTAGGGGCTTGTTTATACTCTTGGCACTACAATTTTAAGAATAAGGTCGTAAGTCACTTGGATAAAGGCGTTGGACAGCCTCGTAAACCAAAGAGAGGACTGTGTGAAGTAGTAAGAACATTATAGTCTTTCGTGTGTGTGTGTGTGTGTGTGTGTATGTTTAGAGAATAGGATCCTTGAGATGTGATAAGTACGGTATACCCATGTGTGTGTGTGTGTGTGTGTGTGTGTGTGTGTGTGTGTGTATGTTTAGAGAATAGGATCCTTGAGATGTGATAAGTACGGTATACCCATGTGTGTGTGTGTGTGTGTGTGTGTGTGTGTGTGTGTGTGTGTTTAGACCATAGGACCTTTGAGATGTGATAAGTACGGTATACCCATTTGTGTGTGTGTGTGTGTGGAGAATAGGACCTTTGAGATGTGATAAGTACGGTATACCCGTGTGTGTGTGTGTGTGTGTGTGTGTGTGTGTGTGTGTGTGTGTGTGTGTGTGTGTGTGTGTGTGTGTTTTTTATGTGGCCGACTCTGGGCATAGGCTTCACAGCCTGCTTTCAAGGCCCAGTAGTCCTCCTACGTACGCACACCTCTACATGTCACCACTTCGGCGCTAACACCCACCGTCCATACTGAATACATGCTAGGGCCGTCTCATACAGGACTGGTGTATTGGTATTAGCGGGGGTATTTTTACGACATGTCGGCGGGTCTTCTGGTAGATCAGTAAAGTCTGATTTTATGACATTCAAATCCTTAAACTGTTCCCTGCCTCAGCGGGATTTGAACCCGGGTCCGTCAGGACTGCAGGCCAAGTGTGTGTGTGGAGAATATGACGTTTGAGAGATGACAAGTACAGTATACCCATTTGTGTGTGTGTGTGTGTGTGTGTGTGTGTGTTCTAAGTGTCGTCAGGTCCCCAATAATGTATCATAAATATATCTTATACTTTTAGATTAAGTGTATTTGTGATGTAAACAGACTTGTACCTGTTGAATTTATTGCCAAACGATGACGTCATGTGTTTTCCTTAACCCCCTCATGCCCGCGTCTACTTTATATCTATTCGCTTTAACTAGGCGTAAAAATCCACTTTTGTTCGTTTCTCATTCATAGTCGGTTCACTTAAACCAGGCGAAGAAAATCCACGTATGTTCGTTTCTTATTCATAGTCTGTTCACTTTAATTAAGCATAAAAATCCTGTCCTGCTCGCCTCGTGTCCGTACTCTGTTTACTTTTAACTTGGCGTAAAATTATCGTCCCTCCATCGTGCATGTAATTGGAAATAACACTATAATGCTAACCGCGATAAAGTGCTGCGGAAGGGATGTAGGGCCGTAACGTTGTCCTTTTTTTCCACCACTGAAATAAGGGAAATAAGCTGCAAAAGAACGAAAATTTCTGCCTTCTTCTGATGAATGAAATATAGGATTTTATTGTAGCCAACACTAGACTATTTTACCCAGCTGAAGGTGAGTATGTGAGTGAATTGTATTTTACTCCAGCTAACACCAAATGCATTCATTTATATAAAGGTGAGTAGCTTAAGTGCCTGAGTGTCTATAATGCCAACATAAACCCCCCCCTCATCTACTCAGGTATTTTATTCCATCCGCCATCATCCTTGCAGAGGATAAGGGTAGTTGCTGAGGGACTTTCGTATAAGCAGGTAGGTGTCACCACAGGAAGGCATCACTCTTCAGTACCATTGTGGCTTGTAATACTGGGAAAACACACTCTGTAGGTTCGCCTTCCTAAAACTTGGCTCATTCCACTGTACTGTAAGTCCCAACTTCCAGGCTCTTTCGCGCTGCAATAGGGTAGCGTCGCCGTTTCTGAATGTAGCATTGCGTTCATGTAAACCAGTTGATATTCAGCTATATTTTTATGAATATTAATCATGACTAGGATAACATTCCCTGTTACCAATTCGCTGATGATCAGTAATGGTAGAGAAATACAGGGCCAAAGTAGGGGAGGAGTTAGAATCAGTAAATTGCACTGAAATGAATCTGGACAGTTTGTGGAATGTATATAGGGATTGCTTAGTAAGGAATGCTAAAGCGATGTGTGATATGGCAAGAATAACAGTAAAGAAGAAATGTACGGCATGGTGGGATGAAGAGGATAAGGGAGCAGTGGAGCAAAAGAGCAAGAAGTGGCTAGAGTGGATACAGGACAGGGGTTCAGTTGAAATAAAAATTAATATATTGAGATCAAGAAGCAAGTAAAGAGACTAGAAAAGAGGAAAAAGGGGGAGGTAAATGATGAAGAGGAAAAAGAAGTAGGTAAATGATGATATAGGAAGATAAATGAATGCAAGTTTGAAAATAAGAAGTTATTCCGGAAAGAGGTGCGGAGATGTTTAAATGACAGTGGAAAGAAATGTGAAAGTGTGAAGGATGTAAGTGGTAGATTATTAACCCATAGGGATGAAAGTAAGGATCAGGTGGAAAGAATATTTGAGAGTTTGTTGAATGGGAATGGAGAGAGCAAAGTGACTTAACGTGATTGGTTTGGGGGGTGTACAGAGAAGGAATCCAGTGCCAGGAAACGTTACACTCGCAGAGGTGAAGAAAGCTGTGACGCGGCTGAAAAACGAGAAGGCAGCTGACGTTGATGAAGTGTGTGCAGAGATGATTAAGTGTAGTGGAGAGGGTGGAATGAAGTGCTAGTTGGAGGTAAGTAAGAAGGCTTGGATGAGTGAAACTGTGCCATTTGAGTGGAAAAAGGCGGTGATTGTTCCCCTGTACAAAAATAAAGGTGAACGAAGTGAGTGCAAGAATTATCGTGGCATAAGTCTATTGAGTGTGGTAGGGAAGGTATATTGAAGAATTATTATAGGGAAAATAAGAGAGATCAGAAGCCCTAGTTAGTGACGAACAGGGTGGCTTTAGGAGTGGCAGAGGATATGTGGATTAAGTATTTGCAGTGAGACCGATAGTGGAGAAGGCGTGTGAGAAGGACTGTAAGGTATTTATGGATCTTGAAAAAGCTTAGAGTAGATAGAGAAAGGTTGTGGAAAGTTTTGCACATGTACAGTGTAGGTGGTGCGCTGCTAATTGCCGTCAATAGTTTTTATGATGGTAGTGAGGCATGTGTAAGGGTAAACGGGGATGTAAGTGATTGGTTCACGATCAGTGCGGGGGTGCGACGAGGTTGTGTGATGTCCCCAAGGTAGTTCAATATATATATGTAAGGGATGATGAGAGAAGTAATAACACGAGTAATGGAGAGTGGGATGGCGTTGGTAATGAATGGTGATGGATGGAATATCTCAAATTTGTTGTATGCTGATGATGCATTGCTACTTGCAAATGATGCAGTGCTCTTTGCAAATACCGGTGTCGTATGCACGGAGTAACTTATGCTGGAAGTAACCGTTTCGCTCAGTGCGCATGCGCCGAGTGGCCGTTTAGCTTCTATTTTGAAAGTATCCGCATGTTATCTCAAATTTTGTGCCATTTATCAACAACATTGTATGATATACATGTGTCAGGAAGATAGTTGGATGTCTTATCGACCTGTAGGTAACTATAGGTCGAGATATGGACATACATAAATATAGATATATGTGTATGTTACAGGCAGATTGTGAAATTAGTTATTTCGTGAATTAAGATTAGCTTATTTTAGGTTTATTTAGGTTAGGTTGATCTAGGATAAGGTTAGGTTAGGTTAATTTAGGCTACCAGAGAAGGGAACGGTAACTTCCAGCATAAAGGCACTCCGTGCATATGACACCGGACAATAGCTTGGTAGACTAGTGGAGAGTTTTGTAGATGTCTGTGAGCGTCGTGCCTTAAGAGTGAATATAGAAAAAGAGTTAAAGTGATGTTTATTGAGAGGGGTGACTCCCAGTGTGTTGTTACAGTGAATGGAGAGAGACTGGAATTGGTGAGAGTTCAAATACCTGGGTACAGTGATAGAAAAGAGAGGAAAATGTGCAAAAAAAGTAGAAAGCAGAGTGACACAAGGAAGGAAAGTAGCTGGTGCTTGAAGGTCTTGTTAAAAAACAGAGGCTTGAGTGTTGCAGCTGCGCGAGGCTTACATGAAGGAGTGTTAGTGTCAACTTTAACATATAAATGTGACCATGGTGTGGCATGAAAATGGAAAGTCAGGAGTAAGAGCAGTGGAGATGGGACTGCTGAGGAATGTATGTGGAGTACAGAGATTGGACAGGATACGGAATAATGTGATTCGTGCAAGATTCAGAGTGAGGAAGTCTGTCGACATAGAATCAAAGAGTGTGTACTGAGATGGTTTGTTCATGTGGAGAGAATGGATGACAGTAGAGTGGTGAAAAAGATATATCTGAGCGAATTTGAAGGAGGCGAGGTAGGCCAAGAAGGTGGAGGGATGTGGTGGATGAGTGTGTGAGGAAGAGAGAGATGGAAGTTGGTGAGGATAAGGGACTGACAAGAGACCGAGCTGGCTGGATGAATTTTGTGCGCAGAAGTCCGTAACCATGGATTTGGCACCCCTTTTTAACGTGACAGCGTTCGGAATGACTGTCAGATAGGTATATGTGAAGCTACAGAACCTGATGAATTTTTTTTTTTTTTTTTTTTTTTTTTTTTTTTTCGTATCTGATGGAGCCAGGATTCCATGGGCTTCAGTATTGAGTGAATGGAAGCGTGGCCCATTGAATTGGACAAACTTAGTCTACCTGGACGTTGCAGCTCCTTACCCTGCCCTAGGGTGGGAAAGGAGGTCCGGATGATGATTTATGCAGTCCACGTTTTTTTTTTTTTTTTTTTTTTTTTTTTCGAAGTAGAATTAAAGATCCTGCATTTTGTTCCTGCGGAAGAATATAGCATACGATGTGCCTGCGAGCACAGGTGAGAAGTCCGTCATCGGACAATTTGTGGAAAGTGTGACGGGCAAACCAGCGGACAGTCCGTGTCCGTTGTTGAATGAAATCACCAGGCTCTGCCCGGTTTTCGCTCTGGTTCTTTATTTTCACTAGTCCAGCAATTATTGTGCTATACAGTACTATTTTTCTCGTACGAACTATGTTGGTCATTGTCGTACCGCACTCAAGCGTTGCCGACTATCTACTCACAGACCACCTACTCCTCACATTTCGGGCAACATCACAGTCGTGCCCGACAGACTCTGCCCAGTGCGGACACAATTCGCCAGTCACTACCCGCAAGTGTGGACGGGACTTGTCTTTAACAAACTTGGTCCAGACTTACGCCCCTCTGGAGGTTTCACGTAGCCCAGTGGAAGAAAAATGCTACGGCCCTACATTTTTTTTCGTAGCTCTTTTTCACTGCAATAATAATCTGGTTTTCAGGTACGATTATTGATTAAAATGTGTAGGGTTGGGGGGGGGGGAGTCGATCAGTTTCTTTGATGGGCAACTGGTTCTGCGCCTTCCAGTTAATGCCACTCTTCGTACAGTTGTGAGGAATGAAAATGGGCTCTTGCGTCCCAGACAGCACAGTATGTCACTGAGACTGTTAGCCAAGTAAAAACCTCAGAAAAAATTTAAAATGTTCGAGACCCAGGCCCAGATATTTTCAATCCAAGTATACGTTATTATATTGCGGATATTGAGAGACGATTTTATTTGGCCTATTTGGCTTCTCGTCGTAAACGGATTAATTTTCCTTATCATCTTCATCATCATCATCATCATTTCCCTTCATTTAAACACTCAGGCTCCTATGACTCACTTCAGGTTTATCAGATCATGTAGAAGTAGGTGAGTCTTCCTGGTCATTGGAATCAGTAACCCCTTGAGGCCAAGAACGTCTATAATTTTGTTCTGCCTTACGTCAGGCTATTTTATACAGCTTAGGCGATATTAAAATAATCGTAGTAGGCCAGTATGATGATGATGTGATGTGATGATGGTGGTGAAGATGACGATGATGGTGATGGCGATGATGATGATGATAGTGATGGCGATGATGATGATGATTCATTGAGGGAGTCGGAACAGCGAATCTTTAATTATTTCCCTCCATTCTACTTTCCTTTTCTCATTTCTGGATCTAAGGATGATGATGTGAAGGTAAAGTGTAATCTTGTTCCTACCCCAGAGCTGCGTGAAGTAAGCAATCAACTCCCTTTAAAAGGAAAAGTCATTTACATTTTTTACACCTAATTTGGTCCAGATTTTCTTCCTTTTGCAGAAGAGACAATGGTACCGTTCAGCTTACTTTCCATAGCACTTCTTCGTGACTGTCATGGAAATCGAATGCCAGTCTTCTTTAAACTCGTCATTCAATATGTAGAGACGGGAATTTTAGGCCATATTGGAGTAAACGGAGTATAGTTACGGAGAAATAGGTATAGGAGCGTCATGTCAAGAATGCTGATTAAGACTGACAAAGGAGGAAGTGAAGGAGCGTTGTGGTGTGCATGTGGGTGTGATAGAAAGCGCTGGGAGAAGTTCGTGAGGATGGAGAGTGAGATACTAACTAGGAGAGTGTATGTGTGTGAGGTGGAGAGGGAGGGGGAGACGGAGGATGAGATGGAGGGATGGAGTAGATAGGTGTATGAGAGAGAGGTGTGTGGGTTGGGGGGAGGGCAGCGAAATGCTAGGGGACAAGGCGAGATGCTGGCGATTTGCTTGGTTCGACCCCTTACGGGATTAAGTCGTCTGGCTATTGTTAGATTTATTATTGTTATATGTGGATTATAAAGACAAATGCATCTTGCTGGGACTCGGCAGGGTTTGCAGCTAATGGCTGATTGGGGTTTGTTGTTCACATAATGCCACTCAGGGGCAGCCAGCCAAGAGTGGTCACAGTAGCCTTAAATGTCAGAATTGAGTAGCCTAGCCCCAGGCCTCTACGTTCCTGATAGGGCAGAAGAGGATTGAGTGATGATTGCTAACGTTGGTATGAGAAAAATGAGGTCGTACTTGTCATCTTATTTGAGATAAAGGTGAAATTCGACGAGACAAAGTTATGAGGTAGGAATGAGTCTCCGGTTATTAGTAAAATCAGCCCTTCAGTATAATTACACTGGGCCACCATCGGAGCTTTAAATGGGGGTTTTGAATCTTTGTCAGGTGAAAATGAATTGACTATAGGGGCTCTGGTTGTTGACTGATGCACATACGATTTTAAAATTTTAGGTAATGCGGAGAAGAAAGCTCATCTTTGTCATCGATACTTTTGTGTTCTCGTGGTGTTGTTAAATGAGCTCTAATAATTTGTTATAAAAAAAAGATCAGGAAGAGTACCCTGAAATGAGCGTACGGTATTCTTCACACAAATACCCGTACTGTAGCTTGGTTGTTGAATGATGCAGGGAAGAAATGTTTATCATCGTTATTCTTAGTTATGCTTTGGTGCAACTAAATTATTATGATTATTTATCTTGTAATTAGCATGCAGAAAAGTAGTATGAAATAATGCAGTGTTCTTTTAGTAAATGTGATCAGCGGTGTGGTTGTTGGATAGTTCAGGGAGAACAGTTCATCAGTATCATCGTTATCTTGATCTGTATTTCATCTTGGAGCTATTGAATGACCAGTAATTATATAACTGATGACAAGAATATTGAAAAAGTATCGTACAACAAGAATATGGTGGTACTTAACACATTTTTATCATAAGTTTGGCAGTGGGATGGTGCCAGTCTCCCATTCCCTCTCTTCCTTTTCCGCTCCCCCCTCGTCAAAATTCATTTCTTTCTCTTTCTTTACTCCCGTTCCCTCATTCCTTGCCTTGCCTTCCTTCCCCGATGTTTATACTTGCTTCTCCTTAAAACCCACACCCTCAATTCCTTCCTCCTTTCCTTCATTCCATCTCTTCCTTGCCCCCTCCCTTCCTCTCCTGACCCCTTCCCTTCCCTCATCTTCCCTCTCCCTCCCACTTAATTTTCAATCACTCTCCATACAGGAGTTAACCTTTTCAGTACGATGGTATTATATTCTTGCTATGTCTATCGATCTGTCTATCTGTATGGTTTCAGGAGTTAATCCTGGCGTATTGTTATATTCTTGCTAGCTGTCTCTTAGCCAGTCAGTATACGTCTGTCTGAATTATCAGTAGTTAGAAAATGAACTTTTCTAAACCCTTCAATCTGATATTTATTTTCTTCCGACGTGTTTGAAGCTTTGAATTCATATTTTCTTTTTATTAGAGAGAGAGAGAGAGAGAGAGAGAGAGACTTATATTGCTGTTCGAACCTTTGATCAGGAAAAGGATCGTCGAAAAATTGTGAATCGAACGTCCCAATTTCAAATCTCTGACCTAGCTAAGGTTAAAAATAAATAAATAAATTATATGATAAAATTACGGTCTCTCCTCTCCTTGTCCTCCTTGCTAAAGTAAATTGCTTGTTGGAAGTTGTTTGGCCGGCACATTGTTTGGTTCAGGCAGCTCCGTACCACCGTTTCTTCCTAGTTTATTTCAGCATTTAGTTCATTAATATTTTCCTGTATGTTAGCGGTGTAAACCATGTCCCTATTGATATAATTAAATACAAGGGAATAGTGAGGGGTTCTAGAATAGACCGCCACGGGAAAGGTGCTTCAGTCCTCCTGAGCTGTAATTATCAGGGAACTGAGTGTACATAAATACTTCCCTCTTATGTTACACGTACAAACCATGCCCCTACTTGTATAATTAAATACAAGGGAATAATAAGTGATAGGTAGGATAAATCGCCACGGGAAAAGTGCTTCGATATCTCGTGAGCTGTGGAGAGTACGAAATCCCTGCCAATCGAGCACTGAGGCTTCACATTCCAACCCTTCCACGTCAGTCAGTCTGGAGCAGAGGTGGTGAGAGGACCAAGGCAGAAATTTACCCTATCCCTCTATCGACACACCGGCTTCTGTCCGATCTTCAGTGTCAATATATCAGTATTAGTATCGGGTACTTGAGAGGAGCATGTGGAGTTACATGGAGCGACTGACTGACAAATGAGAAAGTGAAGGAGCGTTGTGGTGTTGTGGATGTGATAGAAAGCGTTAGAAACACAGTGAGGTGGCTTGGTCATGTGGAGAGCGTGAGACTAACGAGGAGTGTGAGCGAGGTGGAGGGGGGGTAAGGGAGGGGGAGGCCAAGGATGAGATGAAGGGGAGGAGTGAAGAGGTTCATGAGAGGGGGGGGTGAGCTGGGAGCAGGGCAGTGAAATGGAGGGGGACAGGGCGACATGGAGGCGATTTGTTTGTGGCCACCCCTTACGGTATTAAGGCGTCTGGCAATAGATCGTATCAGTTTTAGTATTAGTAACGGTATTAATAATGGTATTAGGACTTAAATCATTTTTTTAAGTTTACTCACCTCATTGGCAACCCCGTAATAATAGAAAATGCAACACAAGTGGGTCAGCCCTGAAGTGGAAGGCTACTAACACCTCTTCCTTACCGATTTACTGTATTCCTGGTTCTGCCTCGTTACGGGTAGTTTGGAAAATAATCGCTAAGGAAGAGTTGCTAGGGAGCATCACTACCCAACGAGAATACGAGAATTGGCTTCCAGCGTTAGAGTTTGTATTGTCGTTGGATAAGGAAGCTCCCTAACACCTTTCCCAAGCGATTTGTTTGACCTGTTCTTTTATAAATCATTCCAATATCGCCAATCACCTTTTCCTAAGCAAGTTATTTTACCAGTGATACTGCCCATGTTACTAAAACCGTTCCAATACCCCCATACTCTGCATAAATAACGCACAAAAGAATATTAACCAGTCGTATCCAGAAATAAACCTCTTAAGGAATCCATGAGGTTAGGGAGCGACCGCCGCCGCCGATAGCAATAACGTATATTGACTTGGAAATGTATTTTAATTTTTAATTTTATTCCAGGTAAATTATTAGACTGAGAAGAAGATGAAAGGGAGGAAGAGGAGGAGGAGCAAGACAAGGGATGAGGAAGAGGAGGAAAATAGAGGAAGAAGGCTTGGCTGTGTGACTAGTAACCATCCTCACACGTCATGTATCATAATTTTTTTTAACTTGTTCTAGATTGATGATAAATTTGATGGCTTAATTTTTTTTACTTGTATCCATCCACTCACATGATGTATGTTTAAGCTTGTTCTAATTGGTAAATATTGATTACTTATTTCCTGTTTACCATCCACTCACGATGTATCACGTTTTTTTTAAGTTGTTGCTAATAGATTACTTGTTAAATCTGACTTGTAACCATCCACTCGATGTATCACTAAACTTAAACTTTTTTCCAGGTAAATATTAAACTAAAGACGAAGGGGAAGAAAGAGGAGGGAAAAGAAAGGGAAGAGGAAGAGGAAAGGGAAGAGGAGGAGGAGGAAGAGAAACGAAGAGGAGGAGGAGGAAAAACATATCTGGTTAGGTAAGTGATTATGATCAGTAACCATCCACTCACTTGATGTAGTACTTAGAAAGTGAAGGGCAGACATATAATATATATCTTTTAATGTTAGTGACCTTTAACCCGAGGCGTCCCGTTGACGTGTGGGTACGTCACGTTTTGTCACGGTGACTCCCTTTGATGTACCCATACTTTTTGCAATTGTGAAGTCCGTCATTTGCACATTTTTCAAATTTTTCGCGTGGTTTTTGATACTTATCCGCGGAACATCTTCCTCTACACACTACCAGGTGGGGACACTCCGTGACCCCGTATGACCTGCACGCAGCCTTGTTTCGGTCACTCACCTGTTAGCAGTGACCCAGCATAGACTTGGCGCGCTGAGGTCTCTCTGATGACGAAATTCAAGCAGCCCTTGACGCCTTCACAGGCGACAGTGATTCCCCAATCAGTGACGATGTGGAGGACGAGGACTACGTGCTGCATAACAATGAAATGAGCAGCAGTGATGAGGTACTGTTGCCAAGGAAGCGTTGATATGTTACATATTGTAAGGCTAGGGAAGGCCAGCCTCTACCCCAACGAGGTGGGTCTGACGAGGACGAGGATGGAGCCATAGGACGTGGTGTTACTTCGTGGCTCGGGAGGGAAAGGATTTCGCCGCAGGGAGCTGTGTGGCGAGGAGAAAAATAAGGTATGGTGTTTGTGCTTTGTCTGGGGAAGGCACGAGTGGTGGGGTGGGCATGAGTAGTGAAAGGGAAAGTGGTGGTGGCAGGGAGGCAGCTCCCAGGCAAGCACATGGTGCACCTGGGGAAGGAGCAGGCGAGGAGCAGCCGTGCCCTAGCACCTGTTTCTTCCTGCAAGTTCCCACATCTCCTCCCCACATCCCCTTGATGTGGGGAAAGGAAGGAAAGGAAAGGGAAGGGAAAGGGGAAATGAAAAAGGAGAGGGAAAAGGAGCGCGAGTGGGGAAGGGTGCCACTATCCACCTCCCCAACCACCCCCACCACCCTCTCCTCCCCACCCCGACGAAAGTGACGATGGGGCTGTTGATGTGTTCTGGGACTGGGAGGATGGGAGTGACTTCACGCCTATCGTTCACTAATTCACAGAGGAGTGGCAGTCTGACTGAACGGTTCGTGGAATCCGTGCAAGCTCCACCAGGGTTGATTTCTTCCATCTATACTTTGGTGAGGAGTTTGTGGAGCAGATTATGGAGTAGACTGTAGCACCAGTCGAGCAGGGCAGTACTTCTGAGGTGGATGGAAAGCTGATGACTGGAAGAGCTGGAGCTCTTGTTTCATCAGCCCTCAGGACTAGTTCCTGACCATCCCCCTTTGCTGAACTTTCAGTGTCTCAGTAACGCAGAGAGTAGGGCAGCATGCTGTCCAGTACAAGTTTCTGTAACTATCCACACCAAACTACATGCACAGTACACACTTCAATTCCTTTCCCAAAATTCAGAAATAAAAATCATGGCTACTCAACACTCAGCCTCAGAGTCCCCAGCGGGTTGGACCATAAATGCCCCCACCTTCCGCCCCTCTCCCGGTGATGACTTGAGCTGCCTGACCCACTTCATTTCTGCAATATTTGCAGCCTTTCCTCTAACTTTCACTCTGTTGAGCACCACCTCTCCTCCTCTAAACCTCACCTTCTCTTTCTAACTGAGACTCCACTGTCTGAGGCAACTGACAGCAAACCCTTTTCTGTATCCTCCTGCTTTCTCTATACTCATTTCAAAGCCAAAGGTGGCTGTTGTGTATATATACGCAACAACTTATCTTGCTCTCGTGTTCCTGAACTCAATTCTTCTGAAATCTCTACACTCTGGCTTCGGCTCTCCTGTCGTTCTCTGACTGTGCTCTTTACTTATCCCCTAATTCTGCTATCAAAAATTCTTCAACAATCTTACTTCAACGATGGAACACATATTATCCATTTCTCCATTCTCTGAAATCTCCATTTTAGGAGATTTCAATGTTCACCACCACCTTTGGATCCACCTGGTGAACAAGCCTACATCTTTTCTGTCCTTAATGACCTACAGTAGAGCAGCTTGTACAGCTCCCTACCCACATCCCTGGCCACCTTGGAGAGAGCTCCGACATACTTGACCTCTTCTTTACAATAATCCTTCTGCTTACACTGTTAGTCTTGTCTCTCTATTGGGCTCCTCCGGTCACAACCTTATCACTTTAACCTGTCCTATCGCACCGGTATGGCCTGTGGACTCTCCAAAGAAATGTCGCCTGTGGCACTTGGAGCTATGGATTGGGAGGCCTTCAGGCAGTACTTCTTTGATATTCCCTGGAATGAGTTTTGCTTCCATGGCCGTTAGCCATCTGTGTGTACCTTGCACATTACGGAGGTTATTCTCTTGGGCATGGAAGCTACATTCCTTTCTCATACCCTTTGTCTAATTCAAGAAAGCCTTGGTTTAATCATGCTTGTTCTAATTCTGTCCGCAACAAGGAGACGGCCTTTAAGACGTATCGGAGCCAACCCACCCCTGAATCACATCATCTCTGTTTCTGCTCGGAATTTTTTTTTTTTTTTTTTTTTTTTTTTTTTTTTTTTTTTTTAAATGCGAGGAAGAAGGAACCAAAGGCCATGAGCCCGCAGTAACAGTTCCCTCCAAGAGAAAAACAAAATACAATATAGAGCCAAATTCAAGATCCGATCATTTTGAGATGCCTGGACACACTGCGTTTGAAAGACTGGAGATCATAGGCAGCAGGAAATACAGACAGAGGGAGACAGTTCCAGAGTTGACCTGTTGCATAAATGAAAGACTGGGAGTAACGGTTAATTCTTGCATTAGAGAGTTGGACAGAAAAAGGATGAGAGTCTGCTGCCAGGCGGGTGCTACGCGCCCGTCGTAGAGGTGGAGGAATGCAAGCAGACAGTTCAGAGGAGCAGTGACCATTAAAGTAGCGATAGAAAAGAGATAAAGATGCAACAGTGCGGCGAAGAGACAGAGGTTGAAGGGAGTTGGTAAGAGGAGGAGAGTTAATGAGACGAAAAGCCTTTGACTCAACCCTATTGAGAAGAGCTGTATGAGGGGAGCCTCCCCACACATGAGAGTTGTACTCCACACAGGGGCGGATAAAACCCCTGTATAGAGCCAACAATTGCGCAGGGGTAAAGAAAGAGCGGAGTCGGCTTAGCACACCCAATCTCTTGGAAGCAGATTTTACAAGAGATGTAATATGATCTTTCCAAGATAAGTCCCCAGTAAATGAAACCCCAAGCATGTTCAAGGATGATGTAGGATTAAGCTGAATATTATTAAACATTAGTGGGTATACCTGTGGAAGATTTTGTCGGGTTGAAAGGTGTAAGAACTGAGTCTTAGATGCATTAAAGACAACCATATTATTTTTACCCCAGTCAGAGATACGAGCCAAGTCAGACATTAGGTGTGCCATAGCCTCATCCCTTGTTTGTTGAAGTAACTGTTGAGATGGGCGTTGCGGGAACCGAATGGAAAGGTGAAGGGTGGAGTCATCAGCATATGAGTGGATAGGGTTAGATGTACAGCTTAGAAGATCATTGATGAATAAAAGGAAGAGAGTTGGTGATAGGACAGAGCCCTGAGAAACACCACTGTTGATAGATCTAGGAGAAGAACGATGGCCGTCTATAACAGCGGCTATAGAACGACCAGAAAGGAAGCTAGCGATGAAGGCACAGATAGAAGGATAGAAACCGTAGGAGGGCAGTTTGGAAATTAAAGATTTATGCCAGACTCGATCGAAAGCCTTTGAGATGTCAAGTGCAATGGCAAAGCTTTCGCCAAAGTCCCGAAAGGAGGATGACCAGGAGTCTGAAAGGTAAGTGAGAAGATCGCCAGTGGAGCGTCCCTGACGGAACCCATACTGACGATCGGAAAGAAGGTTGTGATAGGAAAGATGCCTTAAAATTTTTCTATTAAGAATTGACTCGAAAACTTTTGAAATACAGGACGTTAAAGCAATTGGACGATAGTTGGAGGGTTGGGAGTGGTCACCCTTCTTTGGGACTGGCTGAATGAGAGCAAACTTCCAGCAAGAAGGAAAGGTACAAGTTGACAGACAAAGACGAAAGAGTTTGCTTAGGCAGGGTGTAAGCACAGAAGCACAGTTCTTGAGAACAACAGGAGGGACCCCATCAGGCCCATATGCCTTGTTAGTACTGAGGCCAGTGATGGCAGAAAATACATCAACTGAAGAAATTTTAATGTCAGCCATGAGGAAGTCAGAGGGGGGAAGTGATGGAGGAACAGCACCGGAATCGTCTAAGGTAGAATTGGAGGAGAAAGTCTGTGCTAAGAGATCTGCTTTATCAGTAGAAGAAATAGCTACAGAACCATCAGAGTAGAAAAGAGGAGGGAAGGATGATGAGGTAAAGTTGTTAGAAAGATTTTTGGCAAGATGCCAGAAGGAGCGGGAAGAATTCGAGTTGGAGAGTTGAGAGCATTTAGTATGGATGAAATTATTTTTAGTAGAGCGAAGAACAGACTTAGCACGATTCCGGGCAGAAACGTAAAGATGATGTGATTCAGGGGTGGGTTGGCTCCGGTACCTTTTGTAGGCCCTCTCCTGGGGTGGGTTGGCTCCGGTACCTTTTGTAGGCCCTCTCCTTGTTGCGGACAGCATTAGAACAAGCGTGATTAAACCAGGGCTTTCTTGCATTAGTCAAAGGATATGAAAAAGGAATGTATGCTTCCATGCCCGAGAGAATAACCTCCGTAATGCGCAAGGCACACTCAGATGGCTCACGGCCATGGAAGCAATAATCATTCCAGGGAAAATCAAAGTAGTACTGCCTGAGGGCCTCCCAGTCTGCGGCTCCAAAATGCCACAGACGACGTTTCTCTGGAGGGTCCACAGGCCGTACCGGAGTGATAGGACAGGTTAAGGTAATAAGGTTGTGATCGGAGGAGCCCAACGGAGAGAAAAGATTAACAGAGTAAGCAGAAGGATTAGTTGTGAGGAAGAGGTCAAGTATGTTGGAGCTCTCTCCAAGGCGGTCAGGGATACGGGTAGGGTGCTGTACAAGCTGCTCTAGGTCAATAAGGATAGAAAAGATGTAGGCTTGTTCACCAGGTGGATCCGTGAAAGAATTGAGCTAGGTCTGTTCTTCGCTCTACTAAAAATAATTTCATCCGTACTAAATGCTCTCAACTCTCCAACACGAATTCATCCCGCTCCTCCTGGCACCTTGCCAGAAACCTTTCTAACAACTTTACCTCATCATCTTTCCCTCCTCTTTTCTATTCTGATGGTTCTGTAGCTGTTTCTTCTACTGATAAAGCAGATCTCACTTTCCCCCTCTGACTTACTTTATGGCTGACATTAAAATTTCTTCAGCTGATGTATTTTCTGCCTGCCAACCTACCTACCTGCCTGCCAACCTACCTGCCTAACTACCTACCTGCCTACCTACCTACCTACCTATCTGCCTGCCTGCCCGCCCACCTACCTGCCTGCCTGCCTGCCCGCCCACCTACCTGCCTGCCTGCCTGCCTGCCTGCCTGCCTGCCTGCCCACCTACCTGCCTGCCTGCCTGCCTGCCCACCTACCTGCCTGCCTGCCCGCCCACCTACCTGCCTGCCTGCCCGCCCACCTACCTGCCTGCCTGCCCGCCCACCTACCTGCCTGCCTGCCGCCCACCTACCTGCCTGCCCGCCCACCTACCTGCCTGCCTGCCCACCCACCCACCTACCTACCTGCCTGCCTGCCCGCCTGCCCGCCCATCAACCTACCTACCTGCCTGCCTGTCAGCCTACCTACCTACCTACCTGCCTACCTACCTACCTGCCTGCCTACCTACCTGCCTGCCTGCCTACCTACCTGCCTGCCCGCCCACCTACCTGCCTGCCCGCCCACCTACCTGCCTGCCTGCCCGCCACCCACCCACTTACCTACTTGCCTGCCTGCCCACCTCCCTCCCTACCTACCTACCCACCTCCTACCGACCTACCTACCTGCCTGCCCACCTACCTACCTACCTGCCTGCTGTCCACCCACCTACCTACCTGCCTGCTGTCCACCCACCTACCTACCTGCCTGCTGTCCACCCACCTACCTACCTGCCTGCTGTCCACCCACCTACCTGCCTACCTGTCCACCCACTTACCTGCCTACCTGTCCACCCACCTACCTGCCTGCCTGTCTGCCTTGCTGCCCACCTACCTACCTGCCTGCCTGCCTGCCTGTCTGCCTTGCTGCCCATCTACCTACCTGCCTGCCTGGATGGCTGCCTGCCCACCTACCTACCTGCCTCCCTGTCTACCTGCTGCCCACCTACCTACCTGCCTGTCCACCTACCTGCCTGCCTGCTCACCTACCTACCTGTCTTCCTGCCCACCTGCCTCCTGCCTGCCTGCCCACCTACCTATCTACCTACCTACATACTTGCCTGCCTACCTACCTACCTACCTACCTACCAGCCTGCCTGCCTGCCTGCCTACCTACTTATATTTTGCCATAGGGTAAAGAAAATAACAATACTGTAAATTAAAACATTATAATAAAAAACAATGTTAATATATTTTTACAAAATAATAAAGGAGGAAAAGAAAGTGAATGCAATGAATTTAATTTATTCCCTTACGTCAAATGTTTTTTATTATAAGTTTGTGGATAGTAAAGAGTGAATTGGAATTATAATAAGGAATTATTATGTTGCTTTTCTTTTCTCCTCTCCTATCCTCTTCTCTTTTTGCCTCCTCTTTCTCCTCTCCTCTCCTCTCCTCTCCTCTCTCCTCTCGTCTCCCTCTCTCTCTCTCTCTCTCTCTCTCTCTCTCTCTCTCTCTCTCTTTACTTCTCATCCACTTTCCTCTTTCTTCCTTCTCCTCCTCCTCCTCCCTCTCTCACGCCTTCTCCTCCTCCTCCTCCCTCTCTCACGCCTCCTCCTCCCTCTCTCACGCCTCCTCCTCCTCCTCGTCTCTGTCATAGTCCTCCTCTCTCTTCTTCCTCCCTTTATCTCTCCTCGTCTGTTCTCCTCCTCCTCTCCTCTAATGGTACTCCTCCTCTCGTCTCTGTCTCTGCTCCTGCACCTGTCCTCCTCCTCCTCTCTGTTTCTCTCACGTCTTGCTTCTCCTCCTCCATCTTCTCCTCCTCCATCTTCTCCTCCTCCTCTCTCATGGCTCCTCCTCGTGTCTAATGTCTCCTTCACCGTGTCTTCCTCTTCCTCTCTCTCGTCTCCTCCTCTACTATGCCTCCTCCTCCTCTCCTATGCCTCCTCCTCCTCTCCTATGCCTCCTCCTCCTCTTCTATGCCTCTTCCTCCTCTCCTATGCCACCTCCTCCTCTCCTATGCCTCCTCCTCCTCTCTTATGCCTTCTCCTCCTCTCTTATGCCTCCCTCTGTCTCATTCCTCCTCCTCACTTACACCTCCTCCTCTGTCTCCTCCTCCTCCTTGTGTACTTGTCCCACATGGGAGAGTTCCTTGTCTCAGTGGATTGAACGGAGCTAGGGCCTGATTGACTGCTGCCAACCTCAAAAGCGCCAGGCAAGGCTGCCGCACCACCCCTAAACATCCACACTGTGCAGTGTGTAGTTTCAACGTTATGGTCCACAGACTTCCCATTAACTCAATGTACCGATTTATAATGTCATGCCGTAACTATTAGTTGATTTGATTACTTTCCCTTTCAGGTTACTCTATCGGGTAGCTTACAGACAAAGTATTATAGAATGTGACTTTTCCTTTCAAGTTTTTCCTATGAAATTTCCATGTCAGTTTTTCCATGCTGCATGGTGTATTTTTCTCACTTTTTCCTGGAGGGTTTGGTGGTGGGGGGAGCCTTCTTGCTTTACTGTCCTTATCCTTCAGCATGTAGAGTTACATCTTGTAGTCATAGTTTTCTCTGTAACAAGCAGCCTCGAAAGGACCATAAGGTCTGTTGCTGTTTGCTTTCCTATGTAATCCTATGTAATCCTCCTCTCATGCCTCCTCCTCCTCTTCCTCCTCCTCCTCCTCCTCCTCTCCTATGCCTCCTCCTCCTCCTCTCCTATGCCTCCTCCTCCTCCTCTCCTATGCCTCCTCCTCCTCCTCTCCTATGCCTCCTCCGTCTCCTCCTCCTCTGTTACGCCTCCTCCTCTCTTATGCCTCCTCCTCTCTTATGCCTCCTCCTCCGTCTCCTCCTCCTCCTCTCTTACTCCTTCTCAGTCTTTGTCTCCTCTCTTGTCATAGCATCTCAAACTATAACATGGTTTGTGTTGGTACTGATTTGATATGTCTCCAATTTATATGTTTATTATGTTTTATGTATGGATGTGTCCTCTTCCATGCCTGTATGTTCTGTGTTATTTGTTACAGTTCATACATCATCTACTTCCTCCCCTCTTCCTCTCCTTCCTCCTCTTTCCTGTTCTCTTCTTTTCCTTCATCCTCTTCCTCCCCTCCTATCCTCTACTCCTCCTTCCTCTTCTCTTCCTTCCTCTTCTCTTCCTCCCCTCCTCTTCCCTTCCTCCCCTCCTATCCTCTACTCCTCCTTCCTCTTCTCTTTCTTCCTCTTCTCTTCCTCCCCTCCTCTTCCCTTCCTCCCCTCCTCTTCTCTTCCCCCCTCTTCTCTTCCCCCCTCTTCCCTTCCTCCCCTCCTCTTCTCTTCCCCCCTCTTCTCTTCCTCCCTCTTCTCTTCCTCTCTTGTCCTCTTCTCCTTCCTTTCCTCTTGTCTTCTCTTCTTCCCGTTGTATCCTCTTCTCTTCTTCCCCTCCCCTCCTCTTCCTTCCCTTCCCTTCTCTTCTCTTCTTGTCGTCACCACCTTCGTGCTCCTTCGTCTTTTCTTCCTCCATTGTCATCGGCAGCATCATATCTTTTGCTTTGTATGTGTTTGTCATATGTCCAATAATTGTATTGTTCTTACCATACATTGTAGGTGTATATATTACATATATATATATATATATATATATATATATATATATATATATATATATATATATATATATATATATATATGGGCAAAGAGGTAGAGGAGAAGGAAGAGGAAAATGAAGGAAGAGAAGGAAGAGGAAAATGAGGGAGGAGGAGGAAGAGAGAGCATTGGTTAGCCGTGACGTGTAACCATCCACTCACTTGATGTAGCACGGGTTTGGTTTTTGTTATAGGCTATTGGAAAAAATGTGAATTGTTAAACATTGAAGTATGACTAGTAACCATCCACTCACTTGATGTATCTCTTTAAGGTTGCCTTTTTAGATTGCAGAACTTGTTGATTGGTCATTTTAGACATAACCATCCACTCACTTGATGTATCACTGTTTAAAGTTACGTATTAGATTGAGGAATTTGTTAATTGTTCATTTTTACTTGTAGCCATCCACTCACGATGTTTAAAACCAGTTCATTGATTGTGAAATACTTCCTTGTATTAAATATTTGGTTGTTTGTTCTAAACTGATGCAAGTTACTTTGACGTAATCATCTACTCATGTAATATAGCACTGAAGTTAGCTTGTTGTTTCAGATTGATGGAAGAAGAGAAAGGAAGAGGAGGAGGAGGAAGAAGAGAGAGGAGGAGGAGGAGGAGGAAGAAGAAGTGGTGGGGGAGGAAGAGGAAAATACATCCAAAGAACCATCCCCACATCTGCTAGGTGTGTGTTCATCTAACCATCCACTCACTTGTTGTAGGACTGAGAATATATGCTTGAAAAATTGAAGTTGATTTTAGTTGTGTAGATGTTAAGTACTTGTAACCATCCACTCATGTAGTGAAGTTGACTCTCTCTCTCTCTCTCTCTCACACACACACACACACACACACACACACACACACACACACACACACACACACTCAAATAAAAATGTAATAGTTTTTAATCATTTACAGGAAAATATGAACACCGTCGACTGCTGGCTGAAGTTCCCGTCCCCTCCCTCCCTCCCTCCCTCCTCCCTTCGTGGAATAGGGAGGAGAGGAAGGGATGTACAGCTGAGGAGGTAGCAAGAAAATTCGGATGCTGAATAGGGAGGCTGCCAGAGATCAAGCAGGCTGGAGTGAGACCTCAAGGATAAGGCGCTGAATTGGGAGGCTGCCAGAGATCAAGCAGCGTGGATAAGGGACGCAAGAGATCGAGCAGGTACGAGTGTGACCTCAGGGATAAGGCACTGAATAGGGAGGCTGCCAGAGATTAAGCAGGTGGAGAGAGAGAGACCTCAACGATTAGGCACTGAATAAGGAGGCTGCCAGAGATCGAGCAGCATGGAGAGAGACATCAGGGATAAGGCACTGACTAGGGAGGCTGCAAGAGATCGAGCAGCGTGGAGTGTGACCTCAGGGATAAGGAACTGAAGAGGGAAGCTGCCAGAGATCGAGCAGCGTGGAGAGCCGTCATTACAACCTCAAGGATAAGGAAGGTGTAGAGGCCAAGGAAGAGATGAAGGTCGAGGAAGAGTTCAGTCAAGGAGTTAAAGGCCAAGGAAGAGTTGAAGGTCGAGGAAGAGATCAAGGCCGAGGAGGATTTCAATCAAGGAGTTCAAGGTCGAGGAGGAGTACAATCAAGAGTTCCAGACCGAGAAGGAGTTCAATCAAGGAGTTCCAGACCGAGGAAGAGTTCAATAAAGGAGTTCAAGGCCGAGGAGGAGTTCAAGGAAGAGATGAAGGTCGAGGAAGAGTTCAGTCAAGGAGTTCAAGGAAGAGATGAAGGTCGAGGAGGAGTTCAGTCAGGGAGTTCAAGGTCAAAGATGAGTTATATCAAGGAGCTGAAGATCGGGGAAGAGTTCAAGGCTGAGGAAGTCTCTCTCTCTCCACCATACCTCGCCCTCGACCACCTTTTGCCCTCGACCCCACCACACCTCACCCTCGATCTCCATATCTCTCTCCCTCGACCACACCACATCTCACCCTCAGTCACACCACATCTCACCCTCGATCACACCACATCTCACCCTCGATCTCCATATCTCGTCCTCAACATCACCTGAGGACTTGTGGTGATTCTCCAAGCCTTCGAGTCGTCGTCCACCCTCAAGGGGGAGTATTGGTAGCCACTTGAACTACTTGAGGTGAGTGGTAGATGTTTTACTACTATTACTACTGTACCACTACTACTACTACTGTACCACTACTACTACTACTGTACCACTACTACTACTACTGTACCACTACTACTACTACTTTACCACTACTACTACTACTGTACTACTACTACTACTACTACTACTGTACTACTACTACTACTACTACTACTGTACTACTACTACTACTACTACCACTGTACTATTTTTTGTTTTTTTTTTTTTTTTTTGGTGAATTATAATGTGAAGATCCAAACCAACCTTCCTATTACAGTTCACCATTTGGAGTTGTAATGTGAAGGTTAACACTAACCCTACTGTACTACTACTATTACTACTGTACTACTACTACTACTAAATACTGTACTACTACTACTGCTACTACACTACTACTACTACTACTACTACTACTACTACTACTACTACTACTACTACTACTACTACTACTACACTACTACTACTACTACTACTACTACTACTACTACTACTACTACTACTGTACTACTACTACTACTACTGTACTACTACTACTACTGTACTACTACTACTACTGTACTACTACTACTACTGTACTACTACTACTACTACTGTACTACTACTACTACTACTGTACTACTACTACTACTACTACTGTACTACTACTACTACTACTACTGTACTACTACTACTACTACTACTGTACTACTACTACTACTCTACTACTACTACTACTGTACTACTACTACTACTACTACTACTACTACTGTACTACTACTACTGTACTACTACTACTAATACTACTACTACTGTACTACTACTACTATTACTACTACTACTGTACTACTACTGCTATTACTACTACTACTGTACTACTACTACTACTACTGTACTACTACTACTGTACTACTACTACTACTACTACTGTACTACTACTACTACTGTACTACTACTACTACTGTACTACTACTACTACTACTACTACTGTACTACTACTACTACTACTACTGTACTACTACTACTGTACTACTACTACTACTGTACTACTACTACTACTACTACTGTACTACTACTACTACTGTACTACTACTACTACTGTACTCTACTACTACTACTACTGTACTCTACTACTACTACTACTGCTGTACTACTACTACTACTACTGCTGTACTACTACTACTGTACTACTACTACTACTATTATTATTATTATTCAGATTTTTGGCTGAAACTGAAACTGTACTAGATAATATTAAACTGTGATACCTATTGAAGGAGGCCGAGGATGAGATGGAGGGATGGATTGGAGAGGTATATGAGAGAGGGGGGTGTGAGCTGGGAGCAGGGCAGTGAAATGGCAGGGGACAGGGCGACTTGGAGGCAGTTTGTTTGTGGCCACCCCGTACGGGATTGAGGCGTCTGGCAATAAATAGATAGACACCTACTGAAGCGTGTGGAAAGTTTCAGGACGATACATGAAAAAAAAATATATATATATTCAATAAAACATAATTAGGTTAAGAATATCAGTGACCATCATCCACTTACTTGATGTAGTGCTGCCTACTTCTTCCTTAGCCTTTATCATTCTTTTTCTGTGCCTGTCCTCCTCTCTTCCTATTTCTCACCATCATCCACTCACTTGATGTAGTGTTGCCTACTTCTTCCTTAGTCTTTATCATTCTTTTTCTGTATCTTCCCTTCTCTCTTCCTATTTCTCACCATCATCCATTCACTTGATGTAGTGCTGCCTACTTCTTAGCCTTTATCATTCTTTTTCTGTGCCTACTCTCCTCTCTTCCTATTTCTCCCATCTTTCCTGTCACTTCTTATTGCTTTTCTTTCCTTTACAGGTGGCTTTACATTGAGTGACAAGCCAAATGGTTTCCTGTAAGCCAAGAAACCATTTACAATGCTGGGTGGTAACCATATAACCAAACCATACGTGCTCCCTACGTGTCAACTCGGTAGTATTAGTAATTGACAACATAATATATATCTGAGGGGGACATTTGGGTTAGTAAATGGTATTCAGACATGTTGCATTCAGCCATTCATCACCAACCTGTCGAGTGCATCTTCGCCTCAATATAAAAACTGAATATACTTCCTAATCCTCATCCAAGGCTTTTGTTCACATGTCCACCACTCTAAGCAGCTGCAGTGTGGTTGACCTGCCCTTTATAAATCAGAATTGGTTCATATGAAAGAGCTCATTTTCCACCATATGCTGTACAACTTCATGTGTACTAATTGAGGATGAGATGGAGGGATGGGGTGGAGAGGTATATGAGACAGGGGGATGTGAGTTGGGAGCAGGGCAGTGAAATGGCGGGGGACAGGGCGACGTGGAGTCGATTTGTTTGTGGCCACTCCATGCGGGATTGAAGCATCTGGCAGTAGGTAGATAGATAGATAGATTTTACACACGACTGTCATGAAACTAACGGCCCTGTAATTACCTGGTTCTTGTCGACTGTGTTTTTTTTGTATATTGTTGTTACATTAGCCTGTCGCCAAATATCCGGTATCTTACTACTGTTGAGTGATTTGTTAAGTAATATAGCCAAGGGCACACTCAGCTGTCTGCTTAACCCTCTCAGGCACAGGTGGTTTGAGTCGTTAGATTGCTTAACAACCTGTAAAGCGCACCATGACATGAGTCTGGTAAAAAAAAACAAGTCAGAATATGACACACATGGGTGGGGAACTTGTGTCCTCCTTTGTTTGACACGATATGCATCATGGTGCGTTGTACAGGATGGTATTTGATGACGCGATTGGAGTCCATGCATCATCATCATCATCATCCGGACCTCCTTTCCCACCCAAGGGCAGGGTGATGAGTCCATGTATGAAAGGGTTAATTCATTCAACAACCTCGGGTGTATATTGTCCGGTCCTTGCGATTTATCCGTCCACATGTTTCAGTTTCCTCCTAACTACCTCCGGAGTGACTTATGTTCTCAAGTGATTTGTGCCACACCTTTCCTCCAAACTCTTGGATTGTCCCCTCAGGTTCAGTGGTGTAAACACTACCAAAATAGCCAAAACCTGAACTTTCATCTAAATTTGTTATATCCCCATCCTATCCTGCTGTTTTCAGATCTGCTACTCCTGTTGTTACCTTAATTTGTTCTCTGATGAACCACCAAAGATGTTTCGGGCGATAACATGTCTTGCTGTCTCTTTCTGATGCTTCCTTTCTTGGGCACGTGTCCTTCGTCTTACCTGGTTTCTAAGTTTGGTATACACTCAAACCTCGATTTTAGGGAGCTCCATTTAAGGGATTTTGGATTTAAGGGACTCCATATTCTACCTGACAAACGGACAGGACCATTCCAAAATGATACGTAATGTCTAGGTACACATTAATATGTTTCTTTATACAGTACCCGTAAAATAATATTCATAATGTTATAAATAAGTGAAACAGGCATTGCATTTAATAATAAGATTGTTTTTATATGTGGTAAAACAATGGACATTTTCAAATAAGGGACATTTTCAAGTTAGTAAGGGACATTTTCAAGTAAGGGACAAGTTGATTCCCCATTTAATCCCTTAAATCGAGATATGAGTGTATACCTTCCAGACTGGTCTTCTCTCTCTCTGCGTTTCGCTTCCTCCAGTAATACCTACCTGTTCTTCCTCTGGTTTAGGGCATAGTCATGGTCAGTCGAAATCCCAGCAAATTTACCAGTAGCATTTGCAAGCGATGGATGGATAGGTAGATTGATAGACAGATTGATAGAGTCCAGCTTTACCAACAGTGGCTTATTCTTGCCATCTTCCTATCTTTTATCTTTTATTTTTTTTCTTTTATCCATCTCAACTTGTTCCTTTCTGTCCACACCTTCCATCTCAACATTAAGTTTGACAAGAATATTTTTACGGCTTTCCTCCTCCCGTAGCACCCATCCCACTGTTCTGTCTATCTATTGCCAGACGCCTCAATCCCATACGGGGTGGCCACAAACAAAATGCCTCCACGTCGCCCTGTCCCCCGCCATTTCACTGCCCTGCTCCCAACTCACACCCCCCTCTCTCATATACCTCTCCACTTCATCCCTCCATCTTATCCTCGGCCTCCCCCTCACTCTCCCCCCCCCCCTCCACCTCACTCACATACACTATCTTCGTCAGTCTTTCACCCTCCATCCTCTCCACATGGCCAAACCACCTCAGTGTATTCCTCCTAACGCATCCTATCACATCCACATCCATACCACAACGCTTCCTTATATCCTCATTTGTCAGCCTGTCTCTCCATGTGACTCCACAAGCTCCTCTTAAATAACTCATTTCCACTGCTCTCACTCTTGACTTGTGTCCTTCCAACAACGTCCAAGCTTCACTCCAAGTAATTTCACTGTATTATTTTCTCCCGGGCTGCCACCTTGTCTGTCAACTCTCTCTCAAACTGCTGCTGGCACCTACGAGTACAGTCAGTTTTTCTTATGGAGGCGAAGATGCACTTGACAGATTGGTGTTTATTGGCTGACTGCAACATTACTTCATAATCTAGCATTATTAACTGAGAACGAATATCTGGGGGGGAAATTTGGGTTAGTAACTATTGAGAAGATTAGGAGAAATACACTGAGGTGGTTAGGACATGTGGAGAGAATGGAGAGTGAAAGATTGACTAAGAGGATGTATGTCGGTGAGGGGAGGGAGGGAGAGGGAGGGGTACACCGAGGTTGATGTGGAGAGATGGAGTTGAGAGGTATATGAGGGAGGTGGGGGATGAAATGGGGGGAGGGTAGTCAAATGGTGGGTGACAGAGCGACTTGGAGGGTTTTGTCTGAGGCCACCGTTTGCGGGATTAGGGCGTCGGGCTATAGATAGATAGATAGATAGAACTATTTTTTTGGACATGTTGCATTCAGCCAGTCATCATCAACCCGTCAAGTGCACCTTCACCTCAATTAAAAAAAAACGTATAGTCATTTACTGTATTGTTGTCTCCTCATATTGACGATGTGGGATACTTGGACACACCCTTCCTTACTGTAGCTGCCGTTCCAATGCAGCTGTTCTCCTGCTTCCTCCTCTATCAAGAATTTGTTTACATGGAGCGAGATGCCGTCACAATTAGCTATCTATCTATTGCCAGACGCCATAATCCCATAAGGGGTGGCCATTTGTCTATCTATCTATTGCCAGATGCCATAATCTCATAAGGGGTGGCCATTTGTCTATCTATTGCCAGACGCCATAATCCCATAAGGGGTGATCATTTGTCTATCGATCTATTGCCAGACGCCATAATCCCATAAGGGGTGGCCATTTGTCTATCTATCTATTGCCAGACGCCATAATCCCATAAGGGGTGGCCATTTGTTTATCTATTGCCAGACCCCATAATCCCATAAGGGGTGGCCATTTGACTTTGAGTTAGTTGTTTTACGGGGAGCGGCACTAACCCTCCACCAACCCACTTCTTGACACGTAGGGAGCACGTATGGTTTGGCTATATGGTTACCACCCAGCGTTGTAAATGGTTTCTTGGCTTACAGGAAACCATTTGGCTTGTCAGTCAATGTAAAGCCACCTGTAAAGGAAAGAAAAGCACTAAGAAGTGACAGGAAAGATGGGAGAAATAGGAAGAGAAGAGTATAGGCACAGAAAAAGAATGATAAAGACTAAGGAAGAAGTAGGCATCACAACATCAAGTGAGTGGATGATGGTGAGAAATAGGAAGAGATTTGGAAAGGCACAGAAAAAGAATGATAAAGGCTAAGGAGGAAGTAGGCAGCACTACATCAGGTGAGTGGATGATGGTGAGAAATAGGAAGAGAGGAGGGCAGGCACAGAAAAAAGAATGATAAAGACTAAGGAAGAAGTAGGCAGCGCTACATCAGGTGAGTGGATGATGGTGAGAAATAGGAAGAGAGGAGGGCAGGCACAGAAAACGAATGATATAGGCTAAGGAAGAAGTAGGCAGCACTACATCAGGTGAGTGGATGATGGTAAGAAATAGGAAGAGAGGAGGGCAGGCACAGAAAAAGAATGATAAAGGCTAAGGAAGAAGTAGGCAGCACTACATCAAGTGAGTGGATGATGGTCGCCACCACCTACCACAAGTAACAATTAGCATGACACCATTTTTGACACACTGAAAAGCACCATCATCTCCTTTCACCTCCCTGCCAGTTGGTTTAAGCCTGCAACTATCATTTCTACCTACCACTACTCCTTCCTCCTCCACATTATCTGCGCCGCCATTCTCATCTCCCACCTATTTTTTTTTTTTATGGGAGGAAGAAGGAACCAAAGGCTGAGCCCGCATTAACGTTCCCTCCAAGAAAGAAACAAAAACAATACAAAAGAGAGCCTAATTCAAGATCCGATCATTTTGAGATGCCTGGACACACTGCGTTTGAAAGACTGGAGGTCGTAGGAAGTAGGAAATACAGACAGAGGGTGACAGTTCCAGAGTTGACGTGTTGCATAAATGAAGGACTGGGAGTATTGGTTAACTTACGTACCTACCTACCTCTCCTTTCCCCCTGCATTCCGTACACTGCTGCTTCTGGTACTCATCCCCATGACCACTGGCACTACTACTGCTGATACTACTACTACTACTATATTACTACTACTACTATATTACTACTACTACTACTATATTATTACTACTACTACTATATTATTACTACTACTACTACTACTACTATATTACTACTACTACTACTACTTTATTCCTACTACTACCACTAGTTTATTATTACTACTACTATATTTCTACTACTACTACTACTATATTACTACTACTACTACTACTATATTACTACTACTACTACTACTATATTACTACTACTACTACTACTATATTACTACTACTACTACTACTATATTACTACTACTACTACTACTATATTACTACTACTACTACTACTACTATTATATTACTACTACTACTACTATTATATTACTACTACTACTACTACTACTACTATTATATTACTACTACTACTACTACTATTATATTACTACTACTACTACTACTACTATTATATTACTACTACTACTACTACTACTATTATATTACTACTACTACTACTACTACTACTACTATTATATTACTACTACTACTACTACTATTATATTACTACTACTACTACTACTATTATATTACTACTACTACTACTACTATTATATTACTACTACTACTACTACTATTATATTACTACTACTACTACTATTATATTACTACTACTATTATATTACTACTACTACATTACTACTTCTGTTATACTAGTACTACTACTGCTGCTGCTGCTGCTGCTTTTATTATTATTATTATTATTTGTGATTTTAGGAGTAAGGATAGAGTGGAGAGGTAGAGACTAACTAGGAGCGTGTGTGTGTGTGAGAGTGAGTGAGGTGGAGGGGGAGACCGAGGATGAGATGGCGGGATGGAGTGGAAAGGTATATGAGACTAAGTAAGAGAGTATGTGAGAGAGGTGAAGGGAAGGGGAGGCCAAGGATGAGATGGAGGGATGAAGTGGAGAGGTATGTAAGAGACTGACGAGGAGAGTGTATGTGAGTGAGGTGGAGGGTGGGAGAGGGAGGGGGAGTCCAAGGATGAGATGAAGGGATGGAGTGGAGAGGTATATGAGAGAGGGGGGTGTGAGCTGGGAGCAGGGCAGTGAAATGGCGGGGGACAGGGTGACATGGAGGCGATTTGTCTGTGGCCACCCCATCTGGGATTGAGGCGTCTGGCAATAGGTAGATAGATAGATAGATGCAACAATAGACTAACACTAGATTATGATGCTAGTCACGACGAAGTGCTATGGAAAGAAGTGTAGCAATAGATAAACACTAGAATATGATGCTAGTCACGAAGAAGTGGTATGGAAAGAAGTGTAGCAATGATTAATTAACACTAGAATATGATGCTAGTCACGAAGAAGTGCTATGAAAAGAAGTGTAGCAATAGATTAACACTAGAATATGATGCTAGTCACGAAGAAGTGCTGTGAAAAGAAGCGTAGGAAAAGATTAACACTAAAATATGATGCTAGTCACGAAGAAGTGCTATGGAAAGGATGTAGAGCCGTAGTATTATGTTATTGGATGTGTTTTCAACTGCAGAAGGTGAAGGAAGCTCCCTAACAACTTTTGCTAATCTATTTCTTTTATTACACTTTACTGTCCTCTTCTGTTACATAAATCCTTCCAATATCGCCTAACACCTTTTCCTAAGTGATTTATTACACCCTACTGCCCTCTTCTATGTTACATAAATCCTTCCAAAATCACGAAACACGTTTTCCTAAGTGATTTAATTTGTTTATAACACCTTACTGTCCTCCTGTTACATAAATCCTTCCAGTATCGCCTAACACGTTTCCTAAGTGATTTATATTGTTTAACACACCTTACTGTCCTCTTCTGTGTTACATAAATCCTTCCAATATCGCCTAACATCTTTTCCTAAGTGATTTATTTTGTTTATTACGCCTTACTGTCCTCTTCTGTTATAGAAATCCTTCCAATATCACCTAACACCTTTTCCTAAGTGATTTATTTTATTACACCTTACTGTCCTGTTCTTTGTTACATAAATCCTTCCAATGTTGTCTAGCCCTTTCCCTAAGCGATTTATTTTGCTTTCTACACCTTACTTCTGTTGCATAAATACTTCCAATATCGCCATACTCTGCATAAATAATATACAAAGGATATTAACCAGCCATATCAAAAAATAAATCGCTTAGGAAGAGGTGTTAGGGAGCTTTCTTACTCTACGACAAGAATATAGTAACGGAGCAGAATCGGAAATAAATTGGTAAGGATGAGGTGTTAGTATGCTTCCTTACCACACAAGAATATAGTAACAGCATAATCTGAATTAAATTGCTCAGGAAGAGGTGTTAGGGTACATATTGACACTAGAATTCAGTCCAGTTTTATAAGATGCTTGGAGTAGAATCAAAATAAATCTCTTAAGTGTTTGTCATGAATACAGTAACGGAGCAGAATCAGCAATAAATCGGTAGGGAAGAGGTGTTAGTAAGCTTCCTGACCTGAGAATAATACCGTCTAGTTTATAAAATGCTTAACGTGGATCTGTCATTGATTTAATTTTATTGCCGTATTAGAAGCGATGTTGGAAGGATTGATGCAAGAGGATGCTGTAACAAGCAAAATAAACCGCTTACGGACTTGTGTTAGGAAATAAGGATTACATAACAGGACAGTAAGGTGTAATGAACAAAATAAATCTCTTGGGAAAGGGTTAGACAACTCTGGAAGGTTTTTTGTAACAACAGGGCAGTAAGGTGTAACAGGCAAAATAAATCGCTTAGGAAAAAGGTTCAGGTGATACTGGAAGGGATTATATAACAGAAGAGGACAGTATAGTAAGTAAAATAAATCGCTTAGGAAAAGGTGTTAGACAGTATTAGAAGGATTAATTTGATGGTGGGTGGAGGGGGAGAATATATTTTAGTTCACCCTTAAATAAGCGAAATCGTTTTCTCTAATGGCGTAATTCCGTAATAATATACTAGAACGTCAATTTATAATCTCACTGTGCAGATATAGTTTGAAAATTAAATAATTATATGGAAATGATGTAATTTTGAATGCTATTAAAGAATTTTCCAGAATATTCAAAACGTTTGTGTTCTGTGTTGTTGGAACCCTTGGCAATCATCTTGATATAGTTACATAATCGACTTAATTATTCCCGACTCCTAGAGATAAATTATTTTCTGCAATTTTCATGAGGTTTGTACGGTTTGAAGTAATAATATAATTCCTAGAACATAATTCCTAGAACGTAAAAGGAAATAATTTAGTACGTTTTAGAAGACCCGGATATACGACGCCACCTTGTCGCGTCCGTATGTTTAGGCAGTGAGTGGTTTAAATGACGGGCGGAGAAAATCACAAATAATCGCGATGGTAAGTATTTTTCCGATATTTTAGGTAAATATAGCGAATTTTGGGGAATTCGTGATTTTTTGGAGATAGAGAGGAGGAGGGAAAAATGAGAGGGAGAGGAAAGATGAATGATGGAAAGAGAGGGTTGGAGGTGGACGGAGTGGGTTAGGGTAGGGGTGGAGGAAAATTGCGAATATTCACGATAGCAAGTTTATTTAGGATATTTTACGTATATATAGGGAATTTCTATGATTCGTAGATTATATAGAGAGGGGAGGGAAGATGGAGGAATGAGAGAGAGGGGAGGGAAGTGGTAGATAATGTTTGTACAGTATGATGACAACAACGGGGCATTTTTTTTTTTTTTTTTTTTTTTTTTTGACGTTTTACCCTTTTATATCTCCATTTAACGATTTTTTTTTTTACGTAGTTTGAGTTATTTTGGAACTTAATATTTTTGCAGCTGACCCCTACCACCTATGGGTGTGTCAAATGAGTTTGGAAATAAATTCAAAATAGAAAAAATATCGCCAGTCAGATATAGAATAAAGGATATTGATAATACCTTCCCTGAAGAAAGATAATTGATTGGAAGAAGGTTGCTTGAAGTCAGATGGGGAATAAAAGCAATAAAATAAATCCGAATTGTGGAGTGGATATGGAAGTTGTGTAGATTGGCTTGGGAAGAGGGAAGGGTTCCAGAGGACTGGAAATCAGGTATAATTGTTCCTTTATACAAAGGAAAAGGGGAGAGAGAAGTATGTGGTAACCGTAGGGGTATTTGCCTTCTTAGTGTGACTGGTAAAATATATGGTAGAATACTCATTGATAGGGTTAGGCATATGACAGAGGATCTAGTTGGAGAACAAAAAGGGGGATTTAGGAAGGGAAAAGGTTGTGTAGATCAGATATTTGCTCCAAGATGTTTAGGTTTCCGAATGGAGTAATGGGGGTTCTTTGTGATCCTTAGGGACTATACTACTGTATACGTTAATGGTGCAAAAATTCCAAAACTGCATATTGTCCACTTGTAAAATAATACCGATGTTTAGTGGAGAAGTATCTAGGGAAGGGAAAGAAAGTGTATGCTGCCATCATGGACTTGGAGAAATATTATGACAATAGATAGGCAAGGTATGTGGAAGGTATTAAGAATATTTGGAGTGGAGGGGAAATTGTTGTGAGCTGTGAAGGGTATGTACGGAGCGAGTGGATGGTGAGCTGAGTGAGTTCTTTGATCTCAGTGTGGGACTGAAACAGGGTTGTCATGTCTCCATGGCTGTTTAACATATACGTGGATGGGGTTATAAAGGAGGTGCAGGGTAGGGCAGTGGATGTGGGGGTGGCTCTAATGAATGAGAGTGAGATTTGGAAGATTCCTGTGTTACTGTTTGCTGATGATACAGTATTGTTGAGTGAAGATGAATGGGAGTTGCAAGGTTTGGTGAATGAGTTTGGGACAGTGTGTAGGAGGAGGAAGCTGAAAGTTAATGTAAACAAAAGTAAAGTTATGGTGTTTGAGAGGAATGAAGTCACTGAATGTACAGTAAGGTTGGATGGTGAGGATATGAAGAATGTGAGTGCATTCAAGTACTTGGGTAGTGTGATGAGTAAGGATGGAACTTTGGGGGATGAAGTGCGTGAAAGGGTACCGGTACATCATGGAAGGAAGGTTGTTGGTTTACTGAAGGCAGTGATGAGAAATAGGGAGGTGTGCATGGAAGTTAAGAAGTCACTGTATGATAATATTGTGATCCCTACCCTGACGTATGGAAGCGAGGCGTGGACCTTGCAAGAGGGGAACAAGTCAAGAGTGAGAGCAGTGGAAATGAGTTACTTGAGCATGTGGAGTGACGTGGAGGGACATGTCGACGAATGAAGAAGTGAAGGAACTTGGGCCTGATGGGGTCCCTCCTGTTGTTCTCAAGAACTGTGCTTCTGTGCTTACACCCTGCCTAGGCAAACTCTTTCGCCTTTGTCTGTCAACTTGTACCTTTCCTTCTTGCTGGGGGCGCGGTAGCACAGTAGTAGTGCGCTGGACTTGTAATCGGAGGATTGCAAGTTCGAGCCTCGCCCGGGCTGCCGCGCCGGGAGGGGTAGCTCCCTCCTGTAACCCTAGCAGGGCTATATAGTCCAATACAGGGCTTAGCTCGGGGGAACTCCATTTCTCCCATTTTTTCCTTCTTGCTGGAAGTTTGCTCTCATTCAGCCAGTCCCAAAGAAGGGTGACCACTCCCAATCCTCCAACTATCGTCCAATTGCTTTAACGTCCTGTATTTCAAAAGTTTTTGAGTCAATTCTCAATAGAAAAATTTTAAAGCATCTTTCCTATCACAACCTTCTTTCCGATCGTCAGTACTGGTTCCGTCAGGGACGCTCCACTGGCGATCTCACCTACCTTTCAGACTCCTAGTCATCCTCCTTTCGGGACTCTGGCAAAAGCTTTGCCATTGCACTTGGCATCTCAAAGGCTTTCGATCGAGTCTGGCATAAATCTTTAATTTCCAAACTGCCCTCCTACGGTTTCTATCCTTCTATTTGTGCCTTCATCGCTAGCTTCCTCTCTGGTCGTTCTATAGCCACTGTTGTAGACGGCCATCGTTCTTCTCCTAGATCTATCAACAGTGGTGTTCCTCAGGGCTCTGTCCTATCACTAACTCTCTTCCTTTTATTCATCAGTGATCTTCTAAGCTGTACGTCTAACCTTATCCACTCATACGCTGGTGACTCCACCCTTCACCTTTCCATTCGGTTCCCGCAACGCCCATCTCAACAGTTACTTCAACAAACAAGGGATGAGGCTATGGCACACCTAATGTCTGACTTGGCTCGTATCTCTGACTGGGGTAAAAATAATATGGTTGTTTTTAATGCATCTAAGACTCAGTTCCTACACCTATCAACCCGACAAAATCTTCCACAGGTATACCCACTAATGTTTAATAATATTCAGCTTAATCCTGTATCATCCTTGAACATGCTTGGGGTTTCATTTACTCAGGACTTATCTTGGAAAGATCATATTACATCTCTTGTAAAATCTGCTTCCAAGAGATTGGGTGTGCTAAGCCGACTCCGCTCTTTCTTTACCCCTGCACAGTTGTTGACTCTATACAGGGGTTTTATCCGCCCCTGCGTGGAGTACAACTCTTATGTGTGGGGAGGCTCCCCACATACAGCTCTTCTCAATAGGGTGGAGTCAAAGGCTTTTCGTCTCATTAACTCTCCTCCTCATACTGACTCCCTTCAACCTCTGTCTCTTCGCCGCACTGTTGCATCTTTATCTCTTTTCTATTGCTACTTTAATGGTCACTGCTCCTTTGAACTGTCTGCTTGCATTCCTCCACCTCTACAACGGGCGCGTAGCACCCGTCTGGCAGCAAACTCTCATCCCTTTTCTGTCCAACTCTCTAATGGAAGAGTTAACCGTTACTCCCAGTCTTTCATTTATGCAACAGGTCAGCTCTGGAACTGTCTCCCTCTGTCTGTATTTCCTGCTGCCTATGATCTCCAGTCTTTCAAACGCAGTGTGTCCAGGCATCTCAAAATGATCGGATCTTGAATTTGGCTCTCTATTGTATTTTATTTTTCTCTTGGAGGGAACTGTTACTGCGGGCTCATGGCCTTTGGTTCCTTCTTCCTCGCATAAAAAAAAAATAAAATAAAATATAGATGTGGTTGAGAAGATTAGGAGAAATACACTGAGGTGGTTTGGACATGTGGAGAGAATGGAGAATGAAAGACTGACTAAGAGGGTGTATTTAGGTGAGGTGGAGGGAGGGAGAGGTAGACCGAGGTTGAGGCGGAGAGATGGAGTTGAGAGGTATATGAGGGAGGGGGGGGGTGAGTTGGGGGGAGGGTAGTCAAATGGTGGGTGACAGAGCGACTTGGAGGCGTTTTGTTTGCAGCCACCCTTTGCGGGATTAGGGCGTCGGGCTATAGATAGATAGAATTGTCTGAAGTCATATAGGTATTAAAATCAGTAAAATACATCAGACTAAATTATATACCTGAAGAGGTATGAAATAAAGTCAAGGAAATAGAAATCCATGGAGTTAGGGAAGAAGATCAGTATAATAATTTTAAAAAAATGCTGAGGGAATAAAATCAATAAAATACCTCAGAATAAATTGCTTGATATATGGAGTCAAGGAAATAAATTGGAAAATAAAAGCATGAGGTCAGATAAGGAATAAAAAAAAAAAAAAAATGAAGATAGGAAATAAAATCAATAAAGTACATGAGAATAGATTGTTTGATATAGTATATGGAATAAAGTCAAGGAAATAATTGAAAAAATAATCCATGAAGTTAGATAGGGAATAAAATCAAAATAATAAAAAAAAAATGCTGAAGAGGGAATAAAATCAATAAAGTACATCAGAATAAATTGCTTGAAATATGGAATAAAGTCAATGAAGTAGGAAAAAAAAATCCATGAAGTTAAATAAGGAAGAAAATCTAAATCTCTTGAATTACATTATAAACCTAACCTCAATCGACTTACCTTGACCTCACCTAGTGTAACGATGTTACAATTTTACCTGTCTTTTCGCCCCACTGTTGCATCTTTATCTCTCTTCTATGGCTACTTCAATTGTCACTGCTTCTCTGAACTGTCTGCTTGCATCCCTTCAACCTCTGTCTCTTCGCCGCACTGTTGCATCTTTATCTCTTTTTCTATCGCTACTTCAGTGGTCACTGCTCCTCTGAACTGTCTGCTTGCATCCCTTCAACTTCTGTCTCTTCGCCGCACTGTTGCATCTGTATCTCTTCTCTCGCTACTTCAGTGGTCACTGCTCCTCAGAACTGCCTGCTTGCATCCCTTCAACCTCTGTCTCTTCGCCGCACTGTTGCATCTGTATCTCTTTTCTTTCGCTACTTCAGTAGTCACTGCTCCTCTGAACTGCATGCTTGCATCCCTTCAACCTCTGTCTCTTCGCCGCACTGTTGCATCTGTATCTCTTTTCTCTCGCTACTTCAGTGGTCACTTCTCCTCTGAACTGCCTGCTTGCATCCCTTCAACCTCTGTCTCTTCGCCGCACTGTTGCATCTTTATCTCTCTTCTATCGCAACATCAATGGTCACTGCTCCTCTGAACTGTCTGCTTGCATCCCTTCGACCTCTGTCTCTTTGCCGCACTGTTGCATCTTTATCTCTTTTCTGTCGCTGCTCCAATGGTCACTGCTCCTCTGAACTGTCTGCATGTATTCCTTCATCTCTACGACGGGCGCATAGCACCCTTCTAGCAACAAACTCTCATCCCTTTTCTGTCCAACTCTCTAAGAGAATGCAAGAGTTATCCGTTACTCCCAGACCTCCATGTATGCAACAGGTCAACTCTGGAACTGTCTCCCTCTGTCTTTATTTCCTACTGCCTTTGACCTCCAGTCTTTCAAACGCATTGTGTCCAGGCATCTCGAAATGATCGGATCTTGAATTTGGCTCTATTTTGTATTGTTTTTGTTTCTTTCTTGGAACGGTGTGTGGGCTCTTGGGCTTTGGGTCCTTCATCTATCTATCTATCTATTGCCAGACGCCTCAATCCCATTCGGGGTGGCCACAAACAAATCACCTCCACGTCGCCCTGTCCCCTGCCATTTCACCTAGCTTGAAAAAATATATATATGACCTCAACTTTGGAAATGAACAAAATTGACCCTTGAGGATGTTTAAGTTTCTTTCATTACGCCGGAAAACAAACCATGAATCTAATCAGCAGGGTTCTTCTTAACCCCTCGGCTGCGTCGACCCTAAACCTTTGTCGGTAGTGTGGGGAAACTGGCTAAAATTATCGTGTTTTCATGCTATATTGTGAGACACAGGGCAGTGATATGTCGGAGGACAGGGCGACATGGAGCTGATTTGTTTGTGGCTACCCTGTATGGGATTAAGGCGTCTGGCGATAGATAATTTTGAGATGTGTATACCTAACCTATCTATCTCTACTGATATGGCAGAGGACAGGGCGACATGGGGGTGATTTGTTTGTGGTCACCCCGTATGGAATTAAGGTGTCTGGCGATAGATAGATAGTTTTGAGATGTGTATACCTAGCCTATCTATCTCTACTGATATGGCAGAGGACAGGGCGACATGGAGGTGATTTGTTTGTGGCCACCCCATACGGGATTAAGGCATCTGGCAATAGATAGATAGTTTTGAGACACGTATACCTAATCTATCTTTGTATAGCCCAATGCCTTAATCCCGCAAAGGGTGGCCGCAGACAAAACACCTCCAAGTCGCTCTGTCACCCACCATTTGACTGCCCTCCCCCCAACTCACTCCCCCTCCCTCAAATACCTCTAAACTCCACCCCTCCACCTCAGCCTCAGCCTCCCCCTCCCTCTCTCCGTCTCCACCTCACTCACATAAACTCCTTGTCAGTCTCTCACTCTCCATCCCCTCATCAGATGCGTATACATAATCAAACAAAACATTAGTCAAAGTTTACACTCAACGCTGATGATTCGTGACCCACTCAGACGTAAACATTGGCAGGACCTTTTGTCATAACCGTAGGCTGCGTCGACCCTAATGCTGTGTCGTTAGTACGGAAAAACTGACTAAAAAGATCGTATATCCATCCAGTGTTTTGATCTGCATATATCTAACCAAGCACGATAAAGTTTTAGTTGAAGGTTACACTCTACACTTCTTTGTGACAAGCATAATATTCTAGTGCTAATCTATTCTTCATCTTCATAGCATAATATTCTAGTGTTAATCTAATCTCCATTTTCGTAGCACTTCTTTGTGACTATCATAATATTCTAGTGTTAATTCTCAATCTTCATAGCACTTCTTTGTGACTAGCATAATATTCTAGTGTTAATTCTCCATCTTCATAGTACTTCTTTGTGACAAGCATAATATTCTAGTGTTAATCTATTCATCTTCATAGCTTCTCTTTGTGACTAGCATAACACTGTATTTGTGTTAATCTATTTTCCATAGCACTTCTTTGTGACTAGCATAACATTCTATAGTAGCCGCAGCGAGAAATGAACGCTGTGGTGGGGCAGCCGGGATGACCGGGGATTCCCCCACTGTAGCCATATCCACATGTCACCGACCATAGAGGTAGGATGTCACCGACCATCGGCCACCGCTGCAGCCCCGCTCCATGATCCTTACCCTGTGTCTCTGGCTTTCTCTTTCTCTCTCGGTTTCTATATAAACTGCTGTATTTCCGAAACTAATTATGAAATTATTATGACTTTTGTTCCACACCACCACTGAGGTAAAAATCAAGGATAGTTTTCTGTATAAAGGTTTCCCCCCCCTTGTCTGAGGGCAGGTCAGTTCTGGCGAGTGTATAATTATAGGTCAGGCGGAGGTATCGGCAAGGCCGCACTCCCCCGCTCATATGCCACATTTAGGAGGGGGGGGAAACCTTTATACAGAAAACTCTCCTTGATTTTTACCTCAAAGGTGGTGTGGAACAAAAGTCATAATAATTTCATAATTAGTTTCGGAAATACACCAGTTTATATAGAAACCTAGAGAGAAAGAGAAAGCCAGAGACACAGGGTAAGGATCATGGAGCGGGGCTGCAGCGGTGGCCGATGGTCGGTGACGTGGATATGGCTAGTGTGGGGGAATCCCCGGTCATCCCGGCTGCCCCACCACAGCGTTCATTTCTCGCTGCGGCTACTATAAGGTTAATTCTCCATCTTCATAGCACTTCTTTGTGACTAACATAATATTCTAGTGTTAATCTATTTTCACAGTATAGCATTGAAGTTGAGATGGCAATTTTAGGCCAAGTTAGAGTGAATATATTTCCCATAAGATTGTAAAGAAATAGGGGGAGTGGAAAGGTATATGAGAGAGGGGTGTGTGAGATGGGAGCAGGGCAGTGAAATGGTGGGTGACAGAGCGACATGGAGGTGATTTGATTGTGGCCACCCTTTACGGAATGAAGTTGTCTGGCAATAGATAGATAGGTAAGTTCCTGATCAATGAGAGAGGGGTGTGTGAGATGGGAGCAGGGCAGTGAAATGGTGGGTGACAGAGCGACATGGAGGTGATTTGATTGTGGCCACCCTTTACGGAATGAAGTTGTCTGGCAATAGATAGATAGGTAAGTTCCTGATCACTTTCGTAACTCAAAAAATATTCAATAACGAGGGAAAAAATGGTGGTTAATATGAAAAAGTGACACAGGGATTTGAGCTGTTTTTTTTATAGGCCTACATTGTCAAGGAAAATTATTATGGTATACTCAGTTTTTTTTATCAAGGCGAAGATGCACTTGACAGGGAGAAATTTGAGTTGGTAAATAAGTTTCAGTTCACATGACCTGGTATTTTATCTGAAATACAACGATGTTATTTGGACCTGTTGCATTCAGCCAATCATCACCAACCTGTCAAGTGCATCTTCGCCTCCATTAAAAAAAAAAAAAGTGTAGTACATATATTAATCCCTTCACGCACCATGACTCAGTATGAGTCCAAACAGTTTTAGTCTGAGGAGGAACCGATGACGCAGTTGCAGTGGTGGTCTGAAGGGATGCATTAGGCAATTCTGGACCAAAACATTCACCAAAACTTTTGTTCTAGCATGAAATGTGTCAATATTTAGTGCATCATAGGGCAGAGTGTGTATTTCCAAGCCACCACTCTCAAATAGTCTCCAGTCTCTCGGTTTTCAGTTCAGGGGGGAGGGGGTGCGTGCAATTTTTGGTGATTTACTCAGAAACTATTGGCCAGATCAGAATCCCAACAACACCACGGGAAAGCTCGTGAATTTCTGCATCTAGACATATGCTTAGCTCTTGCATCATGCGGGCAAAGTTTTGTGCCACAGTGTAGGGCAGTGATTTTCCCTGTTGAACAGTGGTATTCTCACTTCATTTTGGTACTTTACTCATCAGTTTTGTTTGTTATTAGTGTATCGAATAATGTAAACATCAGGGAAGATGATGGTATACAGTTTATACCATTATAGCCAATTTCTGGGGCAAATAAAATACGTGGGAATGTTTTCCTTTGTGAGTGAGTCCAGTCTGCCCTCGTGGCATTTTCTCTGATCATGTCACACACACTTCTGTAAACCTTATGGTGTGCGAGGGCCTAGTTCATGCAGAACAGTAGGCCATCGTGCGTTAGGAGCATTCGTTAATCATTGGCGCCGTCGTCACCCAACCATGCGATTGCAAAACACTCACTCAGGTTGGACTGCAATTGATGGGGTTAGTAGTAGGGGTCTTGGGTGGAGCCATGTGCTATAGTATTCCACGTGGCCAAAAAGAGATACAGACCGATGAAGAGGCAACCATTCAGCAGGACAGAATGCAGGAAGACTGGCTCAGCTGGTGTGTCTGGCGGCATGAGGTTTGAATCGTCAAAATGGCGGGGTTAGCAATGATTGAAGGGCATAGACTTATGTCAGAACAGTGAATTGTCAAATAACAATCGGTCAGAAGATGAGGGCTTGGTGTATAGCACTAACCTAACCTAACCTTGGCAATTTTAGGCCAATTTCGAGTGAAGAGAGTATAGCACAATGATGAGGAAATTACATACAGTACAGGACAGTACAATACCGTCGCGTCCAGGACAGTAATATTGTCGCCTGAGGGTCCCATCTAGCACGAAAAACTTCTTGGACTAACACAAGACCTTAGGGAAAAAATTAATATTGTCACAATATCTTAGAAAAGTGTCCCTAAAAACATCAACCTGGACCTGTTTTGGCGCCAACACAAATTTCCTCACCTTGAAAGTGTGTGTTTCTGAGCTTATCTCCAGCTTTTGAGCTCAGTTATCTCCAGCTTAGTAGCCTGAGGTAGATGGCGGCGCTTCAGGGGGTTAGCAGACGGTTTCCAAGGCATGTTCAGGTAAGGGAAGGCAGTAACCTAGGAGCCAATGCTGAGCCTATAATTTAGGAGCAAACGCTGAGGCAATAACCAAGAAGCAAACACCGAGTGAAAGACATGGTAAGTGTGTCAATGATGGTATGGTGAGGGACAAAAGCAGCCCCACCAGGTCATCACTGTACCAGATGTCAGTATTGTACTGGACAGCATCACAGCCACTTCACTGTCCCGGGCGTGGGAAACATGTTGGACCAGGTGAGACTGTCACAGGTGTATTCTGCTGGGGTTTCTGCCGGTATGATCCATTGGTGGCGTATGCAGCCGTATTACTGCAGTATATTAGAATATTATTTATGGTCTGTGAGGGAGAAGGGGGTGAGCTGGGGGAAGGGTAGTCAAATGATGGGTGACAGAGCAACTTAGAGGCATTTTGTCTGCGGCCACCCTTTGCGGGATTAGGGCGTCGGGCTATAGATATATAGATTTATGGTCTCCTTGGACATGAGAGTACTGTAGTTATTGTACCAGGTTAAAGTGAACGGACCGTGGAATACGTTGAGTGACTTTGATGATCGATTTTGTGATAATTTTTCTCATTATTTTACCAGGTCAGAGGCAATAGAGTATTGTCTATCTATCTATCTTGCCAGACGCCTCAATCCCATTCGGGGTGGCCACAAACAAATCGCCTCCACGTCACCCTGTCCCCCGCCATTTCACTGCCCTGCTCCCAACTCACACCCCCCCCCTCTCTCATATACCTCTCCACCCCATCCTTCCATCTCATCCTCGGCCTCTCCCTTCTCCCCCCCTCCACCTCACTCACATACACTTTCATCAGCCTTCGTCAGAGTATTGTGTGACTGATTTTTATTATTGAGTTTGGTGTTTGATTTTTTTATGTATTTTACCTGGTTAGAGGGAACAGACCATAAATTTTGAGACTAGCCCTGACCCCCTACTAATCAAAAATTTATTCCAGATGGAGGTTATCGAAGGCCCCACCACCCCCCCAAGCCAAGCCATAGGAGTCAAGGTGGTATGGGGTCGCACATAGTGGTGGATTTGTTTACGTCGACGGATAACAGAGAAGTATCAAGGTTAGTTTTGTGTGTGTTGTGTGTGTGAGAGAGAGAGAGAGAGAGAAATGGATGTGAATTGGTGAAAGTTCTTTTGTGTGTGTTTGTGTGTGTGTGTGGTAGATAGGAGATAATTATCAAGAATTATCAGTCAGTTCAGTGTTGTCTTTGTGTGTGTGTGTGTGTGAAGGGATAAAAACTCACACATGAAAGATACAATACTCACTAGAAACAATCCCTGAGAAAGTCTGTCGATCGAGTCTGACATAAATATTTAATTTCCGTACTGCTCTCTTACGGCTTCTGTTCTTCTATCTGTGCCTTCATCTATGGCTTCCTTTCTATAGCCGCTGTTGTAGACGGCCATCGTTCATCTCCTAGATCTATTAACTGTGGTGTTCCTCAGGGCTTTGTCCTGTCACCAACTCTTTTCCTTTTTTTCATTAATGACATCTAACCCTATCCACTCATACTCTGATGACTCCATCCTTCACCTTTCTATTCGGTTCCAACAACGTCCACCTCAGCAGTTACTTCAACAAACAAGGGATGAGGCTATGGCACACCTAATGTCTGACTTGGCTTGTATCTCTGACGGGGGTAAAAATAATCTGGTTGTTTTTAATGCATCGAAGACAGTTTTTGCACCTATCAACCCAACAAAAGCTTCTACAGGTATACCCACTAATGTTTAGTAATATTCAGCATAATCCTGCATCATCCTTGAACATGCTTGGGGTTCCGTTCACTCGGGACTTATCTTGGAAAGATTATATTACATCTCTTGTAAAATCTGCTTCTAAGAGATTGGGTGTGCTAAGCTGACTCCGTTCCTTCTTTACCCCTGCACAGTTGTTGACTCCATACAGGGGTTTGATCCGCCCTCGTGTTACAACTCTTATGTGTGGGGAGGCTCCCCACATACAGCTCTTCTCAATAAGGTGGAGTCAAAGGCTTTTCGTCTCATTAGCTCTCCACTTCTTACTGGCTCCCTTCAACCTCTGTCTCTTCGCCGCACTGTTGCATCTTCATCTCTTTTCTGTCGCTACTTCAATAGTCAGTGCTCCTCTGAACTGTTTGCATGCATTCCTCCACCTCTACAATGGGTGCATAGCACCCGTGTAGCAACAAACTCTCATCCCTTTTCTGTCCAACTCTCTAATGCAAGAGTTAACCGTTACCCCAGGTCCTTCATTTATGCAACAGGTCAACTCTGGAACTGTCTCCCTCTGTCTGTATTTCCTGCTTCCTATGATCTCCAGTCTTTCAAACGCAGTGTGTCCAGGCATCTCAAAATGATTGGATCTTGAATTTGGCTCTCTCTTGTATTTTTTTTCTCTCTCTTAGAAGGAACAGTATTGCGGGCTCTTGGCCTTTGGCTCCTTTTTCCTAGCATTAAAAAAAAGAAGAAAACATTACTATCTATCTATTGCCAGACACCTCAATCCCGTAAGGGGTGGCCACAAATTGCCTCCATGTCACCCTGTCCCATGTCATTTCACTGCCCAGCTTCCAGCTCACACCCCCTCTCTCATATACCTCTCCACTTCCTGTGCCCTCTCCGATTAATGCTTACGCCAGGGAGTTCCATATGCTCCTTTTTTACGCTCCTTTCGTATACGCTTCGTGTATACTGTTTGCTTCTTTTAGTATGCTCTCTTTACACAGCAACCTCATCCTGTTCTCCATTCCCTTCTCCTTCACTTCGTTGTTCATCTTCTGTACTTCCTCTTTCATTCTTCACCTTCTTCCTCTATACAGTAGAACCCCGGAAGTCGTACACAATTCATTCCTGGAGGCTGTATGAGTTGCGATTTGTTTGAAAACCGAATCATTTTTTTTTTTCCCATAAGAAACAATGTATTTTGCATTAATCCATACATAAAATCTTCAAAATATATACCAAGTAGATGATACAGATGATAATTGTACTGCATCTTACCTGTACTAAGGATGGATGTGGAACAGTATCACCAGCTAATTGTCTGTCATTAATCCACACTAGCAATAATTTCTCCATTTCTTGAGTAAGTGGTAACCTGTTCACAGCAAGCGTAGTCACTCTTTTCACCACATTAGCCCTTTTTATTGTTTCTTTGTTCTTCAGTGTGGATGAAATGGTAGATTTCGCCATACCGTAATGAAGGCAATGTGGGAGACACGGGTTCAACTTTCAGAATTTGCTGTGAGTTGTTTTTCCAGCTCAGTTGTTGTTCTCACTGCTTTTCTTTTAGCTCCAGCCGACTCAATCTTCTTAGGGCCCATGATTATGTACAATTTTGTAACGAAATATAATCACTCTAATATCCGGAAGCCCAATATCCGAACATCCCCACTAACTGGACATAATCATCCCGGGATCCAATATTCCCAAAATGGTCCCGGGGGGGGGGGACGTAATTTGAACTTGCCGCGCGCAGCGCGGGAGAACATTGTTGTTGCGTGTCATTCCTCTGACGTCCGATAGAGCGCCACTGCATCCTCCCCACTTTCCACCTCTCTCTCGCCGCGAGTGCACGCTCGTCATTATGGCTGCCCACGAGATCGGTTTTGTGGTGGTGCCTTACCTGCTGCAGGCACTCCTGCTGCTCTCGGGCCTCCTCTTAGTGTGTGTGATGATGGCCCCGCCACCTGAGAAAAGGAAGAGAGTAGTGTTGACTCTGGAGAAGAAACGAGAGATATTGGAGAAAGTAGATGCAGGGTGGTCTTCTTCCCGCATCCTCCGCAAGTTCAACCTGGCCCGATCTACTTTGTTTGATATTAAGAGATCCCGAGACGAACTCATGCAGTACACGGCTGACTTCTCGTCGAGAAGCAAACGCAACGTGGAGAGAAAGGTGATGTTTACTCCCAAGTTGCTGAAATCGACTGCTCCACGTTGATTTGGTATCGACAGCAACGTGCTGCTGGTGTGATAGTACGTGGAACGGAGCTGAAGGCTGCTGCTGAGAAGTTCGCCAGGCTTCACGACGCCCTAGACTTCAAGGCATCCGAAGGTTGGCTCTTTGCGTTCAGGTTACGGCATGGCCTTACCAACCGTAAAGCTCATGGCGAAGCTTTGGACGCTAACGAGGATGGAGTTGACGAGTTTCGGCACAAGGTGAAGGGATTGATTGACAGGGAGGGCCTCACTCTCGGTCAAGTCTACAACACAGACGAAACTGGTCTATTCTATCGCTCTTTGCCAACGAACACTCTAGCTGAGGATACGGAGAAGCGTGTACCGGGCCGCAAGCTCTCCAGGGAACGGATATCTGCTTTGTGTTGTGCCAGTGCTAAAGGCATGCACCGGCTCAAGTCCGTTGTTGTTGGCCGTGCAAAGCAGCCTCGGTGTCTTCGTGGGGTGATGGAGGTCCTTCCTGTCGTCTGGTACCATTCTTTGAAGGCATGGTTTACAGCCGCGATCTTCAAAGACTGGTTCCACCGCCACTTCGTCAAGGAGGTCATCATTTACCAGACGAAGACACTGGGAATCCCGCGCGACCAGGTAAAGGCCCTCCTCCTCCTCGACAATGCACCTGCCCACCCGTGCGACAAGGACTTGGTGGCTGAGAATGGCCGGATTAGGTGCATGTTTCTGCCATCTAATACGACTGTTCTAATCCAACCAATGGACCAAGGAGTGATCGTGGCAACAAAGCGCCTATACTGACGGAAGTTCCTGGACGAGGTGATGGTTGTTCTCGAGGACGAGGACGAGCGCAGGGAGGGACGGGACACACGAGGCAAGCGGAATTTGGAAAACCTTCGCCGCTACAACATCAAGTCTGCGTTGTACAACTGGGCTAGTGCATGGAAGGAAGTCCCTGTGAAGACTCTGGAAAATGATTGGTCTTGTCTGCTTCTCAGAACGGATGTGGAGTACGATTTTCTAGGATTTGACGTGGATGACTTCCATGCACGGCTACGTATGCACTGCGATGATGTTGATGTGGATGATGTTCGTGAGTGGTTGGATGACGACGAGGGCGATCCTGGGTATCAGACGTTGTCTGATATCAAGATCGCGTCTTCAGTTGCAGGTGTCAGTACCGAGCTTGAAGATTTCGACTATGATGCGGACTCCTCTCAGCAGGACACTACTCCAGCCATCCCCAAGCTGAGCGCACTCTGGGAACATCTAGAGTTCGTCCTAGACTACCTGGAACACCTGGACTGCGACAGGGAGATGGGGCCCTTGGGACTTGTGGAGGAAGTGCGTGCTTTCAGGCATCGCATCATCAATCGTCAGAATCGTCGGTCATTGCGTCAATCAACCATTGACAGTTTTTTTAGGCCCGTGACCCCTGCTGTGCCCAGCCCTGGCTCCACTCTGTTGCCTCCCCAAGACAGGCCCTCATGCTCTGAGCCACAGCCCAGCACATCAGCCACGGTGGAGTCACCGCTCGACGTGAGTTTGCGGCTGTCTTCAGAGTCGTCTGCAGTGGGTACGCCATCACCACGACCCAGCGACGCACCCCTAGGTCACCTGCCAGTGATACTCTCAGACTCGGACAGTGAATAAACAGCAAGAACTTCTCCACTAGACCACACGGGAATTTACAGTGTTGTGCAGTGAAAAAATGTGTGTTGTGTCAAGGATTTACAGTTGTGAGTGAAAAGACTAATTTGGAACAAAATTTAACGTAAATAGACTTGTTTGTTTTTGCTTTAGAAAATTATTAGACGAATGGGAAAAGTTAAAGTGCAGAGTGCAACACTTAGTAAGTTACAATGGAGCATTAGTTAGACAAGAGTGCGCACTGTGAAGAGAACGGACTTCTGTGTGCGATTGACTAAGTTCAGTGCAAGACTTCATGAACAGTGTACTGGAAGTTCATTCATTGCCAGACGCCATGTATCCCAATTGGGGTGGCCAAGGGCTTAGAGTTAATTGTTTTACAGGGAGGGGCACTAATCCTCCACCAACCCCACTTGACATGTAGGGTGAACGAGCCAACAGCATCTGGTGTTCCCAGGCGGTCACCCATCCAAGTACTAACCAGACCCAACGTTGATTAAAGGAAATCCCTCTTACTGTCAGAGTCCGAGAGGAGGCGGTTATTCATCGAGGTGGCCATGGACTTGCTGTAAGTAGGCAGAATGTTTCATACTGTACTTTTTTCCATACTGTACTTACCTCATTTCACTCTTTAATGTCCTTTATTGGTGTGAATACGGTGTTAGGAGCTATGCATGTGCAGTAAGTAGGAAGGTGTTTTTCTGAGTTAGGCTAGGTTAGGGTCCATAACTGCCAGTCCAGGAGCCAGTCACCAGAATATTTAATATTGTATGAACTTACTTCTAAACCCTCATTTTATGCTGCTTTTGCATTTATTTCAGTCATTTATGTGCCTTATTGGTGTGCTTTGGGTCTTAAATAGGTGCTATGCATGCCCAGAGGGAGTTGTATAGGTGTTTCTCTGAGTTTGGGTCCATAAGAACAAGTCCATAAGCTGGTGCCCAATATCCGGACAGGACCACTATCCGGACCTGCCTATGGCTCTATTACATCGGGTATTGGAGTGATTACTGTACATAATTTATCACAAAGTTTAATGGAGCTTGTATGACTGATGCATTGGCGGAAGACAAAAGGGTGACTGGCACGTGGCACTTACGATGCGGCGTCTCTTTTTGCGAATAGCGGGTCACCGTACGAAAACTGGAGCGATTTTTTAACGAAAAAGGTGTACGAAAACCGAGTTGTACGAGTAGAGAGGTGTACGAATTCCGGGGTTCCATTGTATTTCCTTCTTTCTCCTTCACCTTCTTCTGTACTTCCTCCTTGCCCAGGCATGTGTGAGTGTGTGTGTCTGTCTGTCTGTTTCTGTCTGTATTATTACAAACCTCGATTTAAGGGACTAAATGGGGAATCAACTTGTCCCTTACATGAAAATGTCTCTTACTTGATTATGGCCCTTACATGAAAATGTCCCTCACTTCAATTTGTCCCTTACTTGATAATGTCCTTTGCTTGAATATGTCCTTTGCTTGAATATGTCCCTTGCTTGAAAATGTCCCTTACCAGAAAATGTCCCTTACTTGAAAATGTCCCTTACCTGATAATGTCCCTTACTTAAAAATGTCCCATACTTGAAAATGTCCATTGTTTTACCACATATAAAGACAGTATTATTATGAAATGCAATGATTGTTTCACTTATATTATTATGAATATTATTTTACGGGTACTGTATAAAGAAATGTATTAATGTGTATAACCAAGACGTTACGTATCATTTTTGAATGGTCCTGTCCGTTTGTCAAAATATGGAGTCCCATAAATCCAAAATCCCTTTAATGGAGGTCCCTTAAATTGAGGTTTGAGTGTATTTTTTAAAACCACAAATTATCTTTTTTTTTTTTTTTTTTTTTTTTTTTTTTTTTTTTTTTTTTTTTATACTGTGTGATGTGTAAATATTATTATTAAAAAAACTGGACATTCCTAGCATTTAATATCAAAGTATTTTATGTATAATGTTTAAAATGTTTGCTTATTTTTCATGTGTTTATTATTATTATTATTATTGTTATTATTATGATCATTATTATTATTATTATTATTATTATTATTATTATTATTATTGGTGTTTAATGATTTATATTTGAGGGTATGCACATCCATAGGGGTTTTGGCGTCACTGAGCTGAGAAACGGTTTTTGTTGGATATGATTATTTGCACCCTTCCCCTATTTGATGTGACTGTACGAGAACCCATTCAATTAAAAACAAATGAGGGTTCTAGCATGACAAATAACAAAAATATGGTCACGCGAAGATTGGTGAACTTTGAACACAACAAATAACAAAGCTATGTTCATGCGAATATTGGTGAACTTTGAACGCGACAAATAACAAAGCTATGGTCATGCGAAGATTGGTGAACTTTGAACGCGACAAATAACAAAGATATGGTCACGCAAAGATTGGTGAACTTTGAACGTGACAAATAACAAAGATATGGTCATGCGAAGATTGGTGAACTTTGAACACGACAAATAACAAAGATATGGTCACGTGAAGATTGGTGAACTTTGAACGCGACAGATAACAAAGATATGGTCAAGCGAAGATTGGTGAACTTTGAACGCAATTTCTGGCACTTTTTAATTTGGCGTGAGAACCCCGTTGGACATGCACACCCTCACATTGTACACTTGTCTTTATTGCTGTATATTTTGTTGATTGTGATATTGGTGTATGTTATTGCTGTGTGTGTAGTAGACGTTGCAATATATATACAGAGGTCCCTCACATTAGCAATTTAATTAGTTTGGCAAAACCACCGCTAAATGCTAGAAACCATTTACAACGCTGGGTGGTAACCATATAACCAAACCATACGTGCTCCCTACGTGTCAACAAGTGGGTTGGTGGAGGATTAGTGCCCCTCCCCGTAAAACAACTAACTCAAAGTCAAATGGCCACCCCTTACGGGATTATGGCATCTGGCAATAGATAGATAGTGATATTGGTGTATGTTATTGCTGTATGTTTAGTAAACGTTTCAATATATATACAGTGGTCCCTCTTGTTTAGTGATTTATTTTAGTCTGGCAAAACCACCACTAAGTGCGAAATTTTGAAATGTGAAGTTTAGTTTATATGGCATTAAAAAGGAGAAAAAGGTGATCTGGTGGTGGATGGGTTTGGCATTACACGCCCCACATCGCGTAAGACAGTCACTATATGCGCGTGATTCGTACCTCTTATGACCTATCACCAAACGCGTAAGACAGTCACTAAGTGCGTGGGATTGGTACCTTTTCTAACATCACTAAACGCGTAAGACAATCACCAAACGCGTAAGACAATCACTAAATGCGTGGGATTGGTATCTCTTATAACCTGTCACTAAACGCGCAAGACAATCACTATATGCCAGGAATTGGTACCTGTTCTAACCTAGCGCTAAACATGAAAATTGCTAACTTGAAACACACTAAACATAAGGGACCACTGTAGTATTTATTTCATGTTCAGTGATGCTACTCCTCACCCTGCCTTAGTGTGGGAAAGGAGGTCCAGATGATGATGATGATTTTTATTTGTGTGATCATTATTTTTTTTTATTTTGTTAGTATTATTATTATTGTTAGTATTACTATTACTATTATTGTCACTATTATTATTATTATCATTATTATTACTCTTATTATTACTATTGTTGTTATTGAGTGTGGTAGGGAAGGTCTATGATAGAATTATTATAAAGTAAGAGAAATATCAGAAGTCCTAGTGAGTGATGAACAGGGTGGCTTTAGGAGTGGCAGAGGATGTGTGGATCAAGTATTTGCAGTGAGGCAGATAGCAGAGCAAGGCTTGTTAGAAGGACCATAAGGTGTTTTTGACATTCATGGATCTGGAAAAAGCATATGACAAAGTAGACAGAAGGATTGCGGATAGTTTCGTGCATGTACGGAAAAAGCATATGACAAAGTAGACAGAAGGATTGCGTCAAGAGTTTTTATGATGGTAGTGAAGCATGTGTAAGGATTAATGGGCATCTAAGTTAATGGTTCACAATCAGTGTGGGCGTGCGACAAGGTTATGTGATGTCCCCATGGTTGTTCAATATATATGTGGATGGGGTGATGAGAGAAGTAAAAACACGAGTAATGGAGAGGGGGATGGCGTTGGTAATGAATGGTGATGGATGGAATATCTCAAATTTGTTGTATGCTGATGATGTGGTACTGCTTGCAAGTACCGGACAGGAACTTGGTAGTTTAGTGCAGAGTTTTGCTGATGCCTGTAAGCGTCGTGCCTTGAGAGTAAATGTAGAAAAGAGTAAAGTGATGGTTATTGAGAGAGAAGGTGACTCCCAGTGTGATGTCACAGTGAATGGAGAGAGACTGGAATTGGTGAGAGAGTTCAAATACCTGGGTACAGTGATAGAAGAGAGAGGAAAATGTGCAAAAGAAGTGAATGAGTAGAGTGACACAAGGAAGAAAAGTAGCTGGTGCAATGTAGGCCTTGATAAGAAACAGAGGCTTGAGTGTTGCAGCTGCATGAGGCTTACATGAGGGAGTGTTAGTGCCCACTTTAACATATGGACGTGAGACTATGGTGTGGCATGAAAATGAAAAGTCAAGAGTAAGAGCAGTGGAGATGGGACTGCTAAGGAATGTACGTGGAGTACAGAGGGTGGATAGGATATATGTGGAATGTATGTGGAGTACAGAGAGTGGATAGGATATATGTGGAATGTATGTGGAGTACAGAGGGTGGATAGGATACGAAATACTGTGATTAGTGAAAGATGTGGAGTGAGGAAGTTGGTGGACACCAGAATTGAAGAGTGTACTGAGATGGTATGATCACGTGGAGAGAATGGATAACAACAGAGTGGTGAAAAAGGTATATCTGAGCGAATTTGAAGGAGGGAGGAGGCGAGGTAGGCCAAGGAGAAGGTGGAGGGATATGGTGGATGATTGTGTGAGGAGGCGAGGTAGGGCAAGTAGAAGGTGGAGGGATATGGTGGATGAGTGTGTGAGGAAGAGAGGTAGGCCAAGGAGAAGGTGGAGGGATATGGTGGATAAGTGTTTGAGGAAGAGAGGTAGGCCAAGGAGAAGGTGGAGGGATATAGTGGATGAGTGTGTGAGGAAGAGAGGTTTGGAAGTCAGTGAGGCTAGGGAACTGACAAGAGGTCAAGCTGGCTGGATGAATGTTGTGAGGAAAAATTCTTATTGTATTTTTACTCCAATCAAAATTTAAACCATAAAAACTTCCATAATACCGCAAACTCTCAATTATCATGCCTAATACAGCGAACCCCAATCCCGGATATTACCTATTAACCCCCATCGGATCACCATCGGGCATTGAATCGGATAATGTATTACTATCCATCTCTACCCTCTATCTGAAAAATACCCATGAGTAAAAGATGGAAAGTAAGGATAAAATACAATAATGATACAGTACAATAATAGTAATGCAGACTGACTAAGAGGGTGTATTTAGGTGAAGTGGAGGGAGCGAGAGGGAGGGGGAGACCAAGGATGAGGTGGAGGGATGGCATTGAGAGGTATATGAGGGAGGGGGGGGTGAGGTGGGGGGAGGGTAGTCAAATGGTGGGTGACAGAGCGACTTGGAGGCACTTTGTCTGCGGCCACCCTTTGCGGGATTAGGGCGTATGGATAGATAGATAGACAGTAATAGTTTAATAAGCATAAAATACAATACAGTAATGATACAGTACAATAAAACAGTAAGGCGTTGAACTGGATATTGTGTTACTATCCATCTCAACCCTCTGTCCTAAAAATACCCATGAGTAAAAGATGGAAAATAAGGAAAAAATACAATACAGTAATGATACAGTACAGTAATACAATAATACATTAAGGCTTTGAACCGGATATTGTATTACTATCCATCTCAACCCTGTATCCAAAAACTTGCCCATGAGTAAAAGATGAAAACTAAACATAAAATACAATAATTATACAGTACAGTAATGCAGTAACAAGCATAAAATACAGAAATGATACAGTACAGTAATAATATAATACAGTAATGATACAGTACAGTAATACAGTAAGGCTTCAGACAGGATATTGTATTACTATCCATCTCAACCCTCTGTCCTAAAACTTTCTCATGAGTAAAAGATGGAAGGTAAGGATAAAATACAATAATTATACTGTACAGTAATACGGTAACAAGCCTAAAATACAGTAATGATACAGTACAGTTATACAGCAAGGCGTCAGACTGGATATTGTATTACCATCCATCTCAATCCTCTATCCAAAAAAATCCCATGAGTAAAAGATAGATAGATAAAAGATGAAATATGGAACCATCTCCACTAACATATATATTTCTTTTGAAAGATGGGAAGAATGTAGTGGAGTATATAATTCAATATATTAACCCTTCGTCAGTCCTGTGGGGTATTTAAATGTGGTTAGTCCGGATGTAAAATACTGTATATTCATACTTCCGCTTCAGCATACCTCTGCAGTCACTAATGAAAAGATTGACTGCATTGTACGTAAAATATATTCATACTGCCGCTTCAGCATATCTCCGCAATCACTAATGAAAAGATTGAATGCCATGTAGGTGGTTATTAACCCTTTGAGATTCCGAAGACGCGATTTCGAGTCATCGTAAATCCAACTGTTGAGATTCTGATGACTCGAATTCGAGTCATATGAAACAACAATTGTTTTTTGCATGTTTTTCATATCCTATCTGGGTTTGTTCTACATGCACTATCCTGTTAATCCTTTTCCAACTATTTAGCTTTACACTGACAAGTACATCAGTCAGATATGCAAAATAAATTCACTTTTACCATGAATAATATCAGTATTACCAGCATGGATATTTGCCTGTGTGACAGCGAGAGCTTTCGCTTTTCTCTGTGAAAACTAATGTAAATTGCCATAACCTTTATATCAATGGAAAGGTAATTTACTGTAGATTGACATGGTGCAATCAAATTTCATGTAACTCTAATACTTTTTTTTTTTTTTTTTTTTTTTTTTTTTTTACGGAAGGGTATGCGATTTTTCCTTTTTGGCTAACTTCTCGTCCTATTGGCCTTTTAGCTACCGTATTTACCTTTTTCAACCATACTCCGATAAAGAGCAACTATTCAGCTTTAAAATGGTACCACATTCATTAGTCTAATAAAAACTTAGTGTACAGTGGCCGATTAAGTACAAATATCACTGCACGACGGTGCACTCTATGTGTGCCAGGCTGAATCTGGTACAGACACAATCGGCGGAGGGCCTAAAATCTCAAAGGGTTAATTTATAATAATAAAATAATAAATTATAATATCAGTACAAAAATAACATATGGACTCTATCTCATTTGTCTTGTAAACACGCACAAGGAAATACATTTTTTATTTAAAATACAGTATAATGATAATATGCAAAAATAAGATTAAAAAAAAAATCTGTCACAACATGATCTAAATGGTTAGTTGGATGGGGTGACTGGACACCCTGCAGTCCTATCTCATTTGTCTTGTAAACACGCACAAGGAAATACATTTTTTATTTAAAATACAGTATAATGATAATATGCAAAAATAAGATTTAAAAAAAAAATCTGTCACAACATGATCTAAATGGTTAGTTGGATGGGGTGACTGGACACCCTGCAGGGGAGGGGGAGTGCCCTTCTCTCTTACTACAGCAGAGGCAGAACTAAACCAATCAACATGCTGCCTCCCCTCACTGAATCAGGAGAGTACTGGAATGGAGAGGAATATTCGAATTACTGGCTAAGAAATATGAGCTTTTAAAAAAATTTGGGGTGGCAAAACATCCCACCTGACTAACAAAGGGTTAAAGGAAAGAATATGACTGTATAATTCAGTATATAAAATGAAAGAAGAGTGTATAATTGAATCTAATATAATCAAACATATTTAATGAAGGAATATAATGATGTATTATTCAGTAAAATAAATCCATATATATTAAACCAAAGAAAATACCAGTAATGTATAACTAAGTATACTAATTCCATATATATTAAACCAAAATATATAATGGTGTATAATTGAAGAAAATAAACCTATATATATTAAACCAAAATATATAATGGTGTATAATTCAGTAAAATAAACCCATATATATTAAACCAAAATATATAATGGTGTATAATTCAGTAAAATACTCATATATATTAAACCAAAATATATAATGGTGTATAATTCAGTCAAATAAACCCATATAAATTAAACCAAAATATATAATGGTGTATAATTGAAGAAAATAAACCCATATATATTGAAACAAAATATATAATGGTGTATAATTGAAGAAAAGAAACCCATATATATTGAAACAAAATATATAATGGTGTATAATTGAAGAAAAGAAACCCATATATATTGAAACAAAATATATAATGGTGTATAATTGAAGAAAAGAAACCCATATATATTGAAACAAAATATATAATGGTGTATAACTAAGTATACTATCTATCTATCTATTGCCAGACGCCATAATCCCGTAAAGGGTGGCCACTTGACTTTGAGTTATTTGTTTTACAGGGAGAGGCACTAACCCTCCACCAACCCACTTGTTGACACGTAGGGAGCACGTATGGTTATATGGTTACCACCCAGCCTCGTAAATGGTTTCTTGGCTTACAAGAAACCATTTGGCTTGTCACTCAATGTAATGCCACCTGCATGTAAAGAAAAGAACAGCAATAAGACGTGACAGGAAAGATAGGAGAAATAGGAAGAGAGGAAGACAGACTCAGAAAAAGAATGATAAAGGCCAAGGAAGAAGTAGGCAGCACTACATCAAGTGTAGTGTACTAAATCCATATATATTGAAACAAAATATATAATAGTGTATAATTCAGTAAAATAAATCCATATATATTAAACCAAAATATATAATGGTGTATAAATCAGTAAAATAAATCCATATATATTAAACCAAAATATAATGGTGTATAATTCAGTATAACAGATCCATATATATATTGAACCAAAATATATAATGGTGTATAATTCAGTCAAATAAACCCATATATATATTAAACCAAAATGTATAATGGTGTATAATTAAGTAAAATAAACCCATATATATTAAACCAAAATATATAATGGTGTATAATTTAAGAAAAAACCATATATATTAAACCAAAATATATAATGGTGTATAATTCAATAAAATAAAGCCATATATATTAAACCAAAATATATAATGGTGTATAATTAAGTAAAATAAACCCGTATATATTGAAACAACATAGTGGTGTATAATTCAGTATACTAAATCCATGTATATTAAAGCCAATAATATAATGGTGTATAAGGATACTAAATCCATATATATTAAACCAAATAATATAATAATGTATAATTTAGTAAAATAAACCCCTATATATTAAACCAAAATATATGGTGTATAATTCAATAAACTAAACCCATATATATTAAACCAAAATATATAATGGTGTATAATTCAGTATAATAAACCCATATATATTAAACCAAAGAATATAATGATGTATAATTCAGTATAATAAACCCATATATATTAAACCAAAATATATAATGGTGTAAAATTGAAGAAAATAAACCCATATCGTAAGACACCGTAGCTTCGGACATTTTTTGTGTGTTTTAATGAATAACTCTGTGTAAAATGCTGCAATTTTATCCATGTTAGTGTCATGTGGTAGCCAGAGACAGTACGTACTGAATCTATATAATAAAAAAAAATTAACCACACTTTTTTTTTTTTTTTTTTTTTTTTTTTTTTTCCCCCCCAAGTGTCTGAAGTTAGGAACAAATTTCCTTACTTCGGACAGCTCTTCTAAACTTCGGACATCCAAGTATTTGCCCTTTAAACATGAGAATGTTTAATAGCACCTGTCTCAGGACACACTGGTCAAACTTCGGACACTTTAAAGTTTTTTAAAAAATGTCAAAAAAAATACTGGGCACTCGTGGCCCAAGTTATACATATATAAAGAGAAATATCCAAACATATCTTTTTTGAGCTCATAATTTGAAATCACATTAAGATGCATCATTTCACATTGTAATGAGGTTATCTGGCCATAAATATAACTAAGAACTCTTCAGAAACTTTTCCAGACGAAAAAATTTTATAAAAATGCATTGCATATTTTCCAAACTGTAAGGGGAACTGATCTCTCTTTCCTAAACAAAACTTCACTTAATTATCAATTAGTTACCTCACTGACTCAACAAATGCATACTGAAATAACATAATATAATGTTAAACAATTCTTACTGGTTCCAATGACACCCACACACCCACTAACACACACACAAATCAATAGACATACGCGCACAAAAGCACATGTTATGAAGGCACCATGGAATGTATTAACGAGCTACACGCTTTAGTCTTATACACACACACACACACACACACAAACAAACATCCCAAATAGGCCTGTGGTTGTAAACACACACACACACACACACACACACACAATCTATTGTCTGTATTTTTCCAATAATTTGTCTGTCCAAATTTTGGAATTATTTTTTTGAAAAATTGTGATATTCATTAAAAGTCATAGCAAGATGATGCATGTATATATTTTAAAATAGTTTACTGCCCAGTACTTACAACACTTTTCCACATATAATCGTACTAATTACGTTCTTACAATTGAAACTGTTCTGTGTGAACAAAGTTTTGCAGGGTTAAAAAATGTCGTTTTTTTTTTTAACATTTGATTCATAAATTTTTTTCACCCACACATATTCAGGCTAGTTTAATAGGACTTATACATAATAATCTTTAAAGATTACCCTACCTACCCATATCAATATTTTTTACAAATATCGCACTCTCTTCCAATAAACTCATTTCTTGGCAAAACGTCCGAAGTTTGGGCACTGTCTGAAGTTACGGTGTTTTACGATATATATTAAAACCAAAGAATTTAATGATGTATAATTCAATATAATAAACCCATATGTATTAAACCAAAATATATATTGGTGTATAATTGAAGAAAATAAACCCATATATATTAAACCAAAATATATAATGGTGAATAATTCAGTATAAGCAAACAAAAAATATAATGTATAATTGAATATAATTAATATGTATATATATATATATATATATATATATATATATATTTATTTATTTAACAAATATTGCATGTTTTATTTTCTTGGTTTATAAAAATTGGCAAAATTTGAAAGTGGAATGTAGTAAATGCTTGATATGATAAACCAAAGGGAGGAGAAAGGAGGAAGTCATCCATGAAAGTGATTGAGAAGGATGAGGAAATATTTTAAATGATATGATTTTTACGTTCGCCCCTCCCCAGTCTTTCCATCCCTACCATAATCAAACCTAACCTAACCACACAATCTAACCAAAGCAAACCACACCACACCACACCAAACTCAACCTAACCACATACAGCAAACCTTGGCCTTTCTCTGATTATACCACATGTACACCCACAAGAAACAAATGTTAGTGGATTTGGAATACAGTAAACCATTTAAATATAACGAACTAATTGAGAAGAGGGGTGGGTCGTTATATCCGAAAGTTGGCTATATCCGATGGTCGTTATCTACCGAGGGATTACTGACCCTAGGCTGCTATATCCGTGGAGAGGTTTGGTCCTATGTGCACCTACCACAACTTACTCTATGAAGTTTCACATGGAGAATTCAATGGTTTATAGGCTATATCCGTGGAGTGGTTCGGTCCTACGTGCACCCACCACAACGTATTCTATGACGTTGCACATGGAGAATTCAATGGTTTATAGGCTATATCCGTGGAGTGGTTCTGTCCTACGTGCACCACCACAACATACTCACATGGATAATTCAATGGTTTATGTAGTTATGTACAGTAAATAACATCCTGTTTGAAGAGGGAGGGGGAGGCCAAGGATGAGATGGAGGGCTGGAGAGGTATATGAGAGAGAGGGGTGTGAGTTGGGAGCAGGGCAGTGAAATGGCGGGGGACAGGGTGACGTGGAGGCGATTTGTTTGTGGCCACCCTGTACGAGATTGAGGCGTCTGGCAATAGATAGATAGATAGATGAAGTACATATAAGTACAATGCCTGTAATGTAATGTAGTAGCGTTACAGTACACTTGCCACGTCAGGAAGTGCTCTGGGAATTATGCATCATGAACTTCTGCCGCATACACCAAAGAAAGGTTGCTATATTGGGGGGGAAGTTCACCCTGGAAATTTGTGTGTGTGTGTGTGTGTGTGTGTGGAAGAAGGAACCAAAGGCCATGAGCCCTCAAAATTGTTCCTTCCAAGAGAAAAACAAAGTACAAGAGAGAGCCAAATTCAAGATCCGATCATTTCGAGATGCCTGGACACACTGCGTTTGAAAGACTGGAGATCATAGGAAGCAGGAAATACAGACAGAGGGAGACAGTTCCAGAGTTAACCTGTTGCATAAATGATGGACTGGGAGTAACTTAACTCTTGCATTAGAGAGTTGGACAAATCCGAAGTACGCTATAAAAGGGTTCGTTATATCGAGGGTTTAATGTAATTCTAAAAAACAAAGTCCATAGTTGTCGGCAGTCATCTCAAAATTTTTTTTTTCTTTGTGACGAAAAAAGTATGGTTTATAAATTCAATACAGTATATGTTAAAGGCAAATAAAAAAATATAATTGGAAAGAAGTAAAAAAATCTGATATATAAATTGAATACAGTAAATTAAATCCAGTGTGTGTGAGTGAGGTGGAGGGAGGGGAAGGCCAAGGATGAGATGGATGGAGTGGAGAGGTTTAAGAGAGACTGACGAGGAGAGTGTATGTGAGTGAGGTGGAGGGGGGGAGAGGCCAAGGATGAGATGGAGGGATGGAGTGGAGAGGTATATGAGATATGGGGGTGTGAGTTGGGAGCAGGGCAGTGAAATGACGGGGGACAGGGTGACATGGAGTTGATTTGTTTGTGACCACCTTTTACAAGATTAAGGCGTCTGGCAATAGATAGATAGATAGATATACCATACCGTATATATGCATATATATATATATATATATATATATATATATATATATATATATGTATGTATGTATGTATATATTGTATATATAATGGAATTTTGCTTTTGGTAGGGGAGGGGGCAGAAAATTTGGACCAAATATTGATAGAAAAATAAAAATAATACTTGGAGAATATAAAAATTCAGTGTAATAATAATCATAGTGGGAAGGAAATTGGAAGAGTTATATTGGTGAAAAAATATTAAGAAAACTGAAAATAGTGTATTTAAAAAAAAAAATGGAAATAAACAATGAAGAAAATGAGAAGCAAAATTGAGATAGTGTAGAAAAAAAATAATAATGGTAATGATAATGATGATAATAATAATAATAATAATGGGAAGAAAATTTGAAATAGTGAATTGGAAAAGAAAAAAAAGAGTGGTAAGAAAAATTCGTATAGTGTATTGAAGAAAAAAAAAATGAAAATACTTATAAAAGAAATTGGAAACTGGAAATAATTATAACAAGAAAAAAACTGGGATGAAAATTTGAAAGATATAGTGTAATAAAAAAATAATAAGAGGAAGAAAAATTGAAAAAGTATATTGACAGAATAAAGAAAAATGGAAATAATTATTGAAAGAAATGGAAGAAAAAATGAAAAACAGTGTAAAAGAAATAATAATAATAATAATACTGGTTTATTGGAAAAAAAGGTATGGAAAGAAAATTGGAAATAATTATTGAAAAAAGAATGGGAAGAAAAACTGACATATGGTTGATATTGTATTAAAACTTTTGAGTAAATTTTATATGCCTACAAAATTCAACAATATATCAATCTGCTTTAATACATACCCGGTACATAAAAATACAGTAGATAGGTACATGAAAATCCAAAAATACTATGTACAATAATAATACATACACTAAAATACAATAGAGATATGTACATTAAAATACAAGAACCACATCAGTTTTGTTTTCGTTTTCGTTTTTGAAGGCTCCAGCATGCATACGTCGGCCTTGGTTACCTAATGGCGGCTCTCCATGCTGCTTGATCTCTGGCAGCTTCCCTATTAATACCTTAACCCTGAGCTCACAATGAATGACCTCGTCCCAGGTCTTTTTCGGTCTGCTTCTCACTACCCTATCCCCAGTGTTATCGCTTCTCGCTTTCTGCACCCAATTATCATCCCCCATCCTCTCCACATGGCCAGCCCATCTCAGTCTACCCCTCCTCATTACAAACCATCTTAGTCTACCCCTCCTCATCACAACACCAATACACTCCAGTCCAATCCTTCCTCTCAAACCATCTCAGTCTACCCCTCCTTATCACAAACCATCTCAGTCTACCCCTCCTCATCACAAACCATCTCAATCTACCCCTCCTTATCACAAACCATCTCAATCTACCCCTCCTTATCACAAACCATCTCAATCTACCCCTCCTTATCACAAACCATCTCAATCTACCCCTCATCAGAAACCATCTCAATCTACCCCTCATCATCACAAACCATCTCAGTCTACCCCTCCTCATCACAAACCATCTCAATCTACCCCTCCTCATCACAAACCATCTCAATCTACACCCCTTCTTATCACAAACCATCTCAATCTACCCCTCCTCATCACAAACCATCTCAATCTACCCCTCCTCATCACAAACCATCTCAGTCTACCCCTCCTCATCACAGACCATCTCAATCTACCCCTCCTCATCACAACACCAATACACTCCAGTCCCATCCTTCCTCCCAAACCATCTCAGTCTACCCCTCCTCATCACAACACCAATACACTCCAGTCCCATCCTTCCTCTCAACCCTTCCATCGTATACCCAGCCCCCCCAGGCCTCTCACTCAGGGACGCACTGCACATCCACCTAATCATTGTCATTTCTGTACGTTTGAGCCTGCGAATATCCTCTTCCTTTACTGCCCAGGTCGCACTACCATACAGCATTACCTACCCCACTACCATACACTCCTCACTACCATACAGCATTACACTCCTAACACATGTTGCATAAATCACTTAGGAAAAGGTGTCGGGTAGCTTCCTTTACTGACCAGGAGGAAAAGGTGTCGGGTAGCTTCCTTTACTGACCAGGTCTCACTACCTTACAGCATTACACTCCTAACATGCCACATAAATCACTTAGTAAAAGGTGTTAGGGAGCTTTCTTTACTGCCCAGATCTCTCTGCCATACAGCATTATACTCCTTACTACCATACAGTAGTACACTCCTAATACATGCCACATACAAAGATCCCTTAACACTTATGGAGAGCCCTCTCAGTGTCAGTGACTAACCTCACTCCTATATCTCCTAAGGCCTTCAACATTTCAACAGTCAGCCTAGACTCACCTGCTGCCTTCCCCACCTGCATCCTGCCTATTGCATCGCTCAGTACAGTTGCCTCAGTCCCTTTCCACCCCCAAAACAGATCCCGTCAAATGTGGCAGCGTAGCATTTGTAGTGTAAATACGTAACAGTGAATGACACCTCGCATTTGATTTACTGGTTTTCTCTTCGTATGTCTCTTGCCTTACGGATTTATCAGTGCATCCTCCTGTATACATATATTTCCAGTAAATTATCCCTTGATGCGTATCCCATATGATTTTATAATTGTTTTAACGTCTCCTGTCGAGTGCTTTCTTACATCACATGGCTCATTTGCGTATTGTCATGTTGGAAAGGACGTCACATGGCTCATTTGCGTATTGTCATGTTGGAAAGGTTGGATAGTGATTCGAACTACATTATACATTACTCTGAAGCGATAACTCTCCAGTAGTCTATGGTCAACGTATTCTTTTTCATCCAGTGTTATTTATTCCCCTTTTATGTTATATTGCTCTGGTTTGATAATATCAGCTTATGTGTATCACCCGGTTTCCAATGTTTTACGATTCATAAAGGTTTTTGAACTCCCATAGCAAGATCCATGAGACAAACTAAACACCCCACAGATTCAAATAAGGTGTGGTGTGGCTGGTGTATGATGACTATATCTGCAACAGCCATCATGGTATATTTCTATTATGCTTGTGCTTGCGTTTATATTCCTATTAGTATTTCGTATTAGAATATACGTTTTGTATTAGAATATATAGTATATAGATGTTGATGTTTCTGGTAATGCGTTAATTACTTCCGTATGTATATGCTATTACGATGTCTGGCATGTACACCCACCATACACGTCCGTCGCTATAATGTTCATACGTAGATAAGTATTTACACTTACTGTGACGTAGCCGGCAATTACTACTGCAACGGTGGCATTGTCTTGTCAGGAGGTAAAACATGGGAAAGGAACTTATAGGAGGCAACTGTACCTACATCCTACCTATTGCCTTACCCACAGTACCAACATCATACCTATTGCCTTACTAACAGTACCTACATCCTACCTATTGCCTTACTCACGGTACCTACATCCTACCTATTGCCTTACTCACAGTACTTACCTCCTACCTATTGCCTTACAGTAATTACCTCCTACCTATTGCCTTACTCACAGTACTTACATCCTACCTATTGCCATACTCACAGTACTTACATCCTGCCTATTGCCTTGCTCACAGTACTTACATCCTACCTATTGCCTTGCTCACAGTACCTACATCCTACCTATTGCCCTACTCACAGTACCTACATCCTACCTATTGCCTTACTCACAGTACCTACATCCTACCTATTGCCTTACTCACAGTACCTACATCCTACCTATTGCCTTACAGTACCTACATCCTACCTATTGCCTTACTCACAGTACCTACATCCTACCTATTGCCTTACTCACTGTACCAACATCCTACCTATTGCCTTACTCACTGTACCAACATCCTACCTATTGCCTTACTCACTGTACCAACATCCTACCTATTGCTTTACTCACAGTACCTACATTATACCTATTGCCTTACAGTACCTATATGCTGCCTATCACCATATTCACAGTAGCAGTGTCAATCAGAGGCAGTCCAAACACTGATCTGCTGGCTCCAAACCCTCCCTATTCCAAACTCCTCATTCAACAACCGGCTATAATGCTGTCTCCAATCATCGTTAATATCACCACTTCACTACCCTTCATCACTCTTTACACACTGCTCACCACTACCCATCCTTCATCACACTTCACACACTGCTCACCACTACCCTTCACCATTATTCATACACGTCACTACTACCCTTCGTCATTATTCACACGTCACCACTACCCTTCCTTCATCACTCTTCACATACTTGACCTCTACCCTTCCTTCATCACACCTCACACACTACTCACCACTACCCTTCCTTCATCACTCTTCACACACTGCTCACCACTACCCTTCATCACTCTTCACACACTGCTCACCACTACCCTTCCTTCATCATCTTCATACACTTGACCACTACCCTTCCTTCATCACTCTTCATACACTTGACCACTACCCTTCCTTCATCACTCTTCATACACTTGACCACTACCCTTCCTTCATCACTCTTCACACACTGCTCACCACTACCCTTCCTTCACCAGTCATCACACACTGCTCACCACTACCCTTCCTTCAACATTCATCACACACTGCTCACCACTACCCTTCCTTCATCACTCTTCACACACTGCTCACCACTACCCTTCCTTCATCACTCTTCACACACTGCTCACCACTACCCTTCCTTCATCACTCTTCATACACTGCTCGCCACTACCCTTCCTTCTTCATTCATCACACTTTGCTCACCACTACCTTTCCTTTATCAGTCATGACTTCACACACTGCTCACCTATACCCCTATTCTCCCTCTTCACCTGATTTGCCACCTTAAATATCACCTTCTCCCGCTCTGACCGAAGGGTCGGAGGATCGAATCCACCCAAGCCATTGGTAGACATCAGGAAGGGCATCCGGTCATATAATGCTACACTCTCCAGTCCAAAAGTCCTTTACTCAATGGCAACGCCTTAGCCCTTCAGGGATACCTGGAGTAAAACCAAATTATTTTATTTTTTTTATAAGTAATACTCTCCCTGGCTCAGATTTCTCCCTTTATACCTCCCTTGTAGCCCTACGCGAGGCAGACAAGTATTCCCCTCTGTTATCACCCTTCGTCTATTTCCGGAAGGCCTTCATTTCTCCCTTCTCGCAGCGTCTACACCCTCATCCTACCACCAAGTTACTTTACATCCTGGTTGACCTCTTGTCCATCCACCCACTGAATTAGTAACTCAAGAGGTTGATCTGGAGGGGTCTGTATTGATCATTAACCCTTCCATCCACATCTCCCTGTTCAGCCCACACTCTCCTCATCCCGCTGTAGAAGGCATCCCCTACTGCTTGGTTTTTCAGTGTCCATATTATCTTCCTGGGTGCATAGGTTCTCTTTTTCATCACCCGCACCTTAACCACCATGTCGCATATCAATAACTTGTGTTGCATACACCCCTCACTGCCTATAACTTTAACATCCCTCACTAACCTGTCATCAGCCATCCCGACGAGGAAATACTCTATCTGACTGCTATTTCCCACAGACTCGTACGTAATCAACCTTCTCTGTCTTCCTAAGATGTTCATTGCCCTCCCAAACTTGAGTATCCTTACCCCTTTCTCATTTCTTGTGCAGTCGCCCCAAGAAGTGATGGCAGAGTTCAGATTGTTTTGGTCAGTCTGCATGATATACTTTCGATGGAAACTTAGTGAATGTGTGGTAAAACTTCTGTGCCTCCATTACACTACATAAAATATATATCACACTAAGAAGTTATGTTAAACGAATAACATGAACTAGTGATATATTAGAAGTTACTACTCAGATACGTCTCCTGATTTGAATGAATGTGTATTACTCCGTGAGCGGTGCGGTCCCTGATGTATTTGCTGCCCAGGATTTCCAAAGCAGATCTAGTTTGTCCATGAAGAGAACATAAACGGAAATAAATGAGTAGATTATTCCTTAGTATTGTACTGGAAAATATTTTTATAAATAATACCGGTAATGATTGTTATTGATTATTACAGCACTTTTCTTTTTAGTCTATACGCTACTAACAAGTTATTGCCTGTTACCATATTAGTTTTGAACTCCACGAATTATTCCTGACTGTCCCTGAGTGATAGTTCTGAAATGTCAGTTAGTTCTGTTTAGAATTTTCAGTTACCATAACTAATGAACTGATTCCTACAATTTTGAAATATACCATTACTTTAGCATCTTTTACATTTACTTAATGTTTTCTGTAACAATTTTCACTTTGTAAAGATATAAGGAAGAATATGTACATTATTGCTGACTGAAAACTTGTGAATACTGTGCCGTCACTTCTTAGGTTGACTGTACCATATGCACATCCCTCATGTACCCCTTCATATCACTGAGCTGCATCAGTTTCGTTTCGTTTCGTTTTCGTTTTTAAAGGCTCCAACATGCTTGCATGCATCGGCCTTGGTCACCTAATGGTGGATGTCCATACTGCATGATCTATTGCAGCCTCCCTGATCAGTCCCTTAACCCAGAGGTCACACTTAATGACCTCGTTCCGTGTCTTTCTTGGTCTACCCCTCATAACCCCACCCCCAATATTAACACTTCTCACCTTCCTCACCCAATCATCATCCCCCATCCTCTCCACATGCCCAAACCATCTCAATCTACCTCTCCTCATCACAACACCAATACACTCCAGTCCCATCCTTCCTCCCAAACCATCACAATCTACCCCTCCTCATCACAACACCAATACACTTCAGTCCCATCCTTCCTCCCAAACCATCTCAATCTACCCCTCCTCATCACAACACCAATACACTCCACTCCCATCCTACCTCTCAACTCTTTCATTTAAGTCCCCTCCCAAAACCACTCTCATCATCCCCAAACCACCTACAGCCAAATGGATACCACAGTAGGCATCCCTTATTGCTTGTTTTTTCAGCTTGCATATTTTCCTCGTAGGTGCATAGGTCCTCCTTTGCATCACCCACTCTTTCAGTACCATGTCACATATTACTAAATTGGATTCCTACACATACTTCGCGCTCCGTATATAAAAATACATGAACCGTGTGTACATTAAAATACAATAAGAATACAATAGCAGTACATGAAAGTAGGTACTACCTATTTATGTATCTATCTATTGTCAGACGCCATAATCCCGTAAGGGGTGGCCATTTGACTTTGAGTTAGTTGTTTTACAGGGAGGGGCACTAACCCTCCACCAACCCACTTGTTGACACGTAGGGAGCTCATATGGTTTGGTTATATGGTTACCACCCAGCGTTGTAGGTGGTTTCCTGGCTTACAGGAAACCATTTGGCTTGTCACTCAATGTAAAGCCACCTGTAAAGGAAAGAAAAGCAAGAAGAAAATTAGGTACAATAATAGTAAATATAATAGAAGACAGTATTGCTGCATACACTCCTCGCTGTCTATATTAAAGTACAATATGTACATAAAAATACAGTAACTTCAAATCCCATACAATACAATAATAAATACAATAAGAAGACAGTAATAATGCGGTACATTACATGAAAATACATTAATATTAAATAGTGGAATACGGTAATGAATACATAAAAATACAATAAAATACAATAACAGTAAACGAGTGATGCATAACCATAATTACATGAAAATACAATAACAGTAAATACATAATACAGCAACATTATCGAAAATACACTAACGGTACATATAGATACAATAACTACATAAAAATACAGTAACTAAGAATACAATAATAATACACACAAAAATACAATAAAATATACCAACAATAAGTACAATAATAATAAATCACTGAAAGAGTATAGATGAAAATTTAGAAAGAGTTGAAAAAGAGAATTTGTCATCTTGTTCAAAATTAACCTGGTACTGTATCTATAATTTATTTGTATATGCCTACTGTATTATTTTATCTATTCATTTATGCAATTTATACATGCAAATTTATCTACTGTATGATGTATGAATTTCTAAAGGCCTGAAAAAAAAAGTTACCGGTAATATTTTATCTTACCAAAAAGTTTGGGTAGAAAAATTTCGAAATCTGAAATCAGAGCTCTTACTAAGTGGCGATGGTTGGGAGGCGTTTGGTTGCTCAAGTTTCAGATTTACGGGCCAAATAAATTTTTAGTAGCCAAACTGACTACGAGGCGAAATCTTTACCAGCAATAAAATGAATATACAGTATGTATGTATTTTACACATTGTGATGATTAGAATGATATAATGAGGTTTTAAACATGGACAGTAGCGACAAGGAAAGACAATAATTGACCACAACGTGCTTTTTTGTTCGTTTAAGTGAGATGTACTGTACTTATAATGTACTTTACTGGGTTTTGAAGTGAATGTATTTTATCCTCGCGACTTGTATGTAAAATTTATTCGCTGAAGGGAAAAAATACTCGCATTTCCCAGCTGTGGGTCGCCAAACAAGAGGCCTGAAAATATTCAAAATTTCATTAGGCCTAGAACGGGAAAAATATATTAATACAATTTTTCTCCATATGTAAATAGAAATACGATTTTTTATGATGCTTTTTTTCTTGAGTTTGTGTATTGGGTTTTTAAAATATATATATATATATATATATATATAACCCTACCTCACTTCTCCCTCCCTTCCTTCCATTCCTTCCTTCTGTTCCTTCCTTCCATTCCTTCCTTGCATTCCTTCATTCCTTTCCTTCCCTCCATTCCTTCCTTTCCTTCCATTCCTTTCGTTTCCTTCCTCCCTAGCATTCCTTCCTTCCATTCCCTCCTTCCTTCCATTCCTTCCTTCCTTCCATTCCTTCCTTCCTTCCATTCCTTCCTTCCATTCCTTCCTTCCATTCTTTCCTTCCTTCCATTCCTTCCTTCCTCCATTCCTTCCTTCCATTCCTTCCTTCCTCCATTCCTTCCTTCCTTCCATTCCTTCCTTCCTTCCATTCCTTCCTTCCATTCCTTCCTTCCTTCCTTCCTTCCTTCCTTCCTTCCATTCCTTCCTTCCTCCATTCCTTCCTTCCTTCCCCCCCGTACCTACCTACCCACCCACTGGCACACCCAGCCACCCACCCACTGACACACCCAGCCACCCACCCACTGACACACCCAGCCACCCACCCACTGACACACCCAGCCACCCACCCACTGACACCCAGCCACCCACCCACTGACACACCCAACCACCCACCCACTGACACACCCAACCACCCACCCACTGACACACCCAACCACCCACCCACCCCCATTGATGCCCAACCACCACCCACCCACTGACACTCCCACCCACCCACTGACACTCCCACCCACCCACTGACACTCCCACCCACCCAGACATCCACTCACCCACTGCCACACCCAATTACCCACCCAGGCATCCACTCACCCACTGCCACTCCCAACCACCCACCCACTGCCACTCCCAACCACCCACCCACCCACTGCCACTCCCAACCACCCACCCACCCACTGCCACTCCCAACCACCCACCCACCCACTGCCACTCCCAACCACCCACCCACCCACTGCCACTCCCAACCACCCACGCACCCACTGCCACACCACACTGTCCACCCACCCACTGCCACACCACACTGTCCACCCACCCACTGCCACACACACTGTCCACCCACCCACCCACTGCCACACCACACTCTCCACCCACCCACCCACTGCCACACCACACTCTCCACACCACACTCTCCACCCACCCACCTGCTGCCACACACCACTGTCCACCCACCCACCTGCTGCCACACACCACTGTCCACCCACCCACCCACCTGCTGCCACACACCACTGTCCACCCACCCACTGCCACACCACACACCACTGTCCACTCACCCACTGCCACACCACACACCACTGTCCACTCACCCACTGCCACACCACACACCACTGTCCACTCACCCACTGCCACACCACACACCACTGTCCACTCACCCACAGCCACACCACACACCACTGTCCACTCACCCACTGCCACACCACACCACCCACCCACTGACACACTACACCACCCACCCACTGACACACCAACCCACCCAGAGACACCCACCACCCAGAGACACCCACCACCCAGACACCGAACCACCTATTAACACCCACCCACTGCCACGCTACACTGTCCTCCCACCCACTGCCACGCTACACTGTCCTCCCACCCACTGCCACGCTACACTGTCCTCCCACCCACCCACTGCCACACCACACCCACTCACCGCCACACCACACCCACTCACCGCCACACCACACCCACTCACCGCCACACCACACCCACTCACCGCCACACCACACCCACTCACCCAGCCATTGACACACCCAAGCACCCACCCACTGACACACCCACGCACCCACCCACTGACACACCCACGGACACACCCACGCACCCACCCACTGACACACCCACCCACACACCCACTGACACACCAACCCACCCAGATACCCAACCACCCACTGACACCCACCACCCAGACACCGAACCACCCACTAACACCCACCCACCCACTCACACACACACACACACACACACACACACACACACACACACACACAACCAACCAACCACTGACACCCACAACCAACCAACCACTGACACCCACAACCAACCAACCACTGACACCCACCACCCACCCAGACACACAACCAACCACTGACACCCACCACCCACCCACACGCCCACCCAGACACACACACACACACACACACACACACACACACAACCAACCAACCACTGACACCCACCACCCACCCAGACACACAACCAACCACTGACACCCACCACCCACCCACACGCCCACCCAGACACACACACACACACACACACACACACACCTACTGACACCCACCTGCCCACCCAGACACACCCAACCTCCCACTTACACCCACATGACCACCCAGACACACCCAACCTCCCACTTACACCCACATGGCCACCCAGACACACGCACCCACCCACCCACTCAAACACACCCAACTGCACACCCACCCACCCACATCCTCACGGTCACCCAGAACACCCACCTACTCACTGGCACCCAGACACACCCACCTACTCACTGGCACCCAGACACACCCAGCCACCCACCCACTGACACCCACCCAACCACCCACTGATACCCACCCAGACGCACCCAACGACCCACTAACACCCACCCAGACACACCCAGCCACCCACTGACACTCAGACGCCCACCCAGACACACCCACACACCCAACCACTGACACACACCCACACACCGAACCCCTGACACACACCCACACACCGAACCCCTGACACACACCCACACACCCAACCCCTGACACACCCCCACACACCCAACCCTTGACACCCACCCACTGACACCCATCACCCACCCACTGACACCCATCACCCACCCACTGACACCCATCACCCACCCATTGACACCCAACCACCCCCACTGACACCCAACCACCCCCACTGACACCCAACCACCCCCACTGACACCCACCACCCACCCAGACACACCCAACCACCCACAACCCACCCAGACACACCCAACCACCCACTGACACCCACACGCCCACCCAGACACATGAACATGCTCACCCAGACACACCCACCCACCCACTGACACCCACTCAGACACACCCACACCCAGACACATGCCCACCCAGACACACCCACCCACATGCCCACCCAGACACACCCACCCACATGCCCACCCAGACACACCCACCCACATGCCCACCCAGACACACCCACCCACATGCCCACCCAGACACACCCACCCACATGCCCACCCAGACACACCCACCCACATGCCCACCCAGACACACCCACCCACATGCCCACCCAGACACACCCACCCACATGCCCACCCAGACACACCCACCCACATGCCCACCCAGACACACCCACCCACATGCCCACCCAGACACACCCACCCACATGCCCACCCAGACACACCCACCCACATGCCCACCCAGACACCCACCCTCATGGCCTCCCAGACACACCCACCCACATGCCCACCCAGAGACACCCACCCACATGCCCACCCAGACACACCCACCCACATGCCCACCCAGACACACCCACCCACATGCCCACCCAGACACACCCACCCACATGCCCACCCAGACACACCCACCCACATGCCCACCCAGACACACCCACCCACATGCCCACCCAGACACACCCACCCACATGCCCACCCAGACACACCCACCCACATGCCCACCCAGACACACCCACCCACATGCCCACCCAGACACACCCACCCACATGCCCACCCAGACACACCCACCCACATGCAGACCCAGACACACCCACCCACATGCCCACCCAGACACACCCACCCACATGCCCACCCAGACACACCCACCCACATGCCCACCCAGACACACCCAACCACCCACTGACAACCAGACAGCCATCCACTGACACCCACCCACCCACTCTGACACACCCACCTGCCCACCCAGACACACCCAACCACCCACTGACACCCACCCACCCACCCAGGCACACCCAACCACCCACTGACACCTACTACCCACCCACCTACCTCCCCACTACCACACCCACCCACCCACCCACCTACCTCCCCACTACCACACCCACCCACCCACCCACCTACCTCCCCACTACCACACCCACCCACCCACCTACCTCCCCACTACCACACCCACCCACCCACCCACCTACCTCCCCACTACCACACCCACCCACCCACCCACCTACCTCCCCACTACCACACCCACCCACCCACCCACCTACCTCCCCACTACCACACCCACCCACCCACCCACCTACCTCCCCACTACCACACCCACCCACCCACCCACCTACCTCCCCACTACCACACCCACCCACCCACCCACCTACCTCCCCACTACCACACCCACCCACCCACCCACCTACCTCCCCACTACCACACCCACCCACCCACCCACCTACCTCCCCACTACCACACCCACCCACCCACCCACCTACCTCCCCACTACCACACCCACCCACCCACCTACCTCCCCACTACCACACCCACCCAACCACCTACCTCCCCACTACCCCACCCACCCACCCACCTCCCTCCCCACTACCACACCCACCCACCCACCCACCTACCTCCCCACTACCACACCCACCCACCCACCTACCTCCCCACTACCACACCCACCCACCCACCTACCTCCCCACTACCACACCCACCCACCCACCTACCTCCCCACTACCACACCCACCCACCCACCTACCTCCCCACTACCACACCCACCCACCCACCTACCTCCCCACTACCACACCCACCCACCCACCTACCTCCCCACTACCACACCCACCCACCCACCTACCTCCCCACTACCACACCCACCCACCCACCTACCTCCCCACTACCACACCCACCCACCCACCTACCTCCCCCATACCACACCCACCCACCCACCTACCTCCCCACTACCACACCCACCCACCCACCTACCTCCCCACTACCACACCCACCCACCCACCTACCTCCCCACTACCACACCCACCCACCCACCTACCTCCCCACTACCACACCCACCCACCCACCTACCTCCCCACTACCACACCCACCCACCAACCTCCCCACTACCACACCCACCCACCCACCAACCTCCCTACTACCACACCCACCCACCAACCTCCCTACCACCACCCACCCACCTCCCCTCTGCCACACCCACCCACCCACCCACCTACTGACACACCCACCCACCCACCCACCTACTGACACACCAACCCACCCACCCACCTACTGACACACCAACCCACCCACCCACCTACTGACACACCAACCCACCCACCCACCTACTGACACACCAACCCACCCACCCACCTACTGACACACCAACCCACCCACACACCCAACAACCCACCCACACACCCAACAACCCACCCAACTACCCACTGACCCACCCAACCACCCACTGACCCACCCAACCACCCACTGACCCACCCAACCACCCACTAACCCACACACCCCCTGATGACCCCCACACCCACCCACCCACCCACTGCCACTCCCAACCACACTGTCCACCCACCCTGCCACACCACACTGTCCACCCACCCTGCCACACCACACTCCACCCACCCACTGCCACACCACACTGTCCACCCACCCACTGCCACACCACACTATCCACCCACCCACTGCCACACCACACTGTCCACCCACCCACTGCCACACCACACTGTCCACCCACCCACTGCCACACCACACTGTCCACCCACCCACTGCCACACCACACTGTCCACCCACCCACTGCCACACCACACTGTCCACCCACCCACCCACACCCACACACACTGTCCACCCACCCACTGCCACACCACACTCTCCACCCAACCACTGCCACACCACACTCTCCACCCAACCACTGCCACACCACACTCTCCACCCACCCACCTGCTGCCACACACCACTGTCCACCCACCCACTGCCACACCACACACCATTGTCCACTCACCCACAGCCACACAACACTGTCCACCCACCCACTGCCACACCACACCACCCACCCACTGCCACACCACACCACCCACCCACTGACACACCACACCACCCACCCACTGACACACCACACCACCCACCCACTGACACACCACACCACCCACCCACTGACACACCACACCACCCACCCACTGACACACCACACCACCCACCCACTGACACCAACCCACCCAGATACCCAACCACCCACTGACACCCACCATCCAGACACCCACCATCCAGACACCGAACCACCTATTAACACCCACCCACTGCCACGCCACACTGTCCACCCACCCACTGCCACGCCACACTGTCCACCCACCCACTGCCACGCCACACTGTCCACCCACCCACTGCCACGCCACACTGTCCACCCACTGCCACGCCCACTCACCGCCACACCCACTCACCGCCACACCCACTCACCGCCACACCCACTCACCGCCACACCCACTCACCCACATTCAACCACCCACCCAGCCATTGACACACCCAAGCACCCACCCACTGACACACCAACCCACCCAGATACCCAACCACCCACTGACACCCACCACCCAGACACCGAACCACCTACTAACACCCACCCACCCACTCACACACACACACACACACACACACACACACACACACACAACCAACCACTGACACCCACCACCCACCCAGACACCCAGCCACCCACCCACACGCCCACCCAGACACACACACACACACACACACACACACCTACTGACACCCACCTGCCCACCCAGACACACTCAACCTCCCACTTACACCCACACGACCACCCAGACACACCCAACCTCCCACTTACACCCACACGACCACCCAGACACACCCAACCTCCCACTTACACCCACACGACCACCCAGACACACGCACCCACCCACCCACCCACCCAAACACACCCAACTGCACACCCACCCACCCAAACACACCCAACTGCACACCCACCCACCCAAACACACCCAACTGCACACCCACCCACCCAAACACACCCAACTGCACACCCACCCACCCACCCAAACACACCCAACTGCACACTCACCCACCCACCCAAACACACCCAACTGCACACCCACCCACCCACCCAAACACACCCAACTGCACACCCACCCACCCACATCCTCACGGTCACTCAGAACACCCACCTACTCACTGGCACCCAGACACACCCAGCCACCCACCCACTGACACCCACCCACCCACCCACTAATACCCACCCAGACGCACCCAACCACCCACTAACACCCACCCAGACACACCCAGCCACTTACTGACAGACGCCCACCCAGACACACCCACACACCCAACCACTGACACACACCCACACACCCAACCCCTGACACACACCCACTGACACCCATCACCCACCCACTGACACCTAACCACCCACCCCGACACACCCCCACCCCCACTGACACCCACCACCCACCCAGACACACCCACCCACATGCCCACCCAGACACACCCACCCACATGCCCACCCAGACACACCCACCCACCCAGACACACCCACCCACATGCCCACCCAGATACACCCAGACAGCCACCCACCCACTCTGACACACCCACCTGCCCACCCAGACACACCCAACCACCCACACACACCCAACCACCCACACACACCCAACCACCCACTGACACCCACACACCCACCCAGGCACACCCAACCGCCCACTGACACCTACTACCCACCCACCTACCTCCCCACTACCACACCCACCCACCTACCTCCCCACTACCACACCCACCCACCTACTGCCCCACTACCACACCCACCCACCTACTGCCCCACTACCACACCCACCCACCAACCTCCCCACTACCACACCCACCCACCCACCAACCTCCCCACTACCACACCCACCCACCCACCAACCTCCCCACTACCACCCACCTATCAACCTCCCCACAACCACCCACCCACCTCCCCTCTGCCACACCCACCCACCTACTGACACACCAAACCACCCACACACCCAACTACCCACTGACCCACCCAACCACCCACTGACCCACCCACACACCCCCTGATGAGCCACACACCCCCTGATGAGCCACACACACCCTGATGACCCCCACACCCACCCACTGACACACCCACCCACTGACACACCCACCCACTGACACACCCACCCACTGACACACCCAATCACCCACCCACTGACACACCCAATCACCCACCCACTGACACACCCAACCACCCACCCACTGACACACCCAACCACCCACCCACTGACACACCCAACCACCCACCCACTGACACACCCAACCACCCACCCACTGACACACCCAACCACCCACCCACTGACACACCCGACCCCTCACTCAGACAACCACCTGCCCACTGACACCTGCCCGCCCACCCAGACACATTGAGTCACCCACTGACACATATCTGCCTGCCCACCCAGACACACCCAGCCACCCACTGACACTCACATGCCCACCCAGCCACCCAGTGACACCCACATGCCCACCCAGACACACCCAACCACCCACTGACACTCCTGCCCACCCAGACACAACCACCCATTGACACTCGCCCACCGAGACACACCCAATCACCCACTGACGCCCACCCAACCACCCACTCACACCGACCAAACCGCCCACTCACACCAAGACACACTCAACTGCCTACCCACTGACCCACCCACTCACCCAGTGGCACACGTAACCACCCACTCACCAACCCACCCATTGACACCCAACTACCCACCCATTGACACCCAACTACCCACCCACCTCCTGACACACCCAACCACCTCCTGACACCCAACCACCCACCCACCTCCTGACACCCAACCACCCACCCACCTCCTGACACCCAACCACCCACCCACCTCCTGACACACCCACCCACCTCCTGACACACCCACCCACCTCCTGACACACCCACCCACCTCCTGACACACCCACCCACCTACCTGCCTGCCCACTACTACACCCACCCACCTACCTGCCTGCCCACTACTACACCCACCCACCTACCTGCCTGCCCACTACTACACCCACCCACCCACCTACCTGCCTGCTCACTGCCACACCCAGCAACCCACCTACCTGCCCAGTGCCACACCCACCCACCTGCCTGCTTGCCCACCCTACCATCCACCCACCTGCCTGCTTGCCCACCCACCTACCTGCCACTGCCACACCCACCCACCTACCTGCCACTGCCACACCCACCCACCTGCCCACTATCACACCCACCGACCCACCCACCTACCAGCCCACTACCACACTCACCCACCTACCTACTTACCTGCCCACCTACCTATTACCTATGCCTGCTCCCCTGCCTATTACCTACCTGCCTGCCCACCTGCCTATTACCTGCCTGCCCACCTGCCTGTTACCTACCTGCCTGCCCACCTGCCTATTACCTACCTGCCTGCCCACCTGCCTATTACCTACCTGCCTGCCCACCTGCCTATTACCTACCTGCCTGCCCACCTGCCTATTACCTACCTGCCTGCCCACCTGCCTATTACCTACCTGCCTGCCCACCTGCCTATTACCTACCTGCCTGCTCACCTGCTTATTACCTACCTGCCTGCCGACCTACCTATCTGCCTGCCTGCCCACCTACCTGCTTGCCTGACTGCCTGCCCACCTACCTACTTGCTTGCCTGCCTGCCTGCCCACCTACCTACCTACCTGCCCGCCCACCTACCTACCTGCCTGTCCGCCCACCTACCTACCTGCCTGCCCACTTACCTACCTGCCTGCCCACTTA